>NC_048229.1:6904495-7038526 GCF_002007445.2 Ailuropoda melanoleuca
AGGGAGGGAGAGAGAGAGAGAGAGAGAAAGAGAGAAAGAAAGAAAGAAAGAAAGAAAGAAAGAAAGAAAGAAAGAAAGAAAGAAAGAAAATAGAAAGAAAGAAAAAGAAAAGAAACCTCTTTTAAAAAAATCCTGAATGAGAAGACTGCTATCAGTTTGATGAATTTCAGTCACTTATGCAAAGTGCCTTTACCAGATGCGTCAAGGAAATAATGAACTGGTTTTAGAAAGGAAATTGTGAACAAAGAACCACACCGAGGAGCATTCGCTTAAAGGCCTTCTACAATCACACGCCCAGAGATGAGGACATGATGATGAAGGCAATGATACTGGACGGTATTTCCCAACATTTGACACTGGCCACGTCCTGTGCGAAACAGATGCTCACTTACTCTTCAGTCACCCCAGGAGGCGGGTGCTACTATCATCCCCACTTTACAGATGAGGAAACAGACACTTGGAGAAGTCCAGGAACTCGACCAAATCGCCCAGCTGGCAAGTGGTTCCAGGTGGGGCTGGCCCCAGAGCCACCTGACCCGGGAGGCACTGCCTCCCTGCATGGACGGCTTGAACCTACCACCTTGAGAGAGGCACCTGAGGCCTGCCCACAGCACACGTGTGACGGCGAACCTGGGACACCCACAGGGGGTGGAAGAGGACCCTCTCCCCGGCCAGGTGACAAAGTAAGGGACGCCTCAGTTCCAGAGGCCTCCCCGTGAAGTAAGGGTGTGCGGGACCTGCTTCAGAACAGGCCGAGGGTGGACAGGAAGTTGGTGGGTCCGGATGTAACAGGAGTTGATAATTGTTGAAGTTGACTGATGGGTACACAACAGTTTATTACACTATTTTCTCTGCTTTTGTCAGTGTTTGGAATTTTCCAAGATAAAAAGTTAAAAATAAGTAAAAGAGGGGCCGTCTCGTCAACCTCTTAAACAGAACATGCCGTGTTGACAGGAAATACCAAAGTGAGAAGACGGGCTAATAAGTACCTAGTCTGTGTGACACAGGGTGGGGCGCTCCTTGGACCCACGTCCTTCAGTTCTCGTGGCAACGCTAGGAGGCGCGAGCTACTTCCAGCCTCATCTGACAGATGAGGTCACAGGAATTCAGACTATAGTTGAAATGACTTGCTAAGGGAGCAGCTAGGTCAGCCAGGTTCTGAGTCCCTGCACTTCCTACCAACATATGCTTTCTTCCCCTTCTTCGGTCAGGAAGTACTAGGCGTTATGTCAGCCAGTCACCCCAAGAAGATGGGGATTAACTTAAGATCAATGTTTGAGAAAAAAAGGAGAAGATGAACCACAGATACAATAAAGAAGATGAAATGTGGTGGGGTGGAGGGGAGAACCCGGGTGAGAAGTCAAAGGCAATACTTCCAAAGTGAGATGAGAAAGAGGTGTCCATAATCAGTGCAGTTGGGGGATATTGTCCGCATGTACACCTCACTTCAAGACTCCCAAAGTCCAGTAACCTCCTAAAGCCTCATAATCGTGGACGCGTTTTTTTTTTTTTTTCCTATGCAGAATTCCATTTGGAGCCCACTCCTGCTGCCCCAGGGTCCTCATGGTCAAGGTGGCTGACCCTGACTCTGATTCCAGGGAGGGGGAGCACGGGAGCATCCTGAGTAGCTCCTGCCCCGAGGACAGTGGTGAGGAGGCTGGGGGCAGTGACCGAGGCTCTGGAGTTGTGCCCACTGAACAGGGGCCCAGGGACCCTTTGAGACGGAAGGCAACACGGAGGAAGGTGAGGCCCAGGGAGAAGGATGCTTCCTGGTGGCAGCATGAGGGCCTAGATTAAGTTATACCGGGCATTATCTCTACCTCTAGACTTGGAATCCTAGGAGCCAAAAACTAGTTTGCATTAGGTTTCAGTAACCTGTAACCAAAGGAGAGTCCTGACTAATGATGCTATTTCACTTTGTCTAAAGCTTCCTTGAGCATGAGTGGCCCCGGTAAGCACCTCGTGGGGCCAGTGTTCCAAGGCAGGGGTTTACAACCCTGGGAGGGGGGGAAATGCAGACTCCCAGGCCCCACACTTGGAGATTCTGACTGGCTCAGTCCAGGATGGGCCCAGGAATCTGCTCTCTTTAAGTGCTCCAGGTACTTCTCATGCAGTTTGCCAGTTTGGGAACTGGCCGTTCTAAGGAACGTGCTTTGGAAATACAGCTCTCAGGAAAGCTTTTTTTTTTTTTTTTTTTAAGATTTTATTTATTTATTTGACAGAGACAGAGACAGCCAGCGAGAGAGGGAACACAAGCAGGGGGAGTGGGAGAGGAAGAAGCAGGCTCATAGCAGAAGAGCCTGATGTGGGGCTCGATCCCATAACACCGGGATCACGCCCTGAGCCGAAGGCAGACGCTTAACCGCTGTGCCACCCAGGCGCCCCTTTCAGGAACGCTTTTATGTGGGCTGCACAAACTTTCTCCATAGTCACTTCCATTTCTGGGCATGTACTTTTACAAAATGTACACTGGTCAAAAGACCTTTTGAGGAGCTTAGGATACCCGCTGTGCTGGAGGTACTCATTCAAGTCTCTGCACGGGTCTCTGGGCTCTCAGAGCTCATTTTTCCAGATGCTATTTGGAGAATAAAAGTCACCTTCCGGTCATACCCAGAGTACACAAAAACAGGTGGTTCTAGGTGGGCCAGGAGAAATAACTGGGATCACAGCTCATATCCCTAAAATGCACCCACCCAGCAATGTGGGCACCACATCTTAGCTGGGTTTCAGGCCTTCTGTATGCCTGATGGTGGGCTGCGAAATGCTACATTTTTGGAAAGCTGTTTGGCAGCAGAGCCTTGAAGTTCCTATTCTCTGACCCAGTAATTCTATTTCTAGGACTCGGGGACTGGAAAATAATCAGAGGAGTATGTGGAAACTATATACAGAGATGCTCATCACAGCCATGTCTCAGACAGCCAAACACTTCAGACAACCTATGTGTCTGTCAGCTGGGGACTGGTTCAGTTAAGCACATAGCCTCTAAAAATCATGGTGTCTGCCTCAAACCAAAAAGCTTCTGCGCAGCAAAAGGAAATTAACAAAATGAAAAGGTGACCTACAGGATGAGAGAAAATATTTGCAAACCACATAGCTAATAAGAGGTTGCTATCTAAAATACATAAGGAACTCATATAACCCAAAAGAAAAAAAATTTTAAACTGGGCCAAAGATCTGAATAAGCATTTTTCCAAAAAAGATATTCAACATTACTCATGTCAGGGAAATGGAAGTCAAGGCCGTTACAAACTACCACCTCCCTCCTGGAATGGCTATCCTCAAAGACAAAAGGGTAAGTGCTGGCAAGGATGTGGAGAAAAGCGGACTCTTATGCACTGCTGGTGGGTCTAAATAATGGAATATTACTCAGCCATAAAAAAGGAAAGAAATCCTGCCACTTAGGACAACATGAATGAAACTTGAAGGCATTACGCTAAGTGAAATCAGTCAGACAGAGAAAGACATGTATGTGGAATCTAAAAAACTCCAAACTCACAGAAGCAGAAAACAGACAGTGGTTGCCAGGGTACAAACTTCCAGTGTATGTTGAAAAAGTCCTGGAGAATATTAGGTACAACATGGTGACTACAGTTACTATATACTGTAGTGTATATTTGAAAGCTGCTAGAAAGTAGATTTTAGAAGCTCTCACCAAGAGCCCAAATGTCCACCGACTGATGAAGGGATAAAGAAGATGTGGTTTATATATACACAATGGAATATTACTCAGCCATCAAAAAGAAGGAAATCTTGACATTTGCAAAGACATGGATGGAGCTATAGTGTATTATCCTAAGTGAAATAAGTCAGAGACAAATACCGTATGATTTTACTCACATGTGGAAATTTAAGAAACAAAACAGATGAACATATGGGAAGGAAAAGAGAGAGAGAGAGAGAGAGAGAGAGAAGGAAACAAATCATAAGAGACTCTTCATGGTAGAGGACAAACTAAGGGTTGATAGAGGGAGGTGGGCGGAGGATGGGTAGATGGGGGATGGGCAGATGGGGGATGGGCAATAAGGAGGGCACCTGTTGTGATAAGCACTGGGTGTTGTATGTAAGTGATGAATCACTGAATTCTACTCCTGAAGCCAATATTATACTGTATGTTAACTAACTAGAATTTAGATAAAAATTTTAAAAATAAACAAATAAATAAAAGTTCTCACATTCAAAAAAATTGTAACCATGTGAGGTGATGGATATGGTAACGAACCTTATTGTGGTAACTGTTTTGCAGCAATACATATATGAAATCACTACACTGTACACCTTAAACTATATAAGGTTATATGTCAATTATATCTCAATAAAGCTGGGGGAAAAAAGTATATTGTCAGGGAATTTTTACCACCATGCTCACAAAACAATAGCTACTGAGGGGGCGCCTGGGTGGCACAGCGGTTAAGCGTCTGCCTTCAGCTCAGGGCGTGATCCCGGCGTTATGGGATCGAGCCCCACATCAGGCTCCTCCGCTTTGAGCCTGCTTCTTCCTCTCCCACTCCCCCTGCTTTGTTCCCTCTCTCGCTGGCTGTCTCTATCTCTGTCGAATAAATAAATAAAATCTTAAATAAAAAAAATAGTTACTGAGGATGTTGATATAAATATATACATATATACATATATAAACCTATATATACCCACAAATCCTTACATCAATGCATCCATATATACTCTGTAAACGGTTGATATACATGGACATATACACATATATGCCATATAATGCCAATTTTTTGTTAAAAAATATAGATGTATCTATATCCATATATAAAACAATAGAAGGAACTCCATCAAAATGTTAACAGTTATTATCTCTGAGTAATTTCTCTTTCTTCCTTATAGTTCTATTTGCTAAATCAGAAAAAGTTATAAAATTAAGATATGTCCTTTGAAAATCATGGGGCACCTAAGTGACTCAGTTGGTTAAGTGTCTGCCTTCAGCACCAGTCATGATCCCATGGTCCTGGGATTGAGCCCGTGTTGGACTCGCTACTCAGTGGGGAGCCTGTTTCTCCCTGTGCCCCCCCCATCCATGCTCGCTCTCTTGCTCTGCTCTCTCTCTTTCAAATAAATAATCTTTTTTAAAAAATCATGTTTCAGAGAATTATTAATAAATGCAAAATGGTTATAACATCAAGTGGAAATATAGGATAAAATATATATTCAACAAGGTACCAATCAGTTTTTTAAAATTTTATATAACTGTTACATCTGTGTAGTGGGATTATAAGTAATTATGTTCTTCATTCCACTTGTGTACCTCTTCCAAACTTTCCACAGTGAAAATGTGTTAACATTTCGAGTCTGAAGGAAAACCCGGTCAATTGCATTGTGATCCAGGGTCTCTAGGAACACCCTTTTCCCTGCAGTGCTTCTGGTCCCTGGGAGCCCCTCACAGCTGGGCCTGTTTTGTGAGGGTCATGAGGACTGATGGCTTCTTCTGAGCCCCACAGCCCAGAATGACCACCCACCTCCCAGTGGCGCCCCATTCACACCAGCCGGTCAACAGTAGCTGCACACTGAACATCACCCCAATACCACCCATTCACTGAGCTTTCCCTATGCGACCGGCCCTGCTTCGCAGGCATTCATCTCCTTGAGCTCAGTGAGGGCCAGTCTAATTCCAAGACCCAAGCTCTTACCAGTAGTAGACTCCAGTAAGGAATAAGACCTTCAGGAAAGCTCCATGGTAAGTGTTTCTAAGGAGCGTGTCTCATATGCTCAGAGCCTTCTTTCTGATCCATTTATGTAAGAATAATGTTAAAATTTTTACTTTGACCTATAATTATTGTTCCCAGAGGTTGTTTTCATAAATAACAGATCCCACTGCCGTTCTTGTTTTCCTTCTACCTACCTTTTCTTCCGATGGGTAAAAGCCAATTGCTCTCATGACAAAAGGAAGCTCTGACAGGCAAATGTGTTCCGCCACCTTTCTGGTCTCCATTGTATCAATACCTTGACTACGGAGCTGAGAATAGTAAAAATAGTCTTCCAGCTCCTACGTGGAAATAAAATGGAAACACAACACACATTTTGGCTTCAGTCTAAAGCATCCATTAGGACACCAAGGACATTTTCTAGAAAGTACATTTTGAGCTCAGTGGGGAAAAGAGCTTTGGAAAAAAAAGAGAAGGCTCACCCCAGGCACATTTGTTTTACAAACTTAACTAGATGTTACCAGCAACTGTTTACTCTGAGGACAATTACCCTGTAGAATTTTCCTTCCCTGCCACCAGCTACCAGACCATAGAACGGGGTCAAGTCTTCACCCCCAAGAGAAACGGCTGCCTCCAGAGCACTAGGACAATAACAGAAACATCACTGTTAGAAGGCGCGCACGCGTGAGCGCAGGTTGGCCGGCATTGCCTGGCCTTGCAGACCTCTGCAGGATATTACAGCGCCCATACAATCAGGGGTTCTATAAACCTGTTCAGAAAATTCCCTACAAAATGAAGCTGAAAACGAAAAATTCCATCTCCATGTGGAATCTGGTGGTACAGGGCACCTGCCTTAATGACAGTGATATTCTCTCACTGATGACAGGGCAGGCGCTTGGCAATTTGTCTGCAGTCTTTGGGGAACACGCCTCTCCTGGGGGGGGAGGGGGGAGGGCTCCCGTGTGCTGGAACCACAGTGCTCCCCAGCAGCACAGCTTCACTAGTAATGTGAAATCTGCATACGACCAGAGCCAAGAACCGGGATAAGTGCAGGTACACTGCCAACACTAATTGCTTCCATAAAAACTCCAGAGGCCACCAGGGACCCATGCCAGTCAGATAAAAATAACCCTCTGCTCTCTAACACGGGGTCAGGCTTTCTAAAAATAGGCACTGTAAATGGTAAGAAAACCTACTTTTTATATGAGACTGACTTTGCCCCGTACAATATACCCATAATACAAAATCCTCGTAATAATCCACTAACTGGATTTCTGCTAATCAGGCCATTAGCCTCTTGGTGGATTATTAAAACACACTTCAGTGTAGACCACAGTGGGGAAGTGGTTAAGTACCCAGAATCTGGAGTCAAAGGGACATGCATGTGAGTCTTGGGCCTGCCACTTGTAAGTGATATGATCACGGATGAGTAACAACTTCCCTGGGCTCAGTTTCCTCATTTGTAGAATGGGAATGATTACAGGTCTGCTCACAGGGTTGTTGTGGAAATGGAGCGAAGCCACATAAAGGGCTGGACACGAAGCCCTCTGTTGTTCTCCTGTGATGAGTGTTTGTTAAGGTGGGCTGTTGAATCAGAAAGACCTGGATGTGAATCCCAGCCCCAGTGCGTGGGAGGGTCCTTTAACACCTGGGAGCTAGTACTTTTCCAGACACATGGGGAGTCCCTGCCTTCCAGGATGGCTGTGAGATGAAATCAGACAATGCATGGAAAGCGGTCAGCGTAGGGCCTGGGCCAGAGAAGTTCAGTACAAGGTAGTTAGGGTTATTCTTCTCTGTTGAGCTGGGTATCAATACCCACCTAGGACTCTCTTCAGAGAATCAGCCACAAGACCGCCTTGGCCCTCTTGTTGGGGCCCTGCATAAGCAGCCTGAGCTGGGGTCTGGGGGTGCTGGTGTGTTCTCCAAGTGGGTTTGAGGCCCCTCTATGGCAGGGACCAGGCTTCACCCAGCTCTCTCTCAGCTCTGATATCAGCCATCAAGGCAGGTGTCTAGGTGAGAGGACTCCCTCTGTGGCCTCCAGGCCTTGCCCAGGCCCAGTCCCGACAGCCTCAGTGGGAGGCCATTTTTAGCCACATGGCTCTGTAGCAGGGCCAGTTGAAGGCCAGAAGTGACACAGAGGAGCCCATCACTACCAGGAGAGCCTGGGAATGACTCACAAGAGTTCTGGATGCCCTGGGAACAGCTCTCTGGCAGTCAGGATTGTCCTATGTCTCCTGCTTCCTGGCCACTGCCAACGGACCTGAGAGAGCCAGAGACACAGGACTAGAGTGGTCCAACCACAGCCAGGGAAAGAGACCCACTGTCTCTGCGGTGAGAGCTCCAGCTTGTGGGATCTGAGGACTGTCAGTGGCCATGGTCGCACTGGGCGACGAAATCCAATTGGGCCGAGAATGAAGCCAATAGCACAGCCGGGCAGAGAGTGAATGCTGAGTGCACGCCATCCCTTCTCTTCCTGCAGTGGGGACCTGAGATGCCCATGACCGTCTTGTGAATTCCCCTGTGTGTTTAAGCTGGGTTTCTAATGCTTGCAACAAAAAAAGAGGGTTATTAGGGCACAAAGGAGAAGTGTATTTATTGAAAACCTACTGTGTGCCAAAACATACAGACAGTACTTCTGGGAAATGAGCTCAATCAGGAGAAGCAGCAAATACTGTAACACACAGTAAGTGCTCAGCAAATAGTAAGCACATAGTAAGTGTTCACAAATGCTCCCCAGCGGTGGAGGCAGGGGGAGGAACAGCAATAGTGGTAAACTTTACTCTCGAAACGGTGATGATATTCCCATTTAACAGATGGAGAAACTGAGACTCAGAAGTTAAGGGACTAGCCTGAGGTCATACAGCAAGTAGGCAGGCAAGGTGGTATTTGAATCTGGGTCTTTCTGCTCTCGTCTGAGCACGGCAGCAGGACTAGAGGTGGGTGTGAGGTTGAGCATCAAAAAGTAATGGGGGGCAAGGGGAGGAGAAGGGGGGCATGCCAGCACAGATGGGGCAAAGGCTGAGTATGTGTGGACTGAACCCTAGGAGAAGATGCCAGGGAGGAAGGGGTACACCCGGAGAAGGTCCACGTGCCACAGGGATAGTATCTGGGCCCAGGAGCACACCGAAGAAAATCGTGGAATGTGAGAGGACTCAGCATCTTAATTTCACTCTACGACTCACCGCCGGTAGACCAGCGGGGAATTTTGTTTGTTTACTTGTTTAGGGTTGTTACATTTCTTCCTATTAGTGAAGCACTGAACATATTAAGACACCAGAAGCAGCAATGAAGTGCTAATTAGTTTATAATGATCCTTTGTCCCCACAACAGATTAAATTGAAATTCTCAGAAGCCTGGACTCTGGCCAGGCCCAGGAAAGCCATGGGAAAGCGGGCGCCTTTTTTTTCCCTTTAATCTCTACCATGATTATGGAGAAGAGGACAAATATGAAAAGGAAGAGGTTTTATTCGGTCCCCAGGGTGTCGCTTGCTCCCACCGCTCCAGGTGACAGTCTAGCTGTCCAGGAATCAAGCAGCTCATTCTGGGCACACAACCGGGAAGTGCTTTTCAATGTGAGAGCTCACCTCCAGCTTCTGAATCCCCAAATTCCCAAGATCTGCCCTCTTAGCTGAAGGCAGAGGTGAAGGTCAGAGTTGCAACTGCAGTCTGAAACCAGTGTGGACCCAAAGCAAATTTACCTGCCTATTTCTGCTCCTCTTCAGGTTAAGAGAAGAAGTTTCGATGTCTGCCGTAAGAGAGACGTGCACTTGGCACATGAATCGAAGGAAGGAAGGTGCCTCCGAGCTGTCCGTACCCAGCTCGAGTGTGGCGCTGCCAGGCAGGAGGCTGTCTACGAGGCAGGGGCTGGGAGAAGGTGCTCAGGGATGGGAACTGGCTCTGCCCTGTGGCAGCTCACTGAGTTTGGGTAGATGAGAGGATTGCTGTAGTATTTGCCCCACTTTTTAGTAAGGCTCTTTAGTAAGGCCTTCATAACGAAGAATGGAAGAGAGGAAATAGTTACTGTATTTAGCCCTAGCTCTGTGCTATTCAATCCTTATGAGGATCCTATAAAAGTCCCTATTATTATCCTCCTTTCCCCCCATTTCACAGACAAGGAATCTAAAGATCAGAGATGTTAAGAAACAGCCCTAGGCCTCAGGGCCAGCAGAAAGGAGGCTGCACATCCAAACTCTGTGACCTCGGAGTCCGAGTGCTCTGCGATGCTCAGCCCTGGACCTCTCCAGCCTCACCTAAGGCAGACAGTCTCAGCTCAGGGCAGGTGGGTGAGAGGAGCAGACTGGAAACACACGTTCCAAAGAATACTCTCACTATTGCTGTTAACACAGGCTTCGGAGATTTGGGCAAGATCTTTCTAGCTGGTGTGAATTTGCAGATGACAGAGTGGTTAGTATTTTAGGGACCGCACGTGAACAAGGTGGAATCACACGGCCTTCGCTGCAAATCCCATTGGTCCCTGAAGCAGAGCAGTATGCTTTTGTCTGCACACGGGTATAGACAGATATCATGGGGAACAACCCGAAGGCCGGGCCTGCAGTAGGGGCTTAACACCCATCTGCTGAGGCTGGTTAAAAAACGAGAGTTTACAGTTGACACCTTCCTTGTGGGGCTGAGCTTCTCGCCTCATCACGTACCTTAAGTTGATTTCCCACTGCACCACCGATCGATCCTGTCCTCCAGCCGTGAAGGCATAGCAGCCGTCATAGGAAAGGGCCATTCCCGCCACCCCGCTGGGGTGGCATATAATAGCGGATGTCTTGTGTGGATTGCCATCAACTGGTAAGATCTGAAGGCCAACCTAGAGAGGAATATGTCATTGGAAATTCAGATTCGGATAACTGGGCCCCAGGCTCGGGCCTGACATACTCGCATGTCACCTCCAGGGCTGTTTACTGGAAGGACCTGTGTGGCTGGAATCATCTCAGTGTGTGAGAGCCCCATTTCCTGGGGCTGGGGGTTTGCACGCACACTGACCTCTGCGGGGTGGCCCCTTAGGAGAGAAACACAGGAAGGAAGGTTTCACCCGTCTTCCTAGTCAGGCGTCCAAGGTTTTCCAGAATAATTCTGGAATCCTATGATGCTGTGCTTTTCGATAGATTCTTTATTAAATGCAGAACTAAATGTAACTAGTCTGCATGTCTTTATAAGACTTTTCCATGTAAATAAATCGGAAAGAAAAAATCCTTTGGTGACACGTATCTTCCTGGAGTACAGAAAGTGCAGTAACTCTGCTCACAAATGCTTCCTAAGACCCAATTTTCATTCATTTATGGCAATTTTCAGTATCACTGTGGACCGGGATGAAGTCGCTGGGCTTGGCTCTGACACCCAGCATCCTGGAGTCTGATGCTACTTGGGGCTGACTGCTACCCACACCACACAGAGTCGTCCCCCAGAGGCCGACAGCAAAGGCTGATACCTTGTCTCTGTTAATAAATGCCATGTAACGCTTCTGCAGTTCCAAAGTGCTTTTCACTGGGAGCATCTGTATCTGCTCAATGGGAGAACCAAAAACCGGCCCAAGAAGTGTCTTTCTGCATGAGGAGAAAAAAAAAAATTTTTTTGAATTCCACAAATCTGAACGTAGGTTTCATGACTAGCTACCTTTCATGATACTATACACATTTTGCATTCCCAATTTCCTGTCCTGTCACTTATCGAAGAGCCTCTCTCTCAACCACTAGCTAACAGCTGCCATAAATAAGGGGCAACAGCTCCAAACAGTAAATGCTCCAGGGAAAGTCTGATTGTGAAGAATGCTTTTGGTGGAGGCTCTGACTTTCCTCCTTGACAGCTGAGTGAAGGGAACATTATGCCTCAAGAATGTGTACGGGAACAAGGGACGAGAAAAATGCGGTAAGGAAGTGACATGCGTTGGCGGAATATAGGGAGACACCCCTTCCCCAGTGGCAGGCCAAGAGATCAGAACGAGGTGCCATCTGTGGCTCCAGACACCAACAGACAGGTCTTCCAGTGCCACACACAGACTCCAACACACTGCCCATGAATCAGATGGTGGTGACTCGTGCCCCAGCAACAGTCAGACTTCTTTAACTCAGACTCTGTTAAGAATCTGATCTGAGGGGTGCCTGGGTGGCTCAGTCGTTAAGTGTCTGCCTTCGGCTCAGGGCGTGATCCCAGGGTCCTGGGATCGAGCCCCACATCAGGCTCCTCCGCTGGGAGCCTGCTTCTTCCTCTTCCACTCCCCCTGCCTGTGTTCCCTCTCTCGCTGGCTGTCTCTCTGTCAAATAAATAAATAAAATCTTTAAAAAAGAAAAAAAAAAAAAAGAATCTGATCTGAGGTGAGATTCTGGGACATGACCCTGAGCCCAGAGCAGTACTTTCCTGAAGCTAGCAAAACAGGAGCTCCAGGACCCCAGGCTCACCCAGGCACCTTCTGAGGCCTCGGAGGAGTCCTGCTGTGTTTTATTCTTAATTATGTATCCTTTTCCTTTTTAATAGGGCCCACAAAAGTGAACACACTGCACATCCCACAAAAGCTGGCTCTGCTCCTGTGTAAGGTCAGTAGCTATGGCAATCTTTTTATATGATAAGCCTCTCATTGTTTGCCTGTGTTTTCTCCATGTCTCCTGTACCCTGCCCGTGTCTGGTGGGGACAGCACACACTCCAGGTGTGTCCCCTGACTAAATGAAGCACAAAGCCATTAAACAGGACCTTCTGTGCCAGGCACTGTGTGAGGTGCTCAGGACACAGATGCGAGAGAGATTTGGTCACTGCCACCGAGCTCACAGCCTGAAGGGGATGACAGCATGGAAGCGGTGTGAGGGGAGAGGTGCGGGAACAAGTGAGTTCAGGGCTCGGAGACTGCTCTGAGGAGGGAGACGTGTGAGCTGGGTCTGCAGTGGTGAGTTGGGAAGATAGGGAATATGGAGGTGACAGACAATAGGGGCAAACACAGGTGGCGCAAGGGTGTGGGAAGTGGACTGCTGTTAGAAAACTGAAGAAAACGTAAGTGGACAGGAGCGGGAGGTGGAGGGCGGTGAGCTGAGCAAGGGGGCTGGGGCCAACTGTAAGGGTGCCACGGAGGCGGGGGGGGGGTCAGGTGAGTGATCCACGGTCAGGATCATACACATGGAGACTTAGGTGAGGTGTCAGAAATGCAAAAGGGCCACCTGAGGGATCAGGAACCAGCGAGCTGCAGGTTACCCTGACCAGAGATGTCCAAGGGCCTTCCCCAAGTATCACTGAGTGGACAGAGGCAGGGAGAGCATGGCTAGGGGCAGACTCTGGTTTGAATCCCGGCTCAGACCCTTAAAGAGTAGGAGAACATGGAACCGCCACATACTCCTGGTGGGAACGGGAGCTGGTGGCACTGCTTTGGAAAACAGACTGGAGGCTCCTCAAATGGTTAAGCAGAGTTACCTATGACGTGGCCTTTCCACTCTAGGTCTCTGCCCAAGAGAAATGAAGCAGGTGTCTACACAGAAACGTACACAGAAATGTAGCCCTGAACAGAGACCACCCAAATGTCCAACAACAGGTGAATGGATTCACAGGGTATGTCTATACAACGGAATATGATCCAGCCATAAAAAAGGAATGAAACACTGACACACACTACACCATGGACAAACTCTGAACACATCTTGCTGAGTGAAAGAAGCCAGACACAGAAGTCATATATTATATGATTCCACTTATATGAAATGTCCGGAATAGACAAATCCACAGAGACAGAACATAGCTTGGTGGTTGCCAGGGGTGGGGCAGGAGTGGGGGAAGGAGGGGAGGCAACAGGGAATGACTGCTAATAGGTACGTGGCTTGTTTTTGGGGTGATGGAAATGCTCTTGAATTAGTGGTGACGGTGGCACAACTTTGTGAATAGAGTAAAAATCACTGAAAAGGGGTAAATTTTATGATATGTAAATTACATCTTAATTTAAATTATAAATAAGAAAAAGGAAAAAAAAGTCAAACTATTCAGCTTCCCGTGCATCAGGTTCCTCACCAGTAAATAGGAACAACGACATGCCTTCCCCTGAGACCGTGGTGAACAGTAATATATACATAAAGCACTCAGAACAATTTCTGGAACATAGGAGGGGCCATGTAACTGTCACCTAGTGTTGTTAAACATATCTGACAATAAAGTTAATATCTTTTGCTTCTGATTGAAAAAGTATGACATACTCATTGTGAACAATTTCACACATTTAGACACACGTAAGATAAATAATCTACCTAGACCCCCACATCCCTTTAATCCCCAGGTAATCGCGGGTAACAGTTTGGTGTCTAGGACTTGAGAATTTCTTTTATATAGTCTAACCTATATAATTTTATGTGAAAAGTAGACAAATTGTAGAAATGTAATTTTATAGGAAAATGTGTTATATCTTGGAGATATTTCCATGTTACTACACAGAGAGCTTACTTTATCTTTTTTTTTTCTTTTCTAAAAGCAGCATCAAGTTTCAGTGTAGTGACGAGTCATCATTTAACTAATCTCCTATTAATGGACATCTGGATTGTTTCCATTTTTGAAAATATTTTCAAGCAAGACATCCTTTTACTTATGTCTTGGCATACTGTGAGCTACACTCCTAGACGTCAGAAGACATGATGTAATTTAGCAGAGGGGAACAAATTGCTCTCCCAAAAGGATGCCCCAGTTTCCACGTCCCCCCAACATCCAGTGAGAGTGCCCACCCTCTTATATGTTTGCCAACACTGTGCCCTGTCAATCGTTTTTATTTTCCTGATCTGATTTGTGAAAAATGATGTCTTGTTTTCATTTGCATCTTTGATACACTAGTGAACATCTGCTCATGGGTTTATTGGCCTTTTTCTGTGAACTGCCTTTCAAGTTCTAAATATTTTAAGTGCATTTTAAAATTGCTTTAGATTTATCATAAAAAGGCAATTCCTTCCCAATTAAGCTATGGTTATGAGGCTTTGTTATTCCTACAACTTAAAATATGCTTTATGCAAGGGGCTGCACTCTGGAGTGATGGAGATGTTCTGGAACTAGATACATGTGTTGGTTGCATGACATTGTGAATGCATTAAATGCCACTGAATTGCTGACTTTAAAATGGTTAGGTTTTTAAAAAGATTTTATTTATTTATTTATTTATTTATTTATTTATTTATTTATTTGGGGGGGGCAGAGAGAGAGGGAGAGAGAGAATCTCAAGCAGACTCCCGCTGAGTGCAGAGAACCCCATGCAGGGTTCAATCCCACAACTCCAAGATCATGACCTGAGCCAAAATCAAGAGTCGGACACCTAAGTGACTGAGTCAACCAGGCACTCCTAAAATGGTTAATTTTTATGTTTTATGTTATCGAATTTCACTTTGATAAATTATTTTTTTAAAAGATGCTTTATGAAAAAAAAATTTAAATAAAAATAAAAAGGGGGTACCTGGGTGGCTCAGTCGGTTGGGTGTCTGCCTTTGGCTCAGGTCATGATCCCGGGATCCTGGGATCAAGCCCTTTGTCGGGCTCCCTGCTCAGCGGGGAGCCTGCTTCTCCCTCTCCTCCCCGCTCATGCTCTCTGTTGCTATCTCTGTCTCTCTCAAATAAATAAATAAAATCTTTTTAAAAAATAAAGTAAAAATAAGAAGATGCCTTATGCGAATTTCCAATTGATTGTCAGTGGCACAAACTCCAAACTGTGTGCCTCAAAGTCCCTGCTTAGTAACTGTTAGCAGGAACTTCAAGTCTGTGGCCCTCCATCCCCAATATATCTGCTCGGTGAACTCAGATTTACTCAGGACTTGCATAGCTATGGGATATTCCATATCCAAAAAGTTTGTGTCCATTAAAGATGATGTACAAAGATTCTGAGATCTTCCTAAAATTCCTTTTCTACCTATTTCTTTCAAATGTCTCCTTCCCAGTGTTTTAATATGTTAAAAAAAAAAAAGTGCTAGCTTTCTTTCCTGTTCCTGCCATATGACATGGCATTTCTCAGTTATTTTTCCTTGTACCCCTCTGGAAACAAATGTAAGAAGAAGGTGAAGGAGGAGGAGGAGAAGAAGGAGGAGAAGGAGAAGAAGGAGAAGAAGAAGAAAAAGGAGAAGGAGGAGGGGGTGGGGGGAGAAGAAGGAGGAGGAAGAAAAAGGAGGAGGAGAAGGGGAAGAAGAAGGAGAAGACGACGGGGGATGGAGGAGGAAGAAGGAGAGGAAGAGAAGGAGGAGGAGAAGAAGAAGATGATGATGATCTTGGGTGATCCTGGACTTTGACGACCTATTTTCCTCAGAAACATTTCAGAATGCTGATCTTCACGCTCGGGGCCAGCTGCTGTTGACTTCTCACTTCCTTCTCCCAGGTGAGGTCACTAATGCATTCTCACCTGTTGCTCCAGCCTCAGTGCCTCTGTTCTTTCCGGACATACCCACGAGGCAGCCAAACCACAGGCAGAAAGGGGATGCCCTCTAGGGCTGACTAGGCGGGAGCCCACGGCCAGGGCTGCACCTGGGCCCAGTAGTGCCAAGTAGAGGACAGAGTCAGAACTAGCCTCAAGTGTTAAGCAGCAACTTCTGTCACTGCTGTGAACCTCAGTGGGATACTAGTTGGTGGGGAGGGGGGTTGTTAAAGATGTATGCAGAGCCCTGGTGCAGGGATGATGTACCATGATCTGTATCTATCATGAGGAGCAAACCCGGAGAGCCCTGGGCCTAGCAGCACAAGGGCCAACCACAGAGGTAGACGTATTTCAGGATGGAGGAGCTGCTGCTCTGAGATATGGAGCTTTGGATGCCCTGGGCTTGGTCCTTTAGATGCTCCTCTATATGCTTTTCCCCTCTGGAATCTTCTCTTGTCTCATGGCTTTAAAGCACCATGTGCTCTTGACCTCAAATGTGGACCTCCAGCCCAGCCTCTCCCAAGAACTCCACTCCCCTACCAAGATGCAAATTCCATGGTGGCAGGAGCATTGCTGTTTGCATCCCTACCTTCAGCACCTCGGACAGAACCTGGCTCAGGTAGGGGCTGGGTAAATACTGAGGGAACACATGAATGCCATCAGGTAAACTTAAAGACTCCTTTGGGAACCAAGAGTAAGGAAAATCGCACAGTTAGGGGAGCCTGGTTGGCTCAGTCAGGATAGCATGTGATTCTTGATCTCAGGGTTGAGTTTGAGCCCCACAATGGGTATAGTTTGCTTTAAAAAATAAAATCTTTTTTAAAAATCGCACAATTGATAGTATTCAAGTGAAAATACATGTTTTTTTATCCATGAGGGAAAGATAGGGGAGTTTATAAAGCATCAGCGACTTTGTGGGTTCCTTCACTGGGTCTCGGGCACTGAGCTCTGGATCCCTCATCTACCTGCTGTGCTAGGCTCTGGATTTGCATCCTGCCTCTGGCAACTTCCCAGCCAGGTGACCCTGGGTGAGAATTACGCAATTCTTCCATGCCTCAGTTTCCTCCCCTGCATAGTGAGTGACAGTAAAGGTAGCCAAGCTCCTCGCAGGTCTGTAAGTTGGGACTTAAAAGAAGTTGGGGACAGAGAAACTGAATGAGACATCACATCATCAGGAAGCTCCTTACGCTTACCTGCACATTTTGGTGGTAGAATTAAAAAGTTTCACTTTGTAGCCACTGTTGCAAATGAGCAGGAAGAGTTCCTTGGTGAGCGGTGGGTACCAGACCATACAGGTGGGATAGTTGCCCTGGTCGGTGCGGTGAATGTCCAGGACCTCCAGGTTGTCTCTGTAGCTCTTAAGAAGATTATATTCGATCTGCAGAGGAGCCCAGAGAGACACACATGAGGACTGAGCCAAAGGAAGTTGGCCAATGGTCCTATTCTGGGGGAGACAATATTGGTCCTCCTAGGAGAAGACATGCCTAGACCTTCACTCCTAATACGCCATTATGATGGAGCATTCCTTATAAGCAAAGACAATGAGCTAAGTGCTCTAAAAACATGATGCCACTTAACATTCCTGACTCCCCTGCCTAGACATACTGTTGTGCCCATTTTACAGATTAGAAAACAGATGTTCAGAGAGGTTCGGAGGCTTGCCCAAAGTCACATAGCTAAGAAGTGGTAGGGTGAGAATTCAAATTTACGTCCAGCAGACTCCAAAACCTGAACTCTCGCAGTTGTGTTATACTGTCTCCCTTACCATTATCTTGGGAACTCTTTGAGGGTACGAACTAATTCATATCTAAATCTCAGCACTTAACAGTCATAAATTAGCAGCTTGCTGATTTTCATCCATAGGTAGGTTTTGGTGGCCAGACCATAATGAATGATGACTGGATGGCCATAATAAAGGAGAGAAGGGGATGGAAGAAAGGGAGGGAGTGAGGAACAAAGTTAAATGGAGAGATACAGATCTTCTTTGACTCACGATGGGGTTACATTCCAATGATCCATTGTAAGTTGAAAATATCATAGATCAAAGATACATTTAATACACCTAACCTACCAAACCCCATAGCCTAACCTGGCCCACCCTAAACGTGCCCAGAACACTGACATGAGCCCACAGTTGGGCCAAATCACCTACCATGAACCCTGTTTCATAATAAAGTGTGACTATCCCATGTAATGTATTGAATTCTGTACTGAGAGTGACAAACAGAACAGCTGTGTGGGTGCAGGTGGCAGTCAGTGTATCGGCTGTCAGCCCTCACGGTTGCATGGCTGATAGGGAGCTATGGCCGCTGCTTAGCATCACAAGGGAGGATGGGACCACAGATCGTGAGCCTGGGACAAGACCCAAATTCAAAATGCCAATACAGTTTCTACTGAAAAGAGTATTGGTTTTGCACATCCTTGAGACCAAATGTCAACTCAGAGAGGTTTATGCTACCTCGTTGTACATTCATTTTCTCCAACAAGCACCCAGACTGTGGGCCCGGTTCTATGCCAGATGCCAGGGACACAACAAGAATGAAACACACGCCGTCCCGGTGGCGAGGTAAATGGACACTGAGCAGCTCACCAAGAGCCGATCTCTCCCGAGGCTCAGCAGTCTCGGCTTATTGCTGTCCAGATGAACCCCAAACAGGAGACTGCGGATGCTTTTGCGATGAGAACGAAGCCTTGCCAGATATTCCCAGACCCGGTGTCCATTTTTGACAACCACCATGTAAACAGCCACAGTAAAATGTACATCCTGAATAGGAGCCAAAGAGCAGAAGTTATTCCTTTCTAAGTTTGGTAACTTAAAAATCATCACCATGTTTTTTTGTTTTTTTTTTTTTTTAAAGATTTTATTTATTTACTTGACAGAGATAGAGACAGCCAGCGAGAGAGGGAACACAAGCAGAGGGAGTGGGAGAGGAAGAAGCAGGCTCATAGCAGAGGAGCCTGACGTGGGGCTCGATCCCACAACACCGGGATCACGCCCTGAGCCGAAGGCAGACGCTTAACCGCTGTGCCACCCAGGCGCCCCATCACCATGTTTTTGATACTACTGTTGCCTTGAGAATATTTTATCCAAAAAGAAATTTTAGTCCATCTAAGCAAGTAATAAAATCACGCCCATTTTACAGATGAGAAAATTAAGGTTAAAAGTAGCTAACCCACAAAGATAAGGGGGGGTTGTAGAAAGCATCTACTTGACACTGTGGCCAGACTCTTCTTTCTGGTTCCCCACCTCATTCTGTGTGGAAAACTGAAACCGTGACTTTTGCCTTTGTCCTCCCTTCTCTGTATCCAGCTACACAAAATGAAAAAGGTAAGAGCTCTAAAAAGTGTTGCAGCTGAGAGTGAACCAGGTGGGAGAGAGTGCGACAGCAGCCTGGAGGGAAGGGGACACCTGAGTCAGGAGCTGCAGGCGTGCAGAGGCTCAGTGGGGGGCCTGTAAAGGTGTGGAGCACACAGACCAGGGGAGGGGCCAGGCACAGAGGCAGGGGTGGGGGAGCAGCAGGGATGTGGGAAGCTGCTGTGGCTCTTCCCCCTCACCCAACATCAAGGCAAGATGAGCACATGGCAGACCAGGAGAGCTGGTAGGAAGGGCCAGGATAAAGGTCTCCGAAAATCTTTACTGAGCTTAAGAGCCCTATTCACAGAGGGAAGGAATAGAATCCAAAACACCGGGGGGAAGATGGTGCTTTGAGAGAAATGAGAAGGTCATCTTGTCAAAAATCAAAGGAAAAGATGAAAGAATGGATGCCGAGAAATGGGTCCAGAAACCAACACACCAAAATGAACTGTCAGGATGGCAGAATCCCCGTCTGCAAGTCCTGAGGCCTGGTCTCGTTTCGAGTGAGAGTCCCTCCTCTCTTTCCAGTGGCTTTGTGGAGATACAGTTCACACCGCACACAATTCACACCTTCCAAGTGTTCAACTTGGTGGTTTTTAGGGTATTCACAGAGCTCTGGCTCACCACCACAATTTTAGAGCATTTTCATGACGCACAAAAGAACCCTGAGTGCACTAGCAGTCACTCCCCATCCCCCCCGCCTGCGCCCCCCACCTCCACCAGCCCCCCTCCCTTCTGGTTGTAAACAAGGGTGCTGATCACTGGACAGCACCCAGTGGGAACACTTACAGCCGTTGCCATGTACTGCGAGTCATGGGAGAAGCTGATATGAGTCACACTGGTTCTGGAATATTTGAAAGGCTCTGGGATTTGGTTTTCTAAGGACATTGCATCAAGAATGTAAACTGTCCCCTCAGTAAAGCCAGCTCCAAGAAGGACTCCTGAAATCACAAGCCGGAGAACAATACGGGAAAAAGACTTCATTCCTTCAAAAGACATCACCTCTGGGCCAGGCCATGTTCTCGGTGCTGAGGAGACAGCAATGAACACGACAGTCCCTGGCAGCATGAGGCTCTGGGGTGAGTGCTCAGACACTACTAGGCACAGAGTGCTGCGGGGTTAAGAGGGACAAGGTGTCTCATCTAGCCTGCTGGGCAGACAGCGGTCAAGGTAAACTTCCTGGAGCTATCCCAGCCAGCAAGCCATTTGGGTCTGTTTTTGACTTGGAGCCCAAGACAGGCTGCTATAATGAAAATACCTTCAGGATTGTAGGTTAGACTCTGGACGCCAAGCCCCTTCTTAAAGACCCTGCTGAAAAGGTACTTTTTCTTTTCATAATCCCACACTTTGATCATCCCACAGAAACTCCCAATGGCGATGAGGGGTTGGTACGGGTGGCAGGAGATGGCACAAATGGCATCCTTGGGCTCCACGAATAACTTCTCCAGTTTGGTCCCATCTGTCGTTAAGTGGTACACTGTCGCATCAGCTGTTCCAATGATAAGATTCCTGTTTGCCAAGGGGAGACCCAACAGTCTCAGTGTTTGCAGGGAATGGGGCAGCCAGCTATTCTGCTTCCAATTGCACATGAAACGCCTCTGTCGTCTGTAATTTAGTGACATTATTAACCCAACATCTCCAAAAATATACTACCAATACCCAACAGCCTCCATTTGCAAGTGAAAAAGCCCACATTTCTACATGTAAATTGAGTCATTAAGTATGCAGATGGACAGTCAGTTGTACAATTAGCTAATCTGCACATGCAAATATTCATTTGTGTATGCAAATATGGAGTTTGGTGCACACATACAGATGTGCCTGCAAATACTGCAAGGGTAATTAAGCAGACTCACAGATAATTCAGTCTTGAAATGTTATGGCTATTAATTATCAAATGCCTTTAACCGCAGCGCTAGGACAAACTCGGCTTCAAGAAAAGACACCAAGCTACAGCAAAGGACTCCAAACACAACAGAGATTAGAGCTCAGGGATAAGCCCTTTCCAGTTTCCAGTCGCTAAAGACTCTTAAAACAAAAATAAAGCTTCATTTAAAAAAAAAAAATGATTGAACAGTGATTATAATCAGCCATGGAGATCTACGAGCCCCATAAAGGACTGATGAGGAAATCCCATTCTATCTCAGGTCCCAGGAACAAGGTGAACATTCCACTGCATGCCAACTAACAGAGAGGACATCAATCATTTTTTGGCCATTCAAATGACTAGATTCATTAACAACTTACCTTACAATAAAAAGGTCACCTTTTAAAGTGCAGTCTGGGGGATAGTTTGATTTTTCAGTGGGTGGAGCTGCTGGGGTCTTCGAAAAGGACAGGGTCCTTATGGCGCTCAGTTTGAAGTGGCTGTACCAGTTAACAATGGACAGGGTGTGATTGTAGAACTTAATGTTTCCTCTAATATCACCTGTGACAATGTAGCTGAAATGGAGCAAAACACCTGTTTGGTGACTGATAGTAGTAGGTACCATCTACTGAACAGCTAATTATACCTCAGGCTCTGGACTCCAGGGCTGTAAAAACTTCACTTAATACTGTCCTACGAGGCTGATTTTACTGCTGTTCTGCTTTACATCTGGGAAACTAAGACTCAAAGAAGTTGAGAAATTTGCTCAAGGCCTGGGGTTGCCAGATTTAGCAAATAAAAATGCAGGATGCCCAAGTAAGTTTGAATTTCAGTTAAGCAATGAGTAATCTTTTAGTTGAAGTATGTCCCAAGTATTGCCCAGGAACGACTTACACATGGCAACCCTATTAGGCCCCGTGGCCAGACTGTGCAGGGACCTAACGCAAAGCACATGTTCTCGCTCTCCTCTCCCTGCACACCCCAGATCAGCCACGGGCAGTGGCAGTGGGCAGTGATTGACCACAGACGACACCACAGTCCTTCTACCAGCCCTCCGGAACCACACAGCTGGGCCACAGCACACAAGCCACTTTACAGGAAGGCACTGCTGTCAGAGCCCTAGTAAAACCCCGTCCAGTCATCACAGAGGAAGGCAGTGTCGCGTGACAAAATGGCTTTTATTTCCAGTCCCTAGATCCATCCCAAATGGGCTTTTTCTTTAAAGCCTCTGACAAAGTCTAATGATGGGGGGTGGATAGGGGGATGAATTTCCTCTTATAGATGGCAAAGTGATTAAATGCAGATTCTGATTAAAAAGCGACGCAGGTAGGCAGAGTAATTGGCTAGAAACATCTTTCACTGCCCTCTGCTGGACAGAAACGGCAAAGCAGGCCAAGTGTTTTCAAGATCCTTCATGGGCTCCCTGGTCCTGGCTGAGTTTTATTTAACGTGGAGAGAGGGGAACCCAGGCCTTGGTCTTCACTGGGCCCTAACCCCCAACTACTTAAACGTTGATTCATCATCAGCTGCAATTCTACTACTGTCTTCTCCACACTCCTGAGAGTAATTTGCATTTCTCTTTGTAAAGCCATGCCAGGACCTCACCGCTCCCTGTATTAAAAGAAATGAAAGGGAAAACAGGGCTTCTGGAAAGCAGATGGCACAGTGACTCCAACCACATGTGCATGGTCCCTGTCATTAGGCAGCTTCCTCCATCCTGCTGGAGCTTCTCAAACATACTATTTTTTTTAAACCTTTTTTAAATTTTTTTATTTTTTTTTAGATTTTATTTATCTATTCGTATGAGAGAGAGAGCTCACACAGGCAGGGCGAGAGCGCACAAGTGGTAGGCAGAGGGAGAAGCAGGCTCCCCACTGAGCAAGGAGCCTGATGCGGGACTCGATCCCAGGACCCTGGGATCATGACCTGAGCCGAAGGCAGACGGATGCTTAACCGACTGAGCCACCCAGGCGTCCCTCAAACACATTGTTAATGACTATTTCATCTAGAGCTCCCCTGTGCCAGACAAGGTGCTATGATGTTTACATGGCTTGTCTCACAAAACCCTCATAAAATCACTGAGAGAGAGAGAGAGAGCATTGTCATGCCCATTTTGCAGCTGGAAAAATGGAGGCTCAGCAAAGTTAAGTCCCTTGCCCTGAGTCACTCAGCAAGGAAGGGATGCATCTGGAATGTGAACCCCTCTCTGTCTGAGACTAAGCCTTTTAATGATCATCTCTGAGCCCCCACAGCCTCTTGAGTCAGTGAACTTTATAAAGTTCTGTTGTTATTTCATCTTTTCATAATGGGTGTTATTTTGTAATCAGAAAAAACAATATAGCTATTCACATTATTTTTCTAAAATTAAAGTATGTAGGGGCGCCTGGGTGGCACAGCGGTTAAGCGTCTGCCTTCGGCTCAGGGCGTGATCCCAGCGTTATGGGATTGAGCCCCACATCAGGCTCCTCCGCTTTGAGCCTGCTTCTTCCTCTCCTACTCCCCCTGCTTGTGTTCCCTCTCTCGCTGGCTGTCTCTATCTCTGTCGAATAAATAAAAAATCTTAAAAACAAAATAAAATTTAATTAAAGTATGTAAAATTTAGGGTGCAAAATAAGTCTAATTAGTGTGGAAGAAAAAAATAAGTTTCTTTTTGTCTCACCAACACAAAGAGATTTTTAAAAGTAATGCATGCCCGTGATTTAAAAAAAAGCAATCCAATTAGTACAAATGAGATTATAAGAAGAGGTGAATCTGCCCCCATCCTTGATCCGATTTCTCTGTTCTTCTCCTCAGAGGCAACAAACATTCCCAGTTAAATGAATTTCCCCAGAAATATTCTATGCATATACAAAATATATGTATACATCCAAAAGGGTTTTAAGATACTTTGGTCATCACTGATAGCTACTTTATAATTAAGTTAATTACCTATCAACTGTAGTGAGCACAGTGATGCCCTCTTTCTGCAAATGAACCAATTTACAAGGTTTGATTTGAGGCGAGGCCACAGAGGCGGAAGCAGAGGACGGCGGGCGGTGTACGTCCCAGACGACCAGCTTCCCTTCCATCGTTGCAGACAGTATTTGTGTTAAATTCAAATGAAAGACAGACTGGCTAAATTTTCCCACGAGCTTATTGAATGTCTGCATTTCAAAAGACAGATTATAAGTTATGTTGGTAACAAATACAAAACAAAGCATTTATCAATATGGTATATTTTATAATATTACATTGATTTACAGTAGGAAAAGATAAAATTAAAAAATCAATCACTAAGAAATCTCTCCCCCTGGATTGCCACGGCGCAGGCAGTTCTGAACCTCCGAAGGTTTGCTAGGAGCAAGTGAAGGGTTGTGTACTGGGCTAATTAAATTGTTTGCTTAAAGCAAATGAAAAAGTGGTTAACCACTTATTTATACCTGTTCAACTTCTCTTACTGAGGTTTCAGAAACTGATAAAGAAACTAATGTCTGTGAGCAAAAGCATGCTCCAGTTATAAGATATCACAAAATAATTATCCCACTCTTATAATTATAAACTTTTTTTCCCATAAACTATTTTCCCATCAGTAGAAATTAAGTACTGTACACAGACATGCCCCTGACTCCTCATGAACTTCGCACTACGTAAAATAAGGCACTAGGGCCAACTTTCGTAGGCAATGTCTTGGAGACATAGAAAGAACCCAGAGCAGTGAGTGGAGCCCCTCAGTGAATGTTCAGTGAATGAATAAATCAAAGAAACTCCTCCATTTGTCATGCGATACAGCAAGTTTGCTGCCCAGTTCTCTAACTACACGGATAAGACCCTAGGGCTCACCTCCTGTGTCTTGAACACAAGAGGGTCAGTAAAACAATAAGTGGTCAAGTGAGGGCATCAGGTCCTTCCTAAGAGCTGCTCTGCTTCCATCCAAGGCATTTCCATCATTTCGAGGTGCAGTCAGTCCTCATTTGTGGGTTCTGTATTTGTAAATTCACCTACATGCTGTAATTTATTTATAACCCCAAAATCAACCCTTGTGGCACTTTCATGATCGTTTGCAGACACCTGTGCATATGTTCCTAGCTGAGGTCAAGCAAGGACATGCTCGGCCTTCTTATTTCAGCTCTCAAACTATAAATGAGTGTCCTTTTCAGGGTCTGTTTAGTGCCAGGTTGTTCGTTGTTGAGGTGCTTTTTGTTGGTGATGGCAGTATTTAAACTAGCCCCAAACACGGTACTGAAATGCTGTCTAGCATTCCTAAGTGTGAGAAGGCCATGGTGTACCTTCCAGAGAATATACCTGAGTTAGACAAACTTCACTCAGGCATGCCTTCCAGAGCTGTTGGCTGGGCGTCAAGGCTAATGAATCAACATTATGTATTAAATACGGTGTCTTCTAACAAAAACACACATAAAACAGGGTTGTGTATTTATCTGTTGATGAAACTGTTATGACCCGAGGCTGGCAGGAACCTAATTCTGTATTTCTCTTAGGAGCAATGATTCTGTATTCACTCACTAAGGTCTGCAGAGACTTTATGGAACGTAACTGCCAGGAGTAATGAGAATTGGCTTTATTTTTTGATAACTTTGATTTATGAAAAAGAGTTTGCAGACAGAATGATCTCTCTTTGTATTTATCCATCTCATTTTTTTTTTGGCATGCCCTCTTGAAAATAAATTTCTATAAATCATACTGAGAGTGAAGAAAGGAGGCAGAAGAAACACCATAAGGTGCTTACTGAGGGCAGATGACATGGGTGTCAAATGCAGAAATTGCTGCAGGAGACGGGACCCAAGTTCCACCTCAGATGTGACAGCTCCAGGCGAGCAGGCAAGATAAATGGTTTCCTGCGACACCTGCCTCTACCGGCTCTGAAACATCTAAATGCCCAAGATCATGTTTTAGTACTCTGAAAACTGGGGGGCCTAAAAAGGAGCCACTCATGTTCAACTATTTATTACATCAGCCCAAAGTAATTTTCATTCTTTGTCAGATGCACACATGCATTAGTAAAGCCATCACTTTTTTTGATATTTTCTCAGGGCAGTCAACTTTCCTTTCCATAATATTTTATTTTGAACAATGGTTCTATTATTTTCAAGCTGACAATTCAATACAGTAAAGGACCCAAATAAAAATGTCAAATGATTTCCCAATGGTTTAATATCAAGACATACAAAGAAAAGCCCAAAGTGACTAAGCTTACACATACATATTTACTCTCCACAAAATCTGACACATAAAAATGCAATAGGCATACTCACTTTTTCTGTTAAACGTGGGGCACTGTGAGCAAGTATACCTCCAGCTTCATACTAATACAGAAAAAATAATCATTATGACAAAAAGACCCGGTTTCCAAAAGAAAGAACTAATATAACCACAAAATCAAAACAAATGCATCAAAACAGGGTCAGAGCTTTGCAATCTCTACAGGCTGAGAACCTGCTTCCTCCAGGAACATCTGAAAACATTCTGAAAGAAAAGCAAATACAGAAAAAAAATGCCACAAACGATTGTGACTTTAAATGGTAGTAAATGCAAATCCGATTGCTACATTTATAAGGCATTAAAGCTACAATAAGTACTGGAAATAACCACTGAAAATTAGTGATTGAATCAGTGTTTTGTTTTTGTTTTGCATTTTTAATTGAGGTAAAATTCACATAACATAAATTTAACCATTAATCATTTTATTTTTAAAGATTTTATTTTGTTTACATTTTTTAATTTAAATTCAATTAATTATAAAGATTTTATTTTTAAGTAATCTCTACACTCAGTGTGGGGCTTGAACTCACAACTCCAAGATCAAGAGCTGCATGCTCTACTGACTGAGCCAGCCAGGCGCCCCAACCATTAATCATTTTAAAGTGTACAATTCAGAGACATTTAGTACATTAATAATACTGTGCAACCAACATCTCTGTCTAGTTCCAGGACATTTTCATCACCCCAAAAGGAAGCCCCCTCTCCATTAAGCCGTTACGTGTGCCCCTCCCCCAGCCCCCGGCCAACCACCACTCTGCACTTTGTCTCATGGATTCTCCTACTCTGGACATTTCATATCAATGGAATCATACAGCATGTGGTTTGTTATGTCCGTCTTCTTTCATTTACCGTGATGTTTACACGGTTCATCCATGTTGTCCAGGCGTCAGTGCCTCACTCCTTTTTACGGCTGAATCATAGTCCATTGTATGGATGGACCACATTTTATTTATTCACTCTTTAGCTGATGGACATTTGGTTTGCTTCTACCTTTGGTTATTGCAAATAATACGAGGCTATGAACATCTGTATGTAAGTATTTGTTTGAATGCCTGTTTTAAATTCTTTTGGATTTAGGAATTGCTGGGTCAAATGGTAATTTTATGTTAAACTTTTGATGTTTTTTTAATCTCATGATTCCGCCTTGTGTCAGTATATATATTGCTGATCTGTTTGCTAATTCCTTTCTACAAGGGGGTAAAAGCCAAAGTCTTGAAAAACCCTGTATTTTTTAAACCTGTTAAATACCTTCAAATAAATATTTGCCTCATTACTTTAAAAAATTAAATGAAATTTAAATTATCTGCTTCTGCTTTAATACACTAATTTCCAATGAGACCAAAATAAATGTTATAATTAGATCAAAACATTTTAATACATATTTATTGCTTCCTAAGTAGATACTATATTGTTACATTACCAAAACATCTGTACTCAGGGAATGAACATACACTTGTCCCTACATTTAAAACAAACCAAAATATTTCTACTTACCCACAGATAATATATTGCCTGTGTTTTACTATTGCTCACCAATTCTTTATTATTTGTTGGATTAAAAGTAAGGTAGTTCTGAAATATAAAGTATGGGAATATATTACATTACACTGAATTTTCTGTTTTTCTCTGGCTAAGCTAAATGTTAAAAATAAATAATATTTTTATTATAATAAATAGCTGAGTAGGAATATAAAACAGAAAAGACAGCATTTTGTAAGCAACAGGAATATAATTTAAACACTGAGTGTTAAAATTAATGGTCTCAAATGTGTTCCCTTTCTTATTTAGTCTTATTTATTATAATTCATCATCTGTAAATTGGAACAAGCAAAAGTAGCACAATAGTCACTAATAACCTTTACTCTGTGTCCTTTTGGACAAAAACTGCTGCATACACATTTCTAAATTTGACAAGGCCACGAGGTAACTTGGAATGAATGCCAAATACTGGAAAGAGTTTCTGATTCCTGCCAACACAGTGAAGAGCATGGACGGCCTGGCTCCCTTCCCAAAAATCAACCCTGTGGTAACTATGGAAGTGAGGAAACCATGAAAGGCAGAAGCTAAACTACAGCAACAACACAGTGGAAATCCCTGGGGAGACTTAGGCGCATGTCCTGCCAGGGTATATAGGAGGGAGGGGGTAGCTGCAGCCTGAGGTAAAGGGTATATCCAGGGAGACAGGTTCTAGAAACACGTCTTAAGTTCCATTCCTGCCACTTCCACCCCATCGCCTATTCCTTGCTACTCCAGGAATGTAAAGGATGAGTGCCAATATCTGAGAAGTAATTTCAGCACAGCTCAAAGGCCTGGGGGGTACGCAGGGGCGGTAAAGAACTGATGAAAGCAAGTACGTGGACAAGACCTCACAAAGGCTGGAAATCAGCCTCAAATCACCACAATCTATGATTTGATTAATCAAGTTAATCTCTGATTAACTTTGCCAGATGACAGCAAGAAGCAAAAGTAAGTCTTCCTTGGAGGAAGTTATCATCCTGAGCCTCAAATTATTTCTATACTTTTGAAAGCACGACATTGGGCATTCAATGAAACATAACTAGGCATATGAAAGAGACATATCCAAATGACTGACAACGGAGGGGGAAAGCAAACATCAGAAAAAGACCTCAGGAGATGCGGGTGTAACATCGACACACACAGACTTGACAATAACTGTGGTCATGATGTGCAAGAAAGTAGAGGGCAAGATGGGTAATCTCAGCAGATAACTCTATTTTTAAAAAGAATCACGTGAAAATTCTAGATCTGAAAAAAAAAATGATTTAAAAAACCTCAACACAGGATTTAACAGAAAATTAAATATAGCCAAAGAAATAATTAGTACAAAAGGAAGAGAAATTATAGGAGGAAATATCCAGACTGAAGGATAAAGACACAGAAGAACAGAAAATATAGACAAGACAATAAGAGACATATAGGACAAGATGGGTCTAATGTATGTATAACTGGAGTACCAGAAGGAGAGGAAAGAAAAAAAGGTGATAAAAGTAATGTTTAAAGCAGCAGTGGTGGAGAATTTTGCAAAACTGAGGAAAGATATGACATCCCAAGTTCAAAGAACCCCAAAAGGCATGTTTTGGGTTGTTTTTTTATATATAGATTTTAATTTTTATTTATCCTTTTTTGTAAGTAATCTCTATGCCCAACATGAGGCTCGAACTCACAGCCCAAGATCAAGAGTCGCAGGCTCCACTGACTGAACCAGCCAGGCACCCAGTTTTGGATTTTTTTTTTAAATCAACAACATATCCATATACATACAGGCACACCATCAAAAACTGCTAAAAGCAGCCAGAAAGGGGCGGGAGGGGAAAGACACATAACTTCCAAAAGAGGGAACAGTAAGATTGAGAGTTGACTTCTCAACAGAAAAGGTGTTAAGTCTGAAGACAGTGGAACAGTTATCTTCAAAGTAGTGAAATAAGATAACTACCAACCTACAATCCTATAGTTAGAGAAAACAGCCTTCCAAAACAAAGATAATTACCATGAGAAATGAAAGCATATATCCCTACAAAGACCTGTGCATGAAAGTTCATGCACCTTTGTTTTCAACAGCCACAAACAGGAAACAGTGCAGATGTCTTTTAACAGTGAATAAATTGTGACATATCCATTCAATCCATGACTATCCAGCATTAACATTATAAAGGACACATAAAGAATAATAAAAAGGAATAAACTATTGCTACATGCATGGATGAATCTCAAAAATTAAATTGAATGAAAGAAGCCAGAGCCCTCCACAAGAGTGTCCATTTCTGTAAAAGTCTAGGGTATGCAAACTAATCAACATTAATAAACAGGAGAGGAGATGTTGGGAGATGGGTGGAGGGGGTGTTTAGGGTTATTCCCATCACAATGGGAAGTCATTGAAAGACTTTAAGTAAGAGAGTGATATAATCTGTTTTGCTTATTAAGAACTATCGCTCTGACTGCTGCAGGAAGACGTTGATTGGGACAAGAGGGAACACAGATCAGCTGGGAGGATGTGTAGTCACGCAGGGAGCTGTGCTACAGTGGAAACAGACAGGGGAGGAAGGATTTCGGGATGCATCTTGGGATTACACAGTACTTAAAAGTCATGGGAATGGATGAGACACCCAGGAAGAAGGTGTAGCAAGAAGAGGAGCTCCCACAACTAAACCCTGAGGACTGCCAACATTTAGAAGGTGTGCAATGAAAGAGGACGAGCCTACAAAGGAGCCCAGGAAAGGTCAGTGAGCCAGCAGGAAAGGTGTCTTGAACGCGCACTGGGAGGGCTGCAACTGAGGATTTAATAGTGCTCGTTTGACTTGGAAACACCAGTGACTGTGATAATCATAGACTTGTTAGAGCCATGGGTAGGTGGTAGACAGATCAAAAGAACCAAAATGTTCATCATCAGTAGAACAGATAAATGAGCTGTATTATACTCAAACAAGGAGAGAATATACAGCAGAGAAAATGAATGAATAATCAATAATCAAATGGATGAATCTCAGAAACAAGGCAGAGAAAATGAAGTAATTATGATTCCAAATATGTAACAAACAAAACAGGTAAAAAAATATACAATAGCACTGAGGGAGGGGTGCCTGGCTGGCTCAGTCAGTACAGTGTGCAGCTCTCGATCTCGGAGTCGTAAGTTCCAGCCCCATGTTGGGTGTGGAGCCTACTTAAAAGGAGGGGGGGGCGCCTGGGTGGCTCTGTTGGTTAAGTATCCAACTCTTGATTTTGGCTCGGGTCATGATCTCAGAGTCCCAAGATAGAGCCCCGTGTCCGGCTCTGCACTCAGCAGGGAGTCTGCTTGAGATTCTTTCTCTCCCTCTCCTTCTGCCCCTCCCTGCTCACGCACACTCTTTTTCTGTCTCTCTCAGGAAAAAAAAAAAAAAGGAGAGTCCTGAGGGATGCATACATTGCTAGAGAAAAGTATAAAGGAAAGCAAGAGAATGTGTAACACAAAATCTGGGACTCTAATTAACTAGTTAATACTAGTTAACTTGGGGAAAAGACCCGGGAAGGAGGACAAAGAGACTTCTAGGGTTTGGGTGATGTTCTTTCTTGACGCGGCAGTAAACACACAGGTACACTTTATTTCATTCCTTAAAATGTACACATTTTGCAAGTATGCCTTATTTAGCAGTGAAAATACAAAGAGATCAATAGTTTGTGCACAAAAATGAGAGATGATGAAGTAAGAAAGCAGTATAGACAGCTCTTCCGAGACAGGTTACTATGAGGAGGCGCAGAAAGCAAGAGCCAGAAGGAGATGCAGGGTCAATGGCATTCTCTAGGGATGGGTGAGACTAAAGCACAGGGATTTACTGAGGGCAAAAGCCCCCAGTAGAGGGAGAGCTGATCACCGCAGGAGAGGGCCCTGAGTGCCTGAGACAAGTAGCATCTTGTGCACTGGCCTCTCTTACACTTAGAGGGGCAAGAGCTGGTGGTGAGGCTGAAAGCAGGTCGTAGGCCTGGGAGTGAGAACAGGCCAGTGTCTGTATCCGATGGCCTCCATTATCTCAGTGCAAAATGAGAGAGGTCATCAGCTGAGAGTAAGAGGAAGGGCTGGGGAAGTATGAGGTGTGAAGGAAGGTGTGAGACAGCTGTCTCTAGAAACAAAGCAGACAGCCTACTGGAATGTCAGGCAGTGCCGAGAGCTTGAGAGCTCGCTCGTCATTTGTGACTCAAGGCCAGATCAAAGGAATCAGCTCAGCTGGGTGGACAGGTGCACAGAGCAGGCTAATAGCAGAGTCCTTCCAGACCTGGGGCCTTGAGTTGCTGTCCAACAGCACTTTCCGTTGTGACGGAGATGCTCGCTCACCTGTGCTATCAAACACGGCAGTCACTAGCCACAGGTGGCTGGTGAGTACTTGAAATGTACTGACGCTGAGGAAATGAATTCGTAGTTTTATCTCATTTTAATCAATTTAAATCTAAGTAGCCACATGTATTCAGCAAAATTTCATGACACAAAAATCAGTTGAGTTTCTATATACTAGCAATGAACAATCCAAGAAGGAACCTAAGACCACGAATCCACTTATAATAGCATAAAAATACCTAGGAATAAATCTGAGGTGAAAGATCTGTAAACTGCAACTACACTGCTGAAGGAAATTCAAGAGACGTAAGTAAATGGAAAGACAGCCTGTGCCCACGGACTGTTAAGAGGACAACTACGGAAGCAACCCGTAGATCCAATGCAATCTCTATCAAAATCCCACAGAGGCTTCTGCAGCAAGAGACTGGTGGCTACTGTGTCCGCTCAGCTTACGAAAGCTCTGAGGAAATTTTTTCAGAGATCAGAGGAATGTTGGGGGGGCCAGAAGGAGAGAAACGGACATAAGGCTGCAGAATGACGTGTGCCGGCTGAGCCCAGGCACCCAGACCCTCTGACTGGGTTCTAGGCCCTGCATCCAGGTATGTACTTTCCACAGTGCCTGGCGCTTAGTAGGTACTCTGCAAGCGTATGATGAATGAAGGATGCAAGGACGAGTGAGACGACGCAGAACAGCAGAGCCAACTTTGGGGGTGTCCTCGGCCAGTCACTTCAAGCAAACTGAAACTAATGACTTCTGGATATTAGGAGCAGTTAAGAGCATGCTTCTAGAATATGAAAGGCTGCTGGCCCGTGACTTTAGACAAATTATCTAGTAATTAATAGTCGCATTCCACAGATGTTACTAAATAATTCCTTCCCAGCATGTTTGCATGAATTGTGTGAGATACTTTATGTAAAGAATTTAGCAGAATCTGGCGCATAATAAATGCCAAAAAAAAATAGGGCTGTCATCAAGAATAAAATGAGATCAAGGATATGAAAGTGTTTTTTACAAGCTCCAGTGTACCCCAACAAAACTTCAGCAAAACCAAAAGTAGGTTTGGACCTGGGCTCAGTGTAACTGCAGGCATAACTTTACAGACTCAAACCGAGCTCACCTGAACACCATACTCTTTGGGGAGGCTGAGAGTACACGCGGGCGTTTCCACTGCTAAAGTCCACCTCCAGATGCACACTTTCTGTGAGTGACAGCAGACAGAGGAAAATGAGAAGGCTCCCAAAGGCTGCTGAAGTACCCTACACCTCTCATGGCAATCCTGTGACTTCGGCTAACGGAGCTCGGCACCGTGAGCTAAGCCCCAGAGAAAGAGCCCGCGACAAGGTGCCATGGGGTCCGGTCGTTCCCTGAGAGCATCACAGATGTCACGTGGCCCGAGCAGAGCTGCTCACCGGGACACACTCGACAGGCTGGCCAGCCCCCTCAGGCCGACTCCCAGGGCCCCGTACCTGGATTTCGGCATCTGAGATGGTGGCCAGATATTTGGCGTCCCGGGTGATGGCTATGGCCCCGATGCCATTGCCTTCTGGGCAGCTGTCGAATATTGTGTGCACAGGAATGCTGCAAAACAGGACAGGGGAACACCCGTTTGCTGAGGTCTGCCTTGCTTCCCAGAGGGACTCACGTCAAAAGCCTAACAGCTATGGAGCAACCAAATGTGGTCCATCCATACAACAGCCTAGGATTCAGCCCTCCAAAGGAATGGAGCGCGGACCCCTGCTGTAGCAGGGGTGGACCCTGAAAACATCACATGAAGTGAGAGAAGCCATGTTGTGTGAGTCCATTGATATGAAATGTCCAGAATTAGAAAATCAATAGGGTCAGAAAGCAGATTGGTGGCTGCCAGGGGGAATGGGAGCGACTGGCTGACAGTTTTGGGTTTTCCCTTGGGGGGTTGAAAATATTTTGAAATTAGGGAAGCCTGGCTGGCTCAGTTGGTGGAGCACATGACTCCTGATCTTGGGGTTGTGAGTTCGAGCCCCACGTTGAGCAAAGAGATTACTTTAAAATCTTTTTTAAAAGCCGTTGGAACTAGATACAGGTGGTGACCGCACAACATTGTAAATGTGCTAAATGCCACTGAATTGCACACTTTACAACGGTGAATTTTACGTTATGTGAATTTTACCTCAATAAAAAAATAAAACTAACTCAGCATTATGCAAACATGCTGTTTGTTCTCTGCATGAAGTCTACTGTCACTCGCTACTGAGCTCTGATTCCATGCCAGGCACCAAGGACGGAAATATGAAAAAAGATGCCTAGGACAATACCCCAGCTCTCAGGAAAACGAGCGCCCTCCCACCTAAGCGGGAATGTAAATAAGCACAAGCTTTCGAGACAACAACTTATCTGCATCTATCAAAATTTTAAGTGTACATACCCTATGACCCTATACCATATTCCTCTTCCACAGCTGCTTCCCAGAAAAATAATAGCAAAAGTAAACAGAGATAAATATAAATTCATGTTCATTGTGGCACTGCTTTAATGGCAAAAGATCTGGAAACAACACAAATATCCACGGGTGTGGAAACTGTTAAAAAATATTATGACATAACCATATAATGAAAAACTAGGCTACTTTCAAAAAGAATGAGGTAGATGTGGGAAGGTGACCAAAATTTTGTGAAAAAAGCAAATTGCAAAACAGCGTAGGTAGCATCATCCTGGGTGAGGGAGAGGGAGTGCCCGCATTTCTGTGCACAGAAGAGTCTAGAGGTCAGGACTCCAAACTAGACAAGGGTGACTCTGGAGGTGTGTTTGGGTGAGGAGGGACTTTCACTTTTGGTTCCTCATTTACTCTGTACTGTGTCACTGGCAAGACTGTAGAACCGTTAGAAGCAGGCAAAGCCTTGTCACATGCAGAATTAAATTAGATTTTTAAATACCTAAGAGAGCCAACGAAATGCAGGAGACAGCAGAAGCCAGGATGTGAGTGATATGAGTGAGTGCGGCATGGGGGGCGGGGAGAGTGAAGAGCAGGTGGTAGGAAGTCCTAATCCACGTAGGTGGGCTGGTGGTTCCCCACTGTTTTTCATTATGGAGCCCTTGTTACAGCAAACATCAACAGGCCTCATAGGTCACTTCGCTGCCCCAATTGGCTGGGACCAAATCTGTGCCCCCCGCTGAGGACCTGGCTGGTTCTCTATCACTTAAGAAGACTTCGCCCCCTGGGAAGTAGCCCCCAAATTCACTTGGAAGGCAGTCCTAATACTGCTGTGAATGACACAGTGATGTCCTTCGTGGGGAAAAGCATCTTATCCCTGTGGACATTCAGAATTAACTACAGACACAATGATGTCAGTTGGGCCTGTATTATAAACATATTGGTGGGAAAAGAATGTGTTTATTTTGTTTAGGAATGGGTGATGTTTAAGAGAATTTAACATATCAGAGCCTCTGATGGATTAGATCTGTGATTCTAATTTAAAGCTTGTTGTTGATTCAGACTTGTGATTTTAAATTCAAATCACATTGGGTTATAAACAATATTAGAATACTTATGAGAACTTAAGATTTCCACAGTTATGTCTAATTTATTAGATTTACAAAAATTACTTAAGTATGGGTGAAGGGTTTATTTTTTAATCAGGCTACTAAAGAACTTAAAGATAAAACCAAATATATTCAATTTCTAATTGCAGTTTAAAAATGTTTAAAAGGAATTAATAATCAAATTTGTAAGTGGGGCCAAACATTAATCAAACCCCCCTTAAAGGCAATTGCAAAAATAAGCTAGATTTATGAAAGGAGTACGATTTATAAGTTGAATGAAAAGCTTAAGGAAAACTATGGTTCTTAGTTTAATAAAGTGAATATTAATTCTAAGACCAAATAATCTTTTCTGGGTCCCAAAGTCATCATTCACTGTATCATAAGACTCGTTCGACATATTGAATTGTTAAACACAGATGCACTTTACTTTGTAATTAAAAAGAAAAAATCACTGCCAGAGTTACCCCCAGTCTAGCTGGGGAGACAGCTTTACAAGCAAGAAAAAAAGCAACAAATAAATACTTTATAAGGGGGCCAGCCGTACCTGGGGAAGGGGAGCTATCAGCGACGGCTTCAGAGAAGAGACACACGAGAGGGGCCCACCCTTCCTGCCTGTGGACTCTCCGTCACGGGACATAACAACTTTCCCTCATGTGTAAATCAGATGTCCACATGCAGCTGGAAGCATCTGACAGCCACAGACGACAGCTAGGCACGCAGAGGGGGAATTCCATTTTCTGGGGGATGAGTTCCCGCGGCTATGATGCAAGATGCATTTTCCCTCTAACACAGGCTGGGTTGGCAAGAGGCAGCCTCTGAAGGATGTTCAGCAGGGGAGCAACACAATGAGATTTTCCGTTTGGGAGAAGAACACACGCAAAATGCTGTGCAGAAAAACCATGTGATGCTACATGATGTCGTCCATGTATCTGTATTTAAGACAACAGCAAATGTTCTGGAAGGAAACACACCAAACTGACTACCTCTAGGAAGAGGATGAAGGTTGGAGATGGTGGCCAAAGGAGACATTAGCTTTCAAATAAAAGATTATTAAAAATCAACAGATGAGAAGATAAGCAAAATTGGTATATCCATGCAATAGAATCTTGAAAAGAAAGGAAGCACTGATTCATGCTACAACGTGGGAGAACTCTGAAAACACCATGCTGAGAGAAAAACCAGATATAAAAAGCCACACACGATTCCACGGACATAAAATGACAACAGGCAAACTTATATAGAGACAGAAGTAGATGAGGGGCTGAGGGGAGGGAGAATGGGGAGCTCACTGTCACAGAGTTTCTGTCTGGGGTGATGAAAATGTTCTGGAAATAGCGCTTATGGTTGCACAACGTTGTGAATGTAATTAATGCCACTGAATCCTATGTTTAAAAATCGCGAAGATGGGGTGCCCGGGTGGCTCAGTCGGTAAAGCAGCTGGCTCTTGGTTGAGGCTCAGGTCATGATCTCAAGAGTCCTGGGATTGAGCCCCACCTCGAGCTCTGCACTCAGCGAGGAGTCTGCTTGAGGATTCTCCCTCCCTCTCCCTCTGCCCATTGCCCTACTCATGTTCTCTCACAAAGCAATCAATCAATCAATCTTTTTAAAAAATTGGGAAGATGGTCAATTTTATGTTATGGATGTTCTACTACAATAAAACAAAATCACCGTCTTGAAGGCTGGGCTGCAGACTGACGCTGCAGAGAAGGAGGCCAGCCAGGTGAGAGTGGGTGGGCAGGGGCAGTGGAGGTGGGATCGGAAGACCTCTGGGAGGAGACGCAACAGGGCTTTGGGACACTTTAGCAGGACATATCTATCCATGGGACACCCAGGTGGAACATTCTCCAGCAACTTCCTCATCCGTGAAAAGAGGAGTATGAGGTGGTTATAAAGATGAAGACAGTGTGGTTTCGAACCCCAGGTCTGCTCCCCTCTGGCTAGAGAACAGTACCAATGGCATCCTCACCACCTCAGGCCAGAGGAAGCAGTCACAGAAGGCGGATGAAAACCAAGGGGACATGGTATCACAGAAGCCAAGGAAATGAAGAGTGTCAAATGCCACTGAGACGTCCAGTAAGATGAGGACCAGGATTAGGTAACATGGCCCTAGGAGGTTGTCAGTCACCTGGGGGACCTGTATCTTAGAACATCCAACATAACTTTCCAGAACACTAGAGAGCATTGAAAACAACTTCTTCCTAACCGTGCCCAACTGGACTCGTCCACCCCCCATGTCAACCCTCACCCTGCAACCCAACCAGGGCCTCACAATCTTATCAGTTAATCTAGTACTGCACTCTGCCTCTAGGACCAGGAATTAAGAAAGAAAACTCACATATGAGCATCTATCATGGGCCATGTTCTCTGCTCTACTGGGCTTCATGACAGTCCTGTAAGGTAGTGTAGTGCATTGAGGGCCCTCTCAAAAGTCATGTTCACCCAGAGCCTCAAAATGTGAGCATTATGTGGAAACAACAAGGTCTTTGCAGATGTAGTTAGCTCAGATGAGGTCATGCTGGATTAGGATAGATCCTAAATCCAAGGACTGCTGAACTCATAGAAGAGAAGACACAAAGAGACACACAGGGGACAATGCCACGTGAGGACAGAGGCAGAGACCAGCGTGATTAGTCTACAGCCAAGGAAAAGCCAAGGGCTGCTGCCGGCCACCACCAGCAGCTGGGAGAGAGGCCTAGAGCAGGTCCCTCAGAGCCCCAGAAAGAACCACCCTGATTTCGGACTTCTAGCCTCGTGAACTGTGAGGGAGTAACTGTTATTTTAAGTCCCTCAGTGTGTGGTAAGGTCTTAGAGAAGCCCAAGGAAACTAAAACAGCGGGTATGATTAGCCTCTTTTTTTGTAGGTGGGCAAAGCCACTTCACTCCTCTGGGCCTCCAAGATGGGTTAGTGTGAGTTAACCTCCCTCAGCCCATCTACTCTGGGATACCGCCAAACCAAGTTTCTGGGCCTAAAGAGCCAAGAACTGTAAGTGGGAAATTCACCAAGGTAATGAAAGTCACCCAATTAGGCCTGAAGGCAACAAGATGGCCAGCTCCCCAGGACACTTCACCCCTCACCTGGCGTCCCGTCACTGGCTTCTGTGTGCCCAGACCAGCATTACTCATTTGTTGCTGGTCACAGTGGCAGATACACTACACTAAGTAGGAAAAAAACAGGACTGCACCAAGCCTACCCTGTGAAGGAGTCCCATATAATTATCAGGCAGTTGGGCCCTTTGTCGGCCGTGGCAATCCACCGCCTGTCTTCACTGATGCAGAGGCAGGAGATCACATTAGGGTGGCCCTGCAGAAACGCAGAGAAAATGCTTTGAAACATCAAGGACATTAGGAGAGGCTGGGGCCCCAAAGAGAGAACTAAGCTCCCCTTCCAGATTCATCTGGCTGAAAATTCCACTCCTATGGCCTTTTCCCTGGCATTTCCCCATAGTCAATGGTTTTCAGATTTTCTCTCCCTCAAAACTTCCGAAGGACAAGCCACACCCCACAAGGACAGGGGCTTCCTACAGGTCTTGGCATGTGCCCAACTCTGAACCCAGGTTGAGAATAAATGTTGGGGTTCTGCCCAACCTCCAACCCCCTTGAAGCCCTACTGGCCGCATTTCCCTAAAACAGTGTCCACATCAGGTCACTGAGCAGCTCTGGAGCAAAAAGCCTTCTTCACTGGTCTCTCTGCTTTCTTTGCCATCCCCCCGCAATCCTTTCCGAGTAACTCAGGAATCTTCTGGAAACACAAACATGATGGTAGTGCTCCCTGCCAGGAAATAGCCCGTTTCCTCCCTTCTTCATCTCCCCTTGCTCACTCCACTTCAGCCATACTGGCCTCCTTTCTGGGCCCCACGGGCAGGCCTGCAAACTTAGAGCTCTCTGGGTCTGGAATGTTCCTCCCCAAACTGCTCCTGGCTGGTTCATTCTCTTAAGTCAGTCAGACCGCAGCACAAAGGGCACGTCTGCATTGCCAGCCCACCCAATCGGAGGGCCATCTCTCACTCTTGATCTCTTTCCTACAGCAGCGCCCCTTTCCTTTGGAGTGCTTGTTCTAATTCGTAATTGTGTATTTATGAGACTGTAAGCTCCATGGGTGGGGGCAGGGGGAGATCTGTTTTGTTCATGACTATAGACCCAGAATCTGAAACAAAGAGATTCTGATAAATACCTGTGGAATATATGAACTAATGAATGAATGAATGAATGGTTGAGGCCGCTCCCAGCCACCAGACTCTGAGGGAGGCTGGACACCTATCTGGCATGGTCTCTATTTCTCAGCCCCTCTGCCGGCTGCTGCCCCTTCCTCACTCTGCAGACATAAACTCTCCCCTCTCCCTCTGCCCTCACCACTGTGCTCAGTGCCACACATTTGACTAAGCTCCAAGAAGGGCTGCTTGCCGGGTTTGTATGTGTTTCTGGATATCTAGAGAGCAAATTCCTCCAGCTGCACCCACATGGCGTGGATCCCTAAGTACTGACTAGGCTTTTGGAAAATCCCGTGTGATGTTTTTGACCTAGGCGTTGACTTAAGGAAGGTCCTTATTAAAACATATGTCCGTTGAAAAGGGTAACATGGAACTGTTTACCCGGTTAACTAGTGGAAAGTCAGACACCAAGAAAAGAGGACATTTGGTCAGGTAAATGATGAGAATGTCAGGACGAGAGGGCACTGGAAATACATGAAGGTGCATGAGGGAGGGAGGCATAAGAATGACAACCAACCTACTCAAAACTTTCATGTCAGGGGATCTACACTCAAGACCTGGCTTCACCATGGACCAGTGCAGCCTTGGGCAAGTCAGTTAAACTGGGCTGAGCCTCAGTCTTTTCTTCTGTAAAATGAGGATATTAACACCCACTTCTCAGCATGATTGTGAGGATCAAAGCCCTTTTAAACCTGCAAAGCCCTCTACGTGTTATTTAGGTCCGAATTCCTGCTGAAGCCTTTTGTGTTCCCCATGGTGCTATAGAGACAACATGACCTGTCCTGACCACAGTCTAATGGAAATGTAAAAATAAGATGTTTTAAATTCTTGTTGCTATAAAATTAAAATCAATTGGTGTTCGTAAATTGATTCTGATTAGAATCAGAGAGACGATAAACAATAAAATGTGTTTCTAAAGACAAGACTTGCTATAGTTCACAGATCCCTGGGTGACTCAGTTGGTTAAGCGTCTGCCTTTGGCCGAGGTCATGATCCTGGGCTCCCTGCTCAGGGGGGAGTCGGCTTCTGCTTCTCCCTCTCCCTCTGTCCCTCCCCCTGCTTGTGCTCTGTCTCTCTCTCTCTCAAATAAATAAATAAAATCTTAAAAAAAAAAAAAAAGAGACGACTTGCTATAGTTCAGAAAAGAGATAGGAAAACATGATAGTGACATAATGAATCAGTCCTTGGAATAAAACACAAAATGCTATATTCTTTTTTTTTTTTTTAAAGATTTTATTTATTTATTTATTTGACAGAGAGAGACAGCCAGCGAGAGAGGGAACACAAGCAGGGGGAGTGGGAGAGGAAGAAGCAGGCTCATAGCAGAGGAGCCTGATGTGGGGCTCGATCCCATAACGCCGGGATCACGCCCTGAGCCGAAGGCAGACGCTTAACGACTGCGCCACGTAGGCGCCCCACAAAATGCTATATTCTAGTGAAACACAATCTCTTCTACTTGTAATAAAAAAAACTTGCAGGGGCACCCAGGTGGCTCAGTCAGTCAAGCATCTGCCCTTAGCTCAGGTCATGATCCTAGGGGCCTGGGATCAAGCCCCCACATCAGGCTCCCTCCTCAGCCGGGGAGTCTGCTTCTCCCTCTCCCTTCCCCCACTCATGCTCTCTTTCGCTCACTCTCTCAAATAAATAAATAAAATCTAAAAAAAACAACAAAAACTTACATACCTGAAGATGATGCTGAGTATTCTTGAAAACATTATAGATGACCGCAGTGTGAGCACAGACATACAGAAGAACTCTCTGGTTGTCGTCTCGAATGTAATAAACAGGAAGAGAACTGTTCCATCCAAAAGACCAAGTTAGGGTCTGGAAGACAAAAGCAAAACCAGCAAGAACTAAGTGTGCCGAGCCCAAACTGTGATGCCAGGCACCCCCGGCACAGTCTCTGGAGGAGAAAGATTTCACATCATCAGTCCAAAGAAGAGAAATCACTTCAAGAATGTCCTCAACCACGTGCGCCGGTGCGGATGACGCTTGAAACCATGATGCTGAGTGAACGCAGCCATGCAGGACCGCACGGTGCCTGGTCAGGCAGATCCCTAGAAACGAGAAGTCACTCAGTGGCTGCTGGGGGCCTGCGGGAGGCAGGTGGGGAGCGACTGCTACGGGATATGGATTTCTTTTGTGGGGGAAGAAAACGTTCTAGAATTAGTGGTGATGGTTGCACAACCTTGTGAACACACTAAAAACCAACGGACTGTACGCTTTAAAAGGGTACATTTCACGAGGATGTGGAGAAACTGGAGCCACTGTGCACTCTTGGTGGGAATGTGAAATGGTACAGCTGCTGTGGAAAACACGAAGGAGATCTCTCAAAAAATTGAAAGCAGAATTTCCATATAATGCAGCAATTACACTTCTGGGTATATATCTCAAAGAACTGAAAGCAGGGTCTCAAAGAGACATTTGTACGCCCATGTTTATAGCAGCATATTTCACAGAAGCCGAAAAGTAGAAGCAACCCGAGTGTCCCTCGATGGATGAATGGATAAACAAAATGTGAACTGGATTCAGCCTTCCACTGGAAGGAGATCCGACACACTCCACAACAGAGATGAACCTTGAGGACATCGTGTAAGTGAAATCCACCAGTCACAAAAAGACAACTACAAGAGGATTCCACTGACATGGTCCCTAGAGGAGTCAGATCCATAAAGAGAGGAAGTAGAATGGTGGCTGCCAGGGCTGGACTGGGGAGTGGGGAGTCGTTCAATGGGAAGGGAGCTTCAGTCCTGCGAGATGAGTTCCAGGTACTGGTCGCACCACAGTGTGCATGCACTTACTACTACACTGTACACTTAAAAATGGTTAAGATGGTAAATTTTAGGGGCGCCTGGGTGGCACAACTGAACAAGTGACCGACTCTTGGTTTTGGCTCAGGTTGTGATCTCAGGGTCATGGGATCGAGCCCCACGTCAGGCTCCAAGCACAGTCTGCTTAAGACTCTCTCTGCCCCTCCCCAACCCCCTTTCTCTCTTTCAAATTAATAAATAAATATTTAAAAGAAAGATGGTAAATTTTATTCTGTGTATCTTGCCACAATTTTAAATTTTAAGAGGGTGAATTTAATGGTATGTGAATTATACCTTGCTTTAAAAAGAAATCAACAGTAAATAGAAAGAATATCCTATTCTTTTACTCCCCAGAACCTAGACTGCTCAGTACCTGACACATAGTGAGCACTTAATATTGTGAAATTCAGTTTACTTCATGAAAATATATGGAATGGACAAGTTACAGTACAGTCACTAAGGAACTTCATACGGAAGGCAATTATTCAGCCGGGAATATTTGGTCCTCACATACCATTTTCCCTTGAAGAATAAAGCGCAAAGAGACAAAATTCCCTCAGCATGATTAAAAACTCCATATTGCCAGGAATAAATCCAAAATAAAAATGTTCTGAAATGAAATATTAGAGGAGCTATAAATCTGACTATGACTTTTTTTTTTTTTAAGATTTTATTTATTTATTTATTTGACAGAGATAGAGACAGACAGCGAGAGAGGGAACACAAGCAGGGGGAGTGGGAGAGGAAGAAGGGCTCCTAGCAGAGGAGCCTGATGTGGGGCTCGATCCCATAAGGCCGGGATCACGCCCTGAGCCGAAGGCAGACGCTTAACCGCTGTGCCACCCAGGCGCCCCTATAAATCTGACTATGACTTTTAATCCAATAGGAGTTTACTTATGCATATTTTTTGTGTTCAAAGTCTTTTATAAAAATCATGGATAGACAAACTGTGGATTCATACAAGGGAGTTTATTCAGCAATGAAAAGAAATGAACTAGCAAGCCAGGAAAAGACATTGAGAAATCTTAAATGCATTTTGCTAACGGAAAGGAGTGAAAGGAGTGAAAGTGAAAGGAGAATCTAAAAAGACTTCACAGTGGGTACACATGGGTGGCTCAGTTAGTTAAGCGTCTGCATTCAGCTCAGGTCCTGTGGGATAGAGCCCCACATTAGGCTCCTTGCTCAGGGGGGAGTCTGCTTCTCTCTCTCTCTGCCCCTCCCCCCACTCGTGTTTTCTCTCTCTAACAAATAAATAAATAAAATCTTTAAAAAAAGAAAAAGACTTCACACTGTATGATTCCAACTCCATGACATTCTGGAAAAGGCAAAACTATGAGGACAGTAAAAAGACCAGTGGTTCCTGGGGAGAGAGGGGGTGAAGAGAGGGATGAGTGGGGCACAAGGGATTTGAGGGCAGTGACATCACTCCATAAGACACTACAATGGTGGATACAACTCATTATACCTTAGTCAAAGCCCAGAGAATGTTACACCACCAGGACTGACCCCTAAGGTAAATGATGGACTTTAGTTAATAATAACGATCAATACGGGCTCATCAACTGTAACGAATGTCCCACACTAACGCAAGATATTAACGAAAGGGGAACCTGGTGGGGGGGGCACAAGGGAGTATATGGGAACTCTGTACTTTTCGTTTCATTTGCTATAAATCTAAACGGCTCGAAAAAATAGTCCATTTAGGGGTGTGTGCCTGGCTCAGTCAGTCAAGCCTAGGACTCTTGATCTCTGAGTGTTCCAGCCCCATGCTGGGTGTAGGGATTACTTAAAAAAAAAAGTTTAAGAAATTAACTGAGGCCAATTAATTGAATGTGGTAGCGTCTAAAGTGATGGCTAAGTGATTAGAGAGTTTTAGTAACTCATTCACTCAGTATTAACAGAAATTCCCCGCTCAAGCAGCACTCACATTAACTGAAACCGCACAGTATTAGTCTCGTATGCACCCGTCCTACTGTTTGTGGTGAACGATCATGGAGACAGCCATCTCTCACAGCAATCTTCCAAAACATGAACACAAAACGCTATTGTCAAAACCAGATTCCACTACGTTTGGCAATCGTAACATTCCTTCTCATAAATGCATGATCCCTTGTTTGCTTGGCTGGAGACGGTATCCATGGTTATGCCTATTTACCGTGAGCAGTGTGAGTTATTCCAGGCCTTTGGGATAAGGCAGGGGACCCCAAAGGAAAAGGGGGATGTCAGGGGCACAGAGGAGCCACTCGCTGGAGCACTCTGGTGAGAACCAATCAGCAGTAACATAAACGGCCATCAATAACAGGGAACCGGCTGAATTGAAGATGAGGACGTGGACCTACATATTGAGAGAGAAAATTCTCCAGGACATACTAAGTGGAAAGCCACGATGCGGTAATGCAGAAGATCTTCCTGGCATAGAAAACAAAAACTAATGTGTATGGAGGCGTGTGTGCACACAGGAGCACACAGATATGTCTGTAGATGCCCAGGAAAACGTCTGGAAAGATAACACAGTTACACCAAACTGTAACAGCAGTCACCTCAGGGAAATGGATTTGGCGTGGTCTGTGAGAGAAGAGGATCTGCTTGAATTTTTTTTTCTTTATTTTTAGAGGGGAGGAGGGGCCGGGAGAGAGGGGCAGAGGGAATCCCAAGCAGGCTCCATGCCCAGCTCAGAGCCCGATGTGGGGCTCGATCTCACAACCCTGAAAGGAGGCTGTCAGTCGTCTGCATCTCCCACTAGGCATTTTCCATCATCCTCATCATCATCACCAGCCTTGCCACCACCACTACCACCATCACCATCATCTCGATGTGAACACTCGTCAAGTGCTCACTGTGTGTCAGGAACTACATTAAACACTTTATGTATATTCAATCACTTACAAATCTTCCAAAGGCAGAATCTACAGGGAAAAAAGGAGATGAATCCTCGGAAGCAATTTTCAGAAGCAGATGGAGGAAGAAGAGGAAAACTCTCCTCTTCCTTCTCTTGGTAAATGACAATATTTGTATTCCTCGCAGGTGGGGCCTCCCTGGAATACCGTCATGGCAGCAAAGGCAGATTCCTTTGGACCACCTGGCCCTTTTCTCAGTGGCTTTCACTTTTTCCAGAACTTTCACTTTCTGGTCCATCTCAGAATGGATAGTTTTAGGAGCTGGTAAAGAGGTATCAAGCCAGCTAAGGCAGAGGAGGTGAGGAGAGGAGGGAAAGGGTAAGGGAATGGAGGAGGAGGAGAAAGAAGTGAGAGAGAAAGGGAAGAGGAGAAGAGAGGGGAGGGGAGGAGAGGGCGAGATGGAGCTTGAGTCTCCCACAAGAAACAGCACCCTATGCAACAGACAAACCACGTCCGGAATTTCCTGCCCGCGGGGCGACACTATTGGACCCAGATGCAGTGTTCCAGGCACACGTGTCCGGCCAGAGCGCTGAACTGAACTTTACAGACACCCAAGTCTATTATTAGTTCAAAAAGGGTCTTTCTGGTGGTATTTTTTTTTTCCATACGAATAAATTCCCTTATTTCACAACGCTCTCAAAGCGCTGGAGGAAATTAAAAAGCACGTTACACTTACCAAAGGATACACACTGGCACGGCCATCCTTTTGAAACAAAATGTCCTTGCTGGTAGACACCAGGGATTTCTCCGGGATCTGTGCTTTGGACTGGAATTCTTTCTCTTGTTCCTCACTTAAGTATGATAACCTTTTTCCTGGTCCCTCTCGTCCCAATTCATCTTGGGCCATCTGGTCCGTTTTCTCCCTGAGCTCGCTTGAGGGGTGTGCTTCAGGGAAAATCTCTCGTTCCTCAGAACTCTTTTGATCCAAATCAAGAAATCTTAGTTCTGAGCTCAAATCTCCTAAAGGCTCATTTGTTTCCGAATGCTCTGATTCTAATGCATGCTTTGACTCGCTGAGGGTTCTCTTAAAAAAGAAACAAAAGAAGATTGGGATTCCAAATAGGGTGTAGCTGCTTCCCTCCCTCCTTTCCTTTCCCTCCTGTTCCTACTCTGCCAGCCCTGTGTTCACCTCACACTGGAACTATGAAGTGTTTTAAAAAGGAGCCTGGGGGGGGGGGCGCCTGGGTGGCACAGCGGTTAGGCGTCTGCCTTCGGCTCAGGGCGTGATCCCGGCGTTATGGGATCGAGCCCCACGTCAGGCTCCTCCGCTATGAGCCTGCTTCTTCCTCTCCCACTTCCCTGCTTGTGTTCCCTCTCTAGCTGGCTGGTGTCTGTCTCTGTCGAATAAATAAATAAAATATTAAAAAAAAAAAAAAAAGGAGCCTGGGGGGTGTCTGGGTGGCTCAGTCGGTTAAGCATCTGCCTTTGGCTCAGGTCATGGTTCCAGGGTCCTGGGATGGAGCCCCACATTGGGCTCCCTCCTCAGTGGGGAGCCTGCTTCTCCCTCTCCCATTCCCCCACTTGTGCTCTCTCTCACTCTGTCAAATAAATAAATAAAATCTTAAAAAATAATAATAATTTAAAAAAATAAAAAGGAGTCTAGGACATTTTGTACTTAAATCACATGAATCACGGGTGTGCCAGGTTTATTCTTGGCCTCCTAGCAGAACCACCCAGCAAAACCATTATTCTAAGTGGCACTGGTCGTCTCCAAGGACAGATGAGTCACAGAGTCACTTCTCTTTGGACCATGGCTGAGTTCTCCTTCAGGAGGAAAGCCCACATTACTATAATCACGCTGAATCTGTTCTAAGACAAGCACACTCCAACTAACCCCTGGGAGCTCTTTATGTCAGCTCCGCTGCACACCTCCTCCAGGAAGCTTTCCCGGACCATCCTCCTAGCTGGGCTAAATGTCCTTGTTTTTTGTTTTTAAATATCTCCCATGCATCTCTCAATTACTGCACTTAGCATATTGTTTTATGGTGTTCAGGTATCAGTCTGCCACCCTACATACCCTAGAGCTCCTTAAGAGAATGGATTGTATCTTATTTGTCTTATCCCCATAGCTGGCGTATGGTAAGCATTCAATGATTCCGAATGAATGAACAGATGAATGACTTAAATTACTACTTACTAGGGAAGTTCCTGACATGACTGACTGGGAATCAGTCAATGTAAGTCTCTCCAAACTGGTCATGGACTTGGTGATTTCTTGAGGCTTCACTGTGGTTTCTTCTTGCACCACAGCCTCCTCCTCCTGTGCTGCTCCAGCCTTTTCCTCTGTTTCTTCTCTGACGGCCCCCACTTCCCCCCCATATTCTTTCCCCTCTTCCCATTCCTCCCCTTCTTCCTCCTCTTCCCATTCCTCCCCTTCTTCCTCCTCTTCCCATTCCTCCCCTTCTTCCTCCTCCTCCCCTTTCTCCTCCCCTCTTTCCTCCTTCTCCAATTCCTCCTCCTCTCCCTCTTCTCCTTTCTTCTCTTTCTCCTCTACCCCTTCCCCCTCCTTTCCTGGCTCCTCTTCCTCCACTCTTTCCTCCTCCTCCTTTTCCCCTTCCTCCCCCTCCTCCCCTTTCTCCTCCACTCCTTCCTTCTCTTCCCATTCCTCTCTCCCTTCCTCCTCTCCTTCCTCTTCCTCCTCCTCCTCCCCCTCCTGCTGAGGCTCTCTCCCAACTAATACGTCCTCTTCTTTTAATTCCTGTTGCATACTTTCCATCTCTCCATAATATTGATTATATTCTTCTTCCATTTCTGTTTCTCCATCTTCTTCTGATTCTTCTAATGGGTACTCCCCTTCATCTGACATTCTTCTTTGTGGGGTTTCCTTTAGAGAAATTTTGACCGTAGCAATCAGCAGTTCCCCCTGTTTCCCACTTTAATTTCCTGGTGCACTAACTTATCCATGAAGTGTGCAATACCAGCTCTGGTTCCTTTCCACAGGAATAAAAAGAATCTCACACTTCTGGGAAAGCCTGTCCCAAATCTTAAGCACATTGATGCCAGGGCCTCTCATCTTTCTAGGAATAACTTTAGAGCCCTGTAACTCACTTTACATATATTCATATTCCCACAGGCAGCAAAATGATAACCCAGGCATTAACGACAATTCTAATAGTGTAAATAAGGGCAGAACCTGTGGCTTGGTGGTTAAAAGTGTGGACTTTGCAGTCGCCCTTTCCTAGCACTGAACCCCGGTTCTACCACTCACTTGCTCTGTGAACTTGGGCAAGTCCCTGTACCCCTAGGAGTCCAAATTTGCTCACGGGCAGATTAAAAATGAGAACCCTAAATTCTGGGGTTGAGATGACAAATGTAAAACGCTCAACGCAGCTGCCGCAGGGTGCTTAAGAAAAGCAGCAATCGTTTACAAAGTTTAACAGCCTTCTAACATAGTCTCTCATTTACTTCTCATGACAAACTTGAGTTTGAGGCTCTGGGAAGTGACTTATTCAGATCACACCGCTAGAAAGAAGCAGACCTCTTTAACGCTCGGTTGCTCCAGGTGAAATAGCATTGCTACCATTTCAAGCCCGGGGCCCCGAGTACGGGGCCTGCTCCGACTGCAAACTTTGCCGGCGCATCTAGATACGGACTTCCAGGGGAGGGGAGGGGAGGGGAGAGGAGTAAGGTGCGGTGGCGGGGGGCGCACAACGCCCAGGCGCGGTTCCTTCCTTCAGCTCAGGTCTCTCTGAGGCCGCCCCGGGCGCCCGCCCCAGTGGGGCGAGCGCCCCCCACCCTCGCGGGGCACCAGGACCTCCTACACCAGGGGCCCCCGCCCCCGACTCACGGAGCGCGCCCTCCGACCGCCTCAAAGGCCCGGCCCTCCCGCCGCCTGGACCCCTCCGTCACCTCCCCAGTCTCCAGCGGCCGCCACTTTCTTCTCCACGCGCTCCCTAGCTACGGTTGCCACCCAAGCCTCGTCCCCAATGTAACCGCCGCCACGGCGACCGGCCGTAAAGCGGGAGGGCCGGCCTGTGGTCACGTGCCCAAGGCTCTGCCGCGGGCGGGCCTGCACGCCCCCTGGCGGTCCCCGGGGAAGAGGCGCCGCTGCGGCCCCCGAGGCGCAGTCAGCCTTCCTCGTCCCAAAGACTCTTCCTTCAGCTCCCTCCCCCAACTTTTTCCCAAGGCGACGAAGCCTGAGAAGCTGCAGCGGTGGCTACCTGCTGTTCTGACTTTCCGAAGGCTTGACGAGACGACGTACGAGCTGTTTGGTAAAATTCTCTTTGCCAAAAGCAAACTAAATTTCCCGGTCTCCTGGACGCAGCACGGATCTGCCCTCCACACTTTCTCAAAGGGCACTGCGTGCTGTGCGCCGGACTTCAGCTAGCTGGGATGACATACTATGTAGGCTACATTATCTTGTTCTTATCAAAAATGTGTCTGCAAAACCAGCTTGGTTCGACCTATTAGGATCATTTCAAAGTGACTGTCAGCTACAATCTCACAGAAGACGGCACGCGCCCCCATCCTGAGGTTTCTAAAGGGAGACCTGCAGGAAACCAGCCAAAGGCACTGACGCAGAAAAATCTGGTACTCTCATTTTAGGAGAATGTCAATGATTCTCCCCGTCCCCACACCGCCAAGCCCCAACGCTGGTTGATTAATAAGCATACATCTCAAAAAAAAAAAAAAAAAAAAAAAAGAAGGATCAAACCGGATGGTACAAGCTGTGTTTATTATATCTAGGGCTTATAAAGAGATTGGAAAATGCTTGGAATCAGAACACTCACACACACAGTTTAAATAGCAAACGCTGGTAAGCAAGACATGTCTGTGGCTACAAGGGGAGAATGCATGTGGATGTAAATTTTGGGGAACACACTCAACAGGAAGGTTTTCCAGCTGAGCATGAGAAGAGAATCCATGGCTGGAAGCACGCCGCAGTGCTGACTCCTGTCATGGCAAGCTGGCTTCTGTATCCAACCCAAGCAAATCCATTCTCAAGGAATCCAGGCATGCCTCAGGAGAATGGGTCACACCACCTCTGAGACAGAAAGTGGTGTGCAAGACATGGGGAAATAAACACTGTGATAAGGTGAGGAGAGAAAGTAAAATACAGGGTCACTAAGAATCACTGAAACCCACTTTGTCACGTGAAAAAGAAAAGAAAAGGAAGGAAGAAGGAATCAGCATTTTTAAGAAGTCAGATCTGCACACACTGCTGGTTCCCATCAGTAAGCAAGCACACCTTGGCAGTTTACAAACTACTGTTGATCTGAGGGGATGACCAGGAGGTTCAATTATAAAAAGTCAAATTAGAGGGTAATTTGCAAGGTTTTTTATTCCAGAAATGAAAGGAGCTTGCTGCCCTCTGGTGGGTTACAGAAGAGGAAGCTGACACCGCAGGGGGCTACCTGGGGAGCCTCCTGGTTTTCCCTATTCTTCAAGGGAGCAGCTGTGGCCCAGTGGGGGTGGGGGGGATGTAATTTCTGTATCCAGAGCGGCAATGCCACAATGCAAATGCAGATGGTGCAAACCCCATTCACTAAAGGTTGATATTCTTGAATTGCTGTTGGTCAAATCTTGACTTCAGCACCACTGTTGGTTTGTTCAGTCCAACTTTTTTTTTTTTTTTAATAAGCTCTACACCCTATGTGGGGCTTGAACTCAGAACCCCAAGAGCAAGAGTCGCATGCTCTACTGACTGAGCCCTTTTTTTTTTTTTTTTTTTTTTTAGATTTTATTTTTTTTAAGTAACCTGTATACCCAACATGGGGCTTGAAACTACAACTCCGAAATCAAGAGTTGTATGCTCCACTGACTAAGCTAGGCACCCCTGTCCAACTTTCTATGAGAATGTTCTAATTCCTGTCTGAGCTTTGGTTTGAGAGTTTCATAAGAAATTCAGTTGGCACTATATGTTAACTAAATTTAAATAAAAAATTAACTTTAAATAAAAAATTAAAAAGAAAAAAGAAATTCAGTTGTGGTGATGAAATGGTCATATCAGCACTGAAACCTGTGTTTATTTGGGGGAAAAAAATCCTAAAAGAATAAAGTCCCATCAGCACCTGCCAGAATAACTCCAGCCCACTTGCCCACAATCCAGAGGACTCCCATTTAGGACCATGGCCTAATTTGCAAAAGATGCCAAACACAAATCAAGTTAACAATGCCTTAAAAGATTACACTGGGAGGGCACAGTGTTTCCATCAGCCAGAAGTTCAGGCTTCCAGCCTCTTCCAGATCCTTACGCTTCAGGGAGAGAAGAGAAGGAAGAAATTCCCACCAGACCCACGTCCAGGGCAAGGGAAGATGTTTTCCTATTGCCATTCCCCAGGGACAATCATCTTTGCAAAGGAATAATGTTGCAGCTGGAAGAAAAAAAAGAAAAGGAACGACGTAAGTTTGGTGGCTCCATTCAGAAGACCAGAGAGTGAGCCCTCTGAGTGTTTCACCTGCGTTCTTCAATTCTTTTAAAGCGAATGCCCAGTTAATGAAAGAACCAGAGTGACCAGGGCTCCCTCTGCCTCCGTACCTGCAATCTCATTCCCGCTGCATGTGCTTATCAGGAGTTTCTACAGGCAATCTGGGGAATACCCTCATTTCCCCATGGCCCCCCCACCTCCTCCCCGGAGCTTTAGGGCTGACACACACTCAAGTAACAACTGACAGGGCTCTGTCAGCAGAAATGATACTTTACCCTAGGAGTCCTTTTCCTGCCCAGCGGGTCGGGACAAGTCTAAGCTGGTGTTTCTCCCCTCTGCGGATCACTGTCACATTCAGGGGTTTCTGAAAGGAAAATAAGCTCATTTTATATTTTATAGTCAACCTGTTTACTATTCAAAGAGATTCAGACTAAGATGCTAAGATACTGACTTTTGCACATCAGAGTGGTAAGGATGCTTTTATTAAGCAGAGTCCTGCCGTTGTCAAGAGTGTGGGAGACATGACACTCTTGGGGCAGCCAATGGGCCGCAAATCGGTAACGTCTTCCTGGACAAACATGTCTCCCCACCAAAAAAATCTTTAAAAAGTCACACACAAGATAAATTTTGCAGAAGTACAAGATGATACATGAACAAAGTGTTCCTTCTAGAACTGTTTATAAATTGAAAACCTGAAAACACCCAAAATATCCCTCAATAAGGTATTATTCAAATACAGCATACTGAATGAAGCAGTTTAAGTAAAAACAAAAAGAGCAAAGTATGAACGCATTTGAATATACGTTTTTGTGTTTTTTATTTTTTATTTCTTTATTTTTTAAATTCTTTTTTAAATAGGCTCCATGCCCAATGTGGGGCTCAAATTCTTGACCCTGAGATCAAGAGTTGCATGCTCTACCAACTGAGCCAGCCAGGCACCTCTGAATATACCTTCTAAAAGGGCATATATATTGCTTCATGCATACAAAGCTTTCTAGAAGATAAATGAAAAAACTGTTAACAATGGTTACTTGCAGAGAGAAGCACTAGGAGTTTGGAGAGAAAGAAGATGACATTTACTTTTATATCTTTCTTTTTTTCTTTTTTCTTTAAAGATTTTATTTATTTGAGCTAGTGCAAGCGAGACAGCACAAGCAGGGGGAACGGCAGAGGGAGAGGGAGAAGCAGACTCCCTGCTCAGACTCAGGGCTCAATTCCAGGACCCTGGGATCATGACCTGAGTTGCAGGCAGATACTTAACCAACTGAGCCACCCAAGCACCCCTACTTTTATATCTTTCTGTACCATTAATTTGTTTTTTTCCATGTGTATTACTTTGATGTAAAAAATTAAAATAAAATACATATGAAGGAAACTGACAAATTACAACAAGGTGTATCAAAATCTAGAACTTTTGTGCATCAAAGGACACTCTCAACAGAGTGAAAAGTAACTTAAAAAGTGGGAGAAAATACTGGCAAATCATTTATCTGATAAGGGATTAGTATCCAGAATATGTAAAGAACTCCTACAACTCACAACAGCAGCAAACAACCCAATTAAAAAATAAGCAAAAAACTCAAGCAGACATTTCTCCAAAAAAGATAAATGGTCAAAGGCACATGAAAAGATGTTCCACAGCACTAATCATTAAAGAAATACAAATCAAAACCACAACGAGGTATCACTACACATCCACTAGGACGGCTACTATCCAAAAACAGAAAATGACAAGAGTTGGTGAGGGTGTAGAGAAACCAGACCCCTTGTGCACTGCTGCGGGGGAATGAAAATCGGCCGGCCACTATGGTAAACAGTATGGCTATCCTCAAAAACTGGTACTAGAATTATCACATAATCTGGTAATTTTTTTCCCCAAAGATTTATTTATTTATTTGAGAGAGAGAGTGAGCATGCAGGGGGAGTGGCAGAGGGAGTCCCAAGCAGACTCCACTCTGAGCTCGGAGCCCCACCCGGGGCCTGATCTCACAACCCCGAGGATCACACCCTGAGCCAAAACCAAGAGTCAGATGCCTAACCAACTGTGCCACCCAGAAGCCCCCACATAATCCTGAAATTAAGCCTCTTGTTAAACACCCCAAGAATTGAAAGCAGGGACTCGAATTGATATTTGTATACCCCTGTTCATAGCAGCATTATTCGTAATAGTCAAAAGATGGGAGCCAACCAAGTGTCCGTCAATGGACAAACAAAATGTGGGCTATTCACGCAATGGAATATTACTCAGTCTTAAAGAGGAAGGAAATTCAGACACACACGGCAATATGGATGGACCCTGAAGACATTATGCTAAGTGAAATCCAGCAGCCACAAAAGGAGAAATACTGTCTGATTCCACTGATAGGTGCAAATTCCACTGAGAGCACATTCACAGAGACAGAAAACAGATTAGTGATCACCAGAGGCTTGGGGAGAGGAGAATGGGAAGTTAGTGTTTAAAGGCACAGAGTTTCAGTTTGGAAGGCTGATAAAGTTCTGCAGGTGGATGGAGGAGATGGTTACAGAGCATTATGAATGTACTTAACGCCAGAGAACTGCACCTTGGAAATGGTTAAAGTGTTCAATTTTATGTTATGTATATTCTACCACAACTTTTTAAATTATGGCAGATCTATTAATGCAATCTCGGAATCTGACAAAATAAAGCATGAAGGAAAAGCCAGAAAGATGTCACTTGTAATAAGACTGCCAATAGCACAGGTGAGGCAGTTGAGAAGCCAGCCCTCACATGCACTGCTTGAGAAAATGTGAGCTGTTTGGAGGACACCTTGACAACATCTATCAAATCTGTAAATGTGCATTTGCATGCCTTTGACCCAGTCATTCCACTTCCAGAAATCTTTGACAGAAACCCTCACACAAGAATATTCACTATCCCGTTGTTGCTGATGGCCAAACATCGGGTACAACCTAAATGTCTGGTATGGAGGGCTGGTTACATGAAAGATGGCAGACCAAGCAATGGAATATGGTGAAGACAGATATGTACCCACATGGAAATACCCTCAAAAGGCGGGGGGGGGGGGAATCCAGAACACTATGTGTAGTAGGTCTTGTTTGTCTTCTTGTTCAAAAAGCAATCATTATAGACATATTCATTCACACTTAGGAAATGTGTGAGAGATACACTGATGTGCTTCTGGTGCTAGAAATGATACCCCTAGGCAAGGTAGAAACACAGAGGTCATCCTTGACATGAGCTGGGTGTCATATTAAAGCTCATATACTTACATCCTAAAGGTCTAATTTACCCACTTCCTTTCACCTCCAGCCCATTCACCAAAGCCACCATCACCCCTTGACCAGGCTGCTAAAATTGTCAGCCCTCCTATCAGCTCTCTACCTCTACCTAGCACCTGGAGAAATCTTTCCAAGACACAAAGCTGCTTACATTTGTTACCCTCAGTTTGGAAGTGTGCATGGCTCTCTACCAGTCCTCATGAAAAAAGAACAAAATCTTGATAGGACCACAAGGCCTCATACAGCCTGGCCCCTGCCAACTTCCCAGATCGACCTCCTCCCTCCCTATACCTCCCTCCTTGCTCTGGGCTCCAACTCTCTTCTCCGGCCTTCCCACCTCAGGGACATGACCCTGCTGGAAGGCTCCTCTCGCCATCTCCCTACCAGTCTCCGGCCTTGATCAACTTCTTTTTTAAGATTTTATCTTTTTAAGTAATCTCCACACCCAACGTGGGGCTCGAACTCACAACCCCGAGATCAAGAGTCACATGTTCCACCGACTGAGCCAGCCAGGCAACCCCAGGCTCTGATCAACTTTAACATTCACAGGTCACGTCCTCAGGAAGGTTATCCTAACCCTCATATCATTTGTTCTCCTAGCCTCCTCGAACTTTTCCTTCATGACACTCATGAAAGTGTATAACTATATTTGATTAATGCTCGTCTCCCCCACCAAAGTGTTCCTGAGGCAAGGACCTTCTGCTTCTCTGTGTTGTTCCCGGGAGCTCTAGGGCCTGCACCTTGTCCAGCACTTAAACGGAGCAGGGAAGGGACTTAGGAGAGACCCAGGACTTTTGTTCTTTCTTCAAAAATGTTTCCCCTATCTGATGCTTTTACACTAAAAATGCATTATTTTTATTTATTTATGTGAGATACAATTCACATACAATAAAATCCATTTTAAAGTATACAATTCAGTGGGTTTTATATTCAGACACTTGTACAACCATGACCACTACCTGAACAACATTTTCATCCCCCAAAAGGACCACTGCACCCATTAGCAGTCACTCCCCATTCCATCTTCCACTCAGCCCAGGGTGACCACCAACCTGCTTCCTGTCTCCGTGGATCTGCCTGTTCCGGACACTTCACGTAAACAGAATTCTTAGGGCACCTGGGTGGCTCCGTCGGTTGAGTGTCTGCCTTTGGCTCAGGTCATGATTCCAGGGTCCTGGGATCAAGTCCCGCATTGGGCTCCCTACTCATCGGGGAGTCTGCTTCTCCCTCTACCCCTCCCTACTGCTCGTGATCTCTCTCACTCTCTCTCTCTCACTCTCAAATAAAATCTTTTAAAAAAATAAAAATAAAACAAAATAAAATAAAATACACAGCCCTTTGTATCTGGCTTCTTTTGCTTAGCACAAATCCTTTCAAGGTTCATCCATGTTATAGCATGTCAGTACTCCATTCCTTTCTACAGCTCAATGCAACATGCGTTGTTTATAATAAAGACGACTTTTTTTAAGATTTTTTTTCCCTTGAAAGAAAATACATGCAATTGATACAGAAACTGAGCTTTGGGAAGTTACCAAAAGAAAGGGAGATTTCTCTACAAGAGTATTAATTTCCAGGTTTCCATAAAATTGGAAACTACCTAAATGTCTAACAACAGAATGTGGTGGGTTTTTTTTTTTTTTTAATCATTTTTCTAAAGTCACAAAGCGGACCCTTGATTCTCAAGTTGGCCTCTGGTTCCAGAAGGATCCAGGGCCCTGAGGAGGTAAGGTCTCCCCACCCCAGCAACTCAGCTTTTTTCTGTTTGATATATTGGAATTCCCCAAGAAATTTCACCTGAGAAAAAGTGCTGTTGCTTAAAAATGTTCAATAACTACTCTTGCAAAGAAGGATTCATGGTGTTATTGACGACAGTCGCCTTGTCGTGCATAACAGTTCGTAATAACACTGTATTTGCCTATTTGAAAGTTGCTAAGAGAATAAAAGTTCTCATCACAAGAAAAAAAACTGTAACTATGGTGATGGATGTTAACTAGGCTTATCATGATAATAATTTTGTAACATACACAGATACTGAATCATTACGTTGTACACTTGTAACTAACATGTCAATTACACCTTAGTAAGAAAAAAAAAAGAATTTTACAGATCTATGAAGAGCTTAAGAATATATTTAACTAGAAAAGACAGGCTAAAAACCAGTAGCTACTACCGCTAATCACCAAAAACTGGAAACAACCTAAATGTACGTGGGTAAACCATCTGGCATTCATCTATACAGTGGACCAGTACTAGCAGTCGAAAGGAGTGAACTACAGACACACACAACAATGTGGAAGAATTTCAGATGTACGATGCAAAGTGCAAGAAGCCAGATTTTAAAGGCCATGCATACTGTGCAGTTTCATTTATAGGACATTCCTGAAAAGGTAAAACTGTAGGGACGGAGCACAGATTGGTGGATGTGGAGGGTGGGGGCTGGGGGAGGGCTTAGCCACAAAAGGCTATGAGGCCAGTTTGGGGAGGATGATAGAATTGCTCTGTTATCTTCCTTACAGTGGCAGTTACCAGACTATGTACATGTGTCAAAATTCCCAGTACTGTACACTGAAAAGGGTAAATTTTGCTGCAGGTAAATTACACCTTAATAAAAATAGCCAGTAGCTCTCTATATGCTGGTATATGAACAGACTGACCCCAGAAGGACACACAGCTGCAAGGTGGCTACCGCTGGAGGAGAGATTTTTCATTACATGTTCTTTGATTCGGTCTTAAACACGTGTATGTATTACCTCTTGTGGGAAAAGAGACATATTTACAAAACAAACCAGCAACAATGAGCCCAGGCAACTGCAAAGTTTAGAAGTGTGTGTAGCAAGGTGTACAAGACACATGAGAAAACCGTAACACTAGGAAAGTCTGGGGAAAAGGAGTGAAAAAGCAAGAGAGACTCTGGGTAAACATAACCAACCTACACCTAGAACCCTCACTAACGTGACGACAGGACAGCCAAGGGGTAACAAAGGAACACCACCACAGGACAAATAAATCACAGGGAAGGAGACTGCAAAGATGAGAGAAGGCATCAAAATGAAAAGCCAACAAGAACTGGACAAGTGGTAACTGAGCAAGTAGAGAAAACAGAAACCGTGTGTGGTGGTTCTAGAAAATGCCCATAAATTCTTTGATATTCCTTCAAGAGGTAAAGCCTAATTCCCCTACCTCTGAGTATGGGCTGGACGTGGTGAGTCGCTTCTAATGAACAGAATGATGTGGAAATGATAATGTGCATCTTCAGAGACTGGGTCAAAGGCACCTCGGCTGCCTCCCCTCTGCTCTCGCTGGAACCACTCACTCTGGGGGAAGCAGCTGCCATGCTGGCAGGGCACTCCAGCAGCATCACGGAGAGGCCCGAGCGGCGAGGAACAGATGTGCCATCAGCCATGTGAGTGAGGCATCTTGGAAATAGATTTTTTAAACTCAGTCAAGCCCTCAGATGACCACAGATGCTGCCAACATCGTGACTACAAGCTCATGAGACCGTAAGCCAGAACCACCCAGCTAAAACACTCCTGGATGTCCAATCCTCAGAAACCGAGAGAGATAACAAATTGAAGCTGCTAAGTTTACAGTGGTTTTTTTTTAACTCACCAATAAACAACTAATACACCCTTTATGGCAACAGGTTAAAAAGAAGCTGACAAAGAACAAATGGATTGTTCCAGGGAACCCCAGAAAGGTTCAGAACAAACAGACTAATGAGAAAAAAGAATCCCACTTATAGGAATCTGATATGTAACAGACGTGGCAATATAAATGAGTGGGTAAAGTATTAACTATTCGCTAATGGTACTGGGACAATTAACATCCATCCAGGGGAGAAAAAAGTTTGGTACCCTACCTCACATCATTCACAAAATTAATTCCAAATGTATATACTAAGTTGTTGTATATACTAAGTTGTTGTATATACAACAAATGTCCACACAATATCTTGTATATGAAAGTTCATACAAGTATTATTCACAATAGCCAAAAAGTGGAACCAAACCCAATACTCATCAACTGCTGAATGGATAAATAAAATGGATAAGAAGGAACGTATATCCACACAACAGGATATTACTCAGCCATAAAAAGGAACGAGGTACTGACACCTCTACAACATGGATGAACCTTGAAAATGTGATGCTAAGCAAAGGAAGTTAATCACAAAATATCACGTCTTATATGATCCCAGTTATATGAAATGTCCAGAATAAGCAGATCCATAGAGACAAAAAGTAGTTTAGTGCTTTAGGGGTTAGTGGGTAGGAGGAAGAGAGAGTGACTGCTAATGGGTATGGAATTGCTTTCTTAGGTGATGAAAATGTTCTAAAATTGATTGTGGTGATGGATGCCCAGCTCTATGAATATACTAACAACCACTGAGCTATCCAGGGTTTTTTTTAAAGATTTTATGTTATTTTTTTTTTTAAGATTTTATTTATATGAGAGAGAGAACAAGCAGGGGGAACGGCAGGCAGACCTCCCGCTGAGCAAGGAGCCCAATGCAGGACTCAATCCGAGGGCCCTGGGATCATGACCTGAGCTAAAGGCAGACACTTAACTGAGCCACCCAGGTGTCCCTAAACACTTATTTTTTTTTTAAGTCATCTCTACACCCAACGTGGAGCTCAAACTCACAACCCCGAGATCAAGAGTCACATGCTCCACCGACTGAGCGAGCCAGCCAGCTGCCCCGAGCTACGCACTTTAAACGGGGGAACTGCGTGGTATGTGAAGTACACCTCGTAACTGTTATAAAAAGTAATAAAAGATTGGGGCACCTGGCTGGCTCCGTCAGTTAAGCAGCCGACTCTTGATTTTGGCTCAAGTTATGATGTCAGGGTCATGAGATCGAGCCCCGCGCTGGGATCCACACTGGGCATGGAGCCGGCCAAAGATTCTCTCTCTCCCTCTCCCTCTGCCCCTCCCCCTGCCTCTCTCTCTGTCTCCCTCTCTAAAAAAATAAAAATAAATAAATAATAATAGATCAATTCCAGATTAAAGAAAAACTAAAAATAAATCAATAAAAGTATGAGAAGAACTCCTTTAAGCAGACACAATATGCAAAAGCCATAAAGCAAACTGATGAATTTGTCAAAATCAGAATTTGGACTTCCACGCAACTACGGACTTGCTGGAGGTGTCGTGTAGAAATGAAGGCCTGACCTCTGGCCGGGGCTCGGGCACAAGTCAACTGTGTTTCAGCCCAATGCCTGCCTTCCGGCGAGTCCCATGTGATGAGCAGCGCAGCCAAGCAGTTGAGCGGGCAGGAGACAAACCAAGAATCGTGGGTTAAACCAAACATTTCATTTGGGAATGAAAAACTTTCGTAGATAATTTCTATGGACTTGGAGTCCCACATTTCTCCGGCAAAGTGCGGATCTTTGCCAAGATAACTTGTTAAAGTTACATTACTGAGCCATGAGCTGACGTGATCAGGTGGAAATGCTATTTAAAGGTGTACTATTCCAGAAACTGGAAGACTGCAGCCAATTCTGAATCCCAACCCTTATTATATTTTCAAGGACTGAAACTGTCAAACTGCACATGAATCACGTTCTAACATACTCCTGCTTGAACGGTGCTTTGCTGCCGTGTACTGGCCCATATTTCCTTAGCTTCTCAGATATGGTTTTGGAAGGGAAGAACTTGTGACGCGAACAAATTTAACAAAATGGTCATCTAAGTAACTTAAAAAAAAAAAACACTTCCAAGTAATCAAAGTCACCATAAACTAAGTTAAAAGACAAGGAGCTAATCAGGAGAAACATATACAGCATGAAAACAGGCAAAGGTTTTATATGTGGAATATATTAAAAAATTCCTACAAATCAATTTTTTAAAAGGACAAATAACCCAACAGGGAAAAAGATGAGAAAAAATATAAACAGACAATCCATAGAAATGAAAATACGAACATTAACGCACATATAAAATAAAGATACTCGACCTCATTGGTAATCAGGAAAATACAAATTAAAATAAGATGTTGTTTTCACAACAATGTTCAAAGAACAGTAATACAGAGTATGACTGATGACATGATACACTCACATACCGCTGGTCGGGTACAAATTAGTGAAGGTTTTTCGGATTACCTATTATAAGTGTGTACGATACACTGAGAGCCTATAATTCTACTTTCTGGTATTTACATCAAGAAGTAGAACGTGAACAAGAACACACGACTGTTCACGCTAGTATAAAACCAAAAATAACCAAAACGTCCCCTGATAAGGCCAGGCATGGACAAACTGGGGTCCATTCCTACAATGGAGTGCTATGCAGCAGTACAAAAGAACAAGGCATGTGAAAATGCAAAGATCTCCAAGAAAAGCTGTTGAATGAAAGCAGGGACAGGAAGTAGGGAAGGGGTATTTATATAGTGTGGCTGCAAAGGCCTCCCCCAGGTGTCATTCGTACAAGATGAGACGGACATAAGGGAGAGAAAGCTTTCCAGGCAGAGAGAACAGCAAGTGCAAAGGCCCTGTGCCTGAGCAACAGCTCTCTGAAGGCAGCAAAGACCCCAGTGATGATTCCTGGCCTTCGGCAATTCTAGGGTTACTGACCAGATGTGACCTTCAACTCACCCCCTCACTGTGCTGCACCACACTGCCAATGTTATGCAGAGACTGGAAGTTTTGGGTGTTCACAGAGCCAAACTCCACAATCTCGTCATCCACTTGCAGACCCTAAACGGAGAAGAGAAAATAGAAAACCAGAGTAGAGGTTAAATGTGCTTCTGGTATGCTTTACTTCCATGTCCAATTTAACGTCCAGGCCAAGAGCTTGTTTTCTACCGGGAAGAGTGGCAGGCGCAAAGCAAAGAGGTCAGGGACTTAGCGACCACACACAGGAGGTGGCGGTGGATAATAGGGCCACCTCCTCCTGGGGATTCCTTCTAGGACAGATCTAATAAAAGGGGGCCAGATCTGCCCAGTGTCTGATAAAAGCTGATGGTGGTACAGGCCGTAAAGAATGCGGAAAAGCCAAATGCTGTCTTGCGGGGTCAGGGGCGAGAAGAGGCAGGCCAATCCGGGCCTATTTTGTTCAGGGGTCAGAATTTAGACAAGTTTGCCCGAGAGGTCCCCGGACAAGCAGCCACAGGCACAAGGCTGACCAAGGACTAGTGTGACTCTTTCATTCTAAGAACACAGATCATGATTCATTCATTCCTTCAACAAATATTTGTCGTGGGCCGACTACAGCCCTGTGCTGGATGCTGTGGATAGCGTAGCGAGTAAAATGAAGCTCATGTATAACTTCCCATCTTGTGATCCTACAGACAGTTGGCAGGACCTGGATTCAGGACCGAGGTTCCATAGCTGAGGAGCTATGTGTCCTGGCACCAGTTACTTCAGAACTTAGAGGCTTTTTTCATGGGTAAAATGGGGTTAAGATCAGTGCCTACCCCAGCAGGTGGCTATGGGATTAAATATTAACTACACAGCCACATAAAAACTTGACCATGGTGTTCAGAGTCGCATTATTCATAATAGCCGAAAGACAGAAACCAAATGCTCACGAACTGATGAATGGATAAAATCGATGGGCTATCTCCGCCCATGGAATATTACTCAGCCACAGAAAGGAAAGAGATGGAGACGCAGGTTCTGTCACAGATGAACCCCGAACACATGATACTAAATGGGAAAAGCCAGTCATAAAGGGTCATATACGATTCCATTTAGATGAAGTATCCAAAATAGGCAAATTCATAGACAGAAAGCAGACTGGTGGTTGCAGGGGGCTGGGGGGAGACAGGACTGGGGGGTGATGGCTAATCACAGGGTTTCTTTTCAGAATAATGAAAACGTTCTAAAATTCCTTGCAGTGACGGATGCACAGCTCTGAGAATACACTAAAAGCCACGGAATTGTATACTTCAAATGGGTAAATTTTATGGTGTGTAAACTGTTTCTCAATAAAATCATTTAAAACTTATAAAAATATGCCAGGTAAGAGCTAGAACTCACTTGGCAGGACAGCTGGTGCAGAGCAAGGACTCAGTGAATGGCAGCTACTGTTGTCCTTCTCATGTCTACTACTCAGTGCCCAGCCGAAATAAGCCCAAGAAGAGATCCTCTTTCCCTCTCTCGGAATATTTCTCACCTTCTACCTGTGTCTCGGGCCCCTCCCTGACCAGGTTAGTGGCAGCAGGGGCTGACTCCTCTCCAAAACCCTGGCCCCAGCACAGGGCTGGCCCTCAGGGCTCAGTCAGTGTGTGCTAAGTAAGTGGGTGAAGTCCACGGTTCCCCTTCCCCACCCCCGCACCCCCAGCCCGAGGCTACCTGACGCACAGCACCCCCTGGGGGTGGACTTAGGTGGTAGAGTTCTGGCTTACCGCGATACTGGCGGGGGAGCCGGGGCTGATGTTGTTCACTTTAGCAAAGGCCTGAGGGGGGCTGAGCCCCTCGCTTTGGCCCAGGTTGCGGCTCATGGCTTCTTTGTGGGCCTCAGCCGTGTCGCGGGCCTGCTTCTCCTTGTCACGAGCGTGCAGCTGGTGCAGGGCCTCTTCCACCTGCTTCATGACCGCCTTGTGATCATTCTGCAAGCCTGGGAGGAGGACACCCCATCAGGGGACGACGAAGACAGCTGAGGACACCAGACTCCCACATCCACTCACTGAACAGTTAACAAGCACTTACTCCCGGCCAGACACTGGGCTAGGGGCTGAGGACAAACCTGTGGCCAAGACAGGAGGCCACCCTCGTGATGCTCACAGTCCGACAAGGGAAGCCACCCAGGAACAAGTCATTATCGTAACAATGATGACTGTTGCTGAGGGCGAGCCAGCCAGGACCCGACCTTGCCAGTCTAGGAGATCAGGGAAGACTTCCCAAAGGCAGCGCTGTTTCAACAGAGACTTGAAAGGTGAGGAGAAGCAAAAAAATCACCCCACTGAATCCATAGCCACCACCTCAAATGCATACACGGGGCAAATGTGGTGGCCACGCAAATGAGCTGACATGAGCTGGGTGTAAGAAGGATGTCACTTGTCTCCTAATGACCCTGGAAGGAAAAATGAAGCCCAAGTCCACCAATACATAGCAGGTGATGTTCGTTCTGGGAGAAGTAACAGCAGAAAAGCTGGAGATTAGATATTTGGGGGTAAAATCGTCTTTTTCAGTACTGCTGGCTAATTCAAATGTGGTGAACTGGGGCGCCTGGCTGGCTTAGTTGGAAGAGCATGCAAACCTTGATCTCTTGGGTTGTGAGTTCAAGCCCCATGTTGCATGCAGAGTTTACTTAAAAAACAAAACAAAACAAAACAACTTCTGAAAATAATTTTGCAAAAAAAGATCAATAAGAATTGCTCAGGGGCACCTGCATGGCTCAGTCAGTGAAGCGTCTGCCTTCGGTTCGGCTCATGATCCCATGGTCCCGGGATCGAATCCCGTGTTGGGCTCCCTGCTCAGCAGGAAGTCTGCTTCTCCCTCTCCTTCTGCCTCTCCCCCAGCTCATGCTCTCTCTCTCTTGCTCACACTCTCTCAAATAAATAGGTAAAATCTTATTAAAAAAAAAAAAGAGAGAGAATTGCTCAACCAGATTCTTAAATATAATAAAATCATTAAGATAGTGTGGTATTGGGGCACCTAGCTGGCTCAGTTAGAAGAGCATGCAACTCCTGATCTCAGGGTTGTGGGTTCAAGCCCTATGTTGGGTGCACAGATTACAAAAATAAATAAATAAACTTAAAAAAAAAAAAAAAAAGACCATGATGCCTGGGTGGCTCAGTTAGTTAAGTGTCTGCCTTCGGCTCAGCTCATGATCTCAGGGTCCTGGAATCGAGCCCCGTGTCATGCTCCCTGCAGGGAGCCTGTTCCTCCCTCTGCCTGTGCTTCTCACCCTGCTTGTATTCTCTCTCTCTCTCAAATAAATAAAATCTTTTAAAAAATTAAAGAAAGTGTGATATTAGCCAAGAGGTATATCAACAGAATAATGCAAAAAACTAAGAGACCTAAATACGTCTGAAAATTTCCTATGTAACACTGCTAGCATTTCAAATTAACGGAGAAAGAACAGGCCATTTAATAAATGGTGTTGGAACATCAGAGTAACCATCTGGAAAAAAATCAGTCAGCGCCCTCTCTCACACGGTAGGCTCTGCTTCTCAAATTTCCCTCAGAATCCTAAATGCCAAGGAAAGCAGGCCACATCCCACAGGAGTCTGAGGGCTTAGCCAAAAGTCCCAAATTTCCCTCCAGTCTTAATATGGTTTTTCCCTACTCTGTATCTTCCACTTGTTTCAATACAAAAACAGTATGCTTCTTTTCCCAAAACCTTCAAGGAAAAGTGATGCTCTAAGATGCTGTTCTAGGATCATATGGCAGCCCTGAGGAACATCTGGCAGTTCAAAAGGTATCTCACTCCTATGGTTACTTGTGCCTCCAGTGAGAAACTCAGCCTTATACCAAAACAGGCTATGGATTCAAACACAGAAAACAGAGGTCATGAAGTGAAAAATGTGCACAGTGTATTTCCCTCTGACAGGACTTTGTGGGAGAGGCTGCCAGTTGCCCACCCGTAGCAGGGGAGAATAAGGGCCCCAAACATATTCTCGTGCTAGTCCCCAGGACCTGCCACTATGTTACTTTCCATGGCAAAGGGGGCTTTACAGATGTGGTTAAGTTCAGGACACTGATTAGGGAGATTAACCTGGATTACCCAGGTGGGGGGGCCCAGTGTGATCACAAGGGTCTTCATAAGTGAAAGTGGGAGGCAGAGAGTGAGAGAAAGAGGGGGGATGGTGGGACCAGAGGTTGGGAGGTGCAGCTGCCGGCTTTGGGGACACAGGCACCTCCAGAAGCTGGGAAAAGGTAAAGAAACGGGCTCTTCCCTAGAGCCTTCAGAAGGAACACAGCCCTGCCAACACTTCGATCTTAGCCCAGTGACACCCATTCGGATATCTGATTATTGTAAGGCAATAAACGTGTGACGTGGGAACCCACTAAGTCTGTGGGTATTTGTTACAGAAGAAACTGAAAACTAATATACCCCCCAACCGCTACTCTCAACTTGTTCCTCAACTACAGACAAATACCTGATTTTATTTAGGACAGTGACATGCCCACCATGGGGTACATTCCCCAACATGTCTTACAGCCAGAGGGGCCTAGGAGGGGAAAGCAGAAATCAATGCAACAAGATGGAGGGGGGGCCTGCAGGACAGGTCCTTCCTACCTTCTTCCTTCCCTTCCTTCCTGCTTGGCACATGGACATGGTGACCCTAACGATGGACAACATGTCCTAAGGATGGCAGAGCCTGGGATCTGACGGCCAGCCCTGCACTGGCAACCTCTATATGTCTGTACTGAGGGATGGAACACTCCCTTGTAAGTGACCACAGTCAGGTCACCACCTTTACCAGGTGAATGTATTTCCTAACACATTACTGATTTGATTAGGATTGTAAGCGATTTGTGACTTGGGTTTCTATCATCATTTTGGAAAAGTTTCCACAGTGAAAACTTAAATGAACTTCAGTTTTTAAGTCCTTAAAAACAAAATGAAAAATGAAACCATAAATTTCGAACCCTAGAGGCCACCCCATTTCCTCAGTTCTCAGTCCCTGGATGGGGAGAGCGAGCTAATCCCATCAAGGTGGAAGACAGAGAAGCAGAGAACATGGACTAGTGAGATCTCACTCGTGCGCCTTCGGCCTCCCTCGCTGCAAGCCGGGGGATCGGCCGCGCGCGCCACTCACAGACAATGTTGTGCCTTGCAGTTCGAACTTGGTACAGGTCCACATCTGAGCGGGGGTAGCCCTCGCAGTCCACCAGCGGCTCGTTCATCCCCACACCTTTTTGCTGGAGGGAAGAAACATGCTTAAGATGTCACAGGTATGAAGTCCTCAAGAACTTTTTCCCTTTGCAGCCATCATCAAGGCAACAGGAATCAAAGCTGCCACACACTGATCACGCAGCACAGGCCACATACTTGCCTCAAACGCTCCCACAACCGCCCTCTGAGGGGGGCACTATTTTTTTTATTGACTTTTAATAACACAAGTAATGCATGAATCCGTTCTCCTCCTTTGAAGTTGGAACAGTGCAGATAAAACTAAAGACTCTTTTGAGCTTCGTCCCCAAGGCCAGCCTCTTGGACTCCTCCAAGCCCTCCTTCCTGCAGCAGCTGATACCTGGCTGGTGGCCTTGGAAGCCGCAGGGGAGTGAAAACCCCAAAGAGCACCCAGCTGTGGCAGGACTTTGGTTCTTTCCGAAAGTAAAAAGGGATCTAAAAGGGATTTCAAAGAGGTTTTCATCCCTTGAAGGACACACTGATATCAATTGCCTCTGGGGAAAGGAATTGGGTGGCTAGGGGACACGGAAAGAAGAGGGACTTTTCATTTTCTAACCTTTTGTAGACTTTGAATTTTGACCACGGACGTGTATTCCCTATTCAAAACAATACATTTAACATTTTAAAGTCTTTTCCTATGTAAGTCAGAGCAGGGTGCACAACGGCAATGAAACGCGTCGTGTGATGGAGGACAGAGTTTCCAGTCGGTTAGACTTGAATCTGAATCTCAGTTCTGCCGTGTACATTCTGGGTGCCCTTGGTTAAGACCTTCCCTCTCCCCAAGCCTCAGCTTCCTCAATTATAAAATGGGAATAACGGCACTCGCCTCCCTTCCCACCTGTCATGAGAATGAATGAGCTGACCTGCGTAGAGTGCTTAGCACAGTGCTAGGCACATTCACAGTAGGGTGAATAGTGGCCCCCAAAAGATGTGTCCCAAGTCCCAACCCTCTAGAACCTGTAAATGTGAACTTATCTGGAAAAAAAGGATCTTTGAAGATGCAATTAAGGCTCTCAAGATGAGATCATCTTGGATTTAGGGTGGGCTCTCAATCCAATGACAGGTATCCTTGCAGAGAAGAGAGGAGCTCCGCGACACAGAGAAGACGGTGTGACCAGGGGCAGAGACTGGAGTTATCCAACTGCAAGCCAGGGATGGCCAGCAGCCACCAGAAACTAGGACGGAGGCACGGAACAGATTCTCCCTCAGAGCCCCCAGAAGAAACCAACCCAGCCGACATCTCATTTATTTTTAGCACTGAATAATATTCTATGGTTTAGAGGTACCACAATTTATTTATCTATTCACCTATTTAAAGACATCTTGGTGCCTTCAAGTTTTGCCAATTGTGAAAAAAAGCTGCTATAAACATCATGAAGGTTTTTGTGTGAACACATATGCAACTCCTTTGGGTAAATACCATGGACCCCAACTGCTGGATGGTATGGTAAGAGAGTGTTTAGCTTTGACAGAAACTACCTTCCTTTGGCATTCCCACCAGCACCGAGTCAGAGTTCCTCCACATCCTCACCAGCATCTGGAGTTGGAATTGTGGTGAACACTGGCCATGTTGACACCTATGTAGTAATACCTTGCGGTTGTTTTAATTTGCCTTTCTCTGATGACATATGACCTGCAGCGTCTTTCCATATGCTTATTTGCCATCTATAGATCTTCTTTGGCGTCTGTTAAGGTCTTTGACTGATTTTTTAATCAAGTTATTTGTCTTTTTAGGATTAAGGTGGAAGAGTTCATATTTTCTGCATCCCTTGCTAGATATCTGCAAATATTCTCTCCCATTTGGCAAACTGTCTTCTCCCTCTCCTGACTGTGTCTTTTGAGACACACGTGTTAAATTCTGATGAAGTCCAATTTATCTATTTTTTCTTCCGTTGCTTTGATTTTGGCACCACATCTAAGAAGGTTTTGCCTGATCCAAAGTCACAAAAATTTACTCCTATGCTTTATTCTAAGAGATTTATAGTTTCAGCCTTTTTAAAACCCTTTTTAAAAACAATCACAGAGCAGGACTTCAGGCTTAAAGCTTTCAGCCAGCAATGGCAGCTAGTAAAAAGGAACGAACATATTATATCACCCTGATATGCATTTTTATCTTATATTTAAGGGGAAAAAAATCCCAGTTTTTTTCATATGCTGTAGAGTTATAAAATTTATAAAATTTTCATTTCAGATAATTTAAGTAAAAAAGTGGAGTACAGTACAGGAAGTATTATGGATACAGCATCCTGTCTGAGGTATAAAATAAAGTTTGGAAAACTGTTAGCATAACGTTTGAAAACACAAGTTCTGAATTCAACAGGCCTGAGATCTGAATCTCATTTTGTGACTCTAAGCAAGTAACCTCCCCTTTCTAAAGCCTCAGGGAAACATACTAACTTCACAGGGTGGTTGTGTGGATTTCATGACATAACACACAGGTAAACCATCACCCTTCAGGCATATAATCAGCACCCAGTAAAATAGTAGTACACTGGCCTCCATTTGATGCTTCCGTCTTACTCCCATCACCTAAAACGCACTCCATCCACACTACATAGAATGTATTTAATTCATTTTTCCTCTGCAAATTGACTGTGGTTTTACATTAAGTGTCATAAGAAAAACTATCAGTTTTGATGCCAGATAGACCTGGGAACTAGCCCCACCACTGCTTCCTAGCTACGTGACCCTAGACAAGGGTTTGCCTCACCCTGGGCCTTAGTTCCCTCCCTACGCAATAATGGTAATAAGCCTACCTGTCACTCAAAGCTTGGTCTTTCGAGCAGTGGCATCAGCATCGCTGGGAATTTGCTAGAAATACAGCCTCTGCACCTGCGTGCCCTGTCCTCATCAGAAACGGAATTTTAACAAGATCCCCAGGTGCTTGCCAAACACATGAAAGTTTAAGAAGTTCTGACGTAAAGTGGGTTAGCAAAGCACAGATCTTCTGGTACACGTTCAACAACGACTCACAATGGTGGTGATTATCACCCCCTCTGCAAATTTATTAGCTCTGTGGCCTGAGGCAGGTTTAAGTTAAGTAACGCCTCTGTTTCCTCATCCCTAAAATGGGGGGAATAACAGAACTCACCTCAAAGGATGCTGCGAAGGTTAAATGATCTAACCAACTCAAAGCAATTAAAACAGCGCCCGGCATACGGTAAGGGCTCCATCAACGCTCGCTGTAATACCAATACCCATTGCGCATGGTTGCAAATGTTTTTTGCCTCCTGCCTGCTGCCGACAGAGGCCGCAGTTGCCGCGCTCTGGGCCTCCCAGGGAGAGCTCAAACACTGACCGCCCCGGCCTCCCAATCCTCCCACATCAGGAGGCCCCGGGCTCCCCCCACGCCCGCCCGGGAGCCCTGAGCCCACACTCACGCTCTCCAGCACGTCATAATTGGCTTTGATCTGCGCCTCGATCTCCTCCTTGCGCCGTATGAGCTCCTGGACGTCGCTGACAGTCACCGCACCGGCCTGCGTGGAGCCTTCGCTCTGCCTAGTTTCCCCCTCCGACATCGTGGACCTCCGCGCGAGATCCTGGACACCAGACCTCCCGGCTTCCTGGATGCGGACGCCCGAGGAGACTGCGGCTACGGCTCCGCCCGAGGGCCAAAATTCCTCGGCCCTCTGAGAGCCCGAGCGGAAGGAAGGGGCGTGGTTCGTGTGGGGTGGGGTCGCCGGAAACCACACCCTGCTGGAACAACTCTGGTGACTGGGGAAGACCAGTATGGGAAGGAATGGGTTCCAGGTTCCTCATCAGCTAGAACAGAATGATCTCTCCCTCGATGACTCATTTGCTTTCCACATTCATTCAGCAGACATCTACTGAGTGCCTACCACATGTTTGTGCCAAAGCACTGTGCGGGGCGCTCCAGTTCAGCTCTTCACATCTATCCAGCCCTTGAGAGTTAACAAAACACATTCAGATTCCTTATCCCCCCATTTTTAAAAAAGATTTTATTTCTTTAAAATTATTTTTTTAGGGGCGCCTGGGTGGCTCAGTCGTTAAGCGTCTGCCTTGGGCTCAGGGCGTGATCCTGGAGTTCTGGGATCGAGCCTCACTTCGGGCTCTTCCGCTGGGAACCTGCTTCTTCCTCTCCCACTCCCCCTGCTGTGTTCCCTCTCTCGCTGGCTGTCTCTCTCTCTCTGTCCAATGAATAAATAAAATCTTTTTAAAATGAAAAAATAAGTAAAATTATTTTTTTTAATTTTTTTTTTAGAAAGAAAGAGCGTGCACGTGGGAGTTGGGGAGGGGCAGAGGGAGGAGAGAGAGAATCCTAAGGATGCTCCACGCCCAAAACACAGGGAGGGGGTTCCATCTCACAATGCTGGCATCACGACCTGAGTAGATATCAACTGTCAGATGCTCAAAGGACTGAGCCACCAGGCACCCTAAGATTTTATTATCTTTAAGTAATCTCCAAACCCAACGTGGGGCTGGAACTTGCAACCACTCCCCCACCCCCCGGAGTTGCATGCTCCCCTGGCTGAGCCAGTCAGGGGCCCCTCCTTATCCCCCATTTTACAGACCCTACAAGCTTAGGTTCAAATCTGGTTCTTGCCACTTACTGCAACATACATGACCTTAGGTAAATTACTTCACTGCTCTGAGACTGTTTCCTCATCTATAAAATGGTTGGATATTGATAGCAATATATCTCAGAGCTGTCATTTTGCCAACAGATATTTACTGAATGTCTCCTATATGTCATACACTGTCCCAGGAGCCGAAAAGGTAAAGAATTGAGTTATGACTCAGTGCCTCTTACATATTAAGGCTTCTATAAATTATTGCAAAAATAGTGATGATAATAATGTATCAAATGTGCCAGCCACTCTTCTAAGTGCCTTACATGTATCAATTCCACAACCTTGTGAAACCAGGATTATTATTGTCCTCATTTGACAACTGAGAAAACCCTTTCAATAACCAACTTGCCCAAACAGCAGAATGAGCTTGCACATTTTCAACCCAACTTAACCAAATGATGAAATTGACATCTAAACATGTGCCCCCTAATATTTTGCACCGAAAAGGACACACCATCACCTGTGTAGTATTCAAACATGTTTGTCCTAAATCTAATCAAGGTAAATAAACACAGGGGCTCCTGGGTGGTTCAGTCATTAAGCGTCTGCCTTCGGCTCAGGGCGTGATCCCAGCGTTCTGGGATCGAGCCCCACATCAGGCTCCTCCTCTAGGAGCCTGCTTCTTCCTCTCCCACTCCCCCTGCTTGTGTTCCCTCTCTCTCTGGCTGTCTCTATCTCTGTCAAATAAATAAATAAAATCTTAAAAAAAAAAGGTAAATAAACACAAATCCAAATTAAAGAGCACTCTTCAAAACAACTGGGTTGGACTCTTCGAAGAAGGTCAGCATTGTGAAATAAATATATACAAGCTAGGCAATTGCCTAGCTTAAAGACTAAACAGACACAACAATTAAATGCAATGTGTGATCCTTGACTGAATCCCAGTTCCCCTCAAAAACAAACAAACAAGCAAACAAACAAGCAACAAACCCTGTAAAGGACATTCTTGGGACAACTGGGGGAAATTTGAATACAGATAATGTAGTATTGATGGGAATTTCCTGATTTTGATACTTGTACTGTGGTTATATAAGAGATTGTCCTTAGCAAATGCACCCTGTGGTATTTAGGGGCAAGAGAGGAAACTTACTTTCATATGGTTCAGAAAAAAGTACAAATACATATTTGTAGACAAGAGAATGATAAGGTAAATGTGATAAAGTATAAATAATTGGTGATTCTGAGTGAAACATACACTAACATTCTTCTTACTATCTTTGCTACTTTTCTATAAGTTTGAAATTCTTTCCAAATAAAGGGTTACAAAAGTAATCTTTACACAGGAAAAAAAGTAGAGTTGATTACATCTGGCCTCCTATATTTTGTTCAATTATCTTTTTTACTTTTTCAAAGTATTTTATTTATTTATTTGAGGGAGAAAGAGAGAGCACAAGCAGGGGAAGGAGCAGAGGGAGAGGGAGTGGCAGACTCCCCATCGAGCGGGAGCAGGGAGCCCCATGTAGGGCTTGATCCCAGGATGCTGAGATCATGACCACAGCCAAATGCAGACGCTTAACCAACTGAGCCACCCAGGCTCCCCTCAATTATCTTTTTTAAATAAACTAATATTTCTAACATTGACACCCCCCCCAAAAAAAAAAGAAAAGAGAGAGACACAATAACTAAACACAATGCATAATCCCTAATTGGCTATTTGAATTTTTTAAAAAATGAAAAGCAGCAGGGGCACCTAGCTGTCTCAGCTGGAGAACCATATGACTCTTGATCTTGGGGCCGTGAGTTCCAGCCCCACTTTGGGTACAGAGATTACTAAAAAAAAAAAAAAAAAAAAAAAAAAAAAAAAATTAATTTAAAATTTAAAAAAATTAAAAGCAGCAGCTTTAAAGGACATTATTGGGACAACTGTTGAAATTTTTAATACAAACTTTATATTAGATGATAGTATTTATCAATGTTAAATTTCCTCAGTAAGATAATGGTGTTGTAATTATATAACAGAATCTCCTCATTCAAAGAGCTGAATGCCCAAGTATTTAGAGATGTAGTGTCACAATTTCTGGAACTAACTTGCAAGTGGTTCAGGAAAAAAGCTACACATACACATGCCTAAATATAAAGGTGGTGGGGGTGAGGGGATAGAGAGAAAGAGAGAGAGATCGAGGGAAAGGCAAAATGTAACAACAGGTAAGTGAAGGATATATGGAAGTTTGTGGAAACGATCTTGCAATTCTTGAGGTTTGAAATGTTTCCAAATAAAAAGGGCAGAGTGAAGATTCCTACCCATGCCTCTTTTTTTTTTTAATATATTTTTTTAAAGATTTTATTTATTTTTTTGACAGAGATAGAGACAGCCAGCGAGAGAGGGAACACAAGCAGGGGGAGTGGGAGAGGAGAAGCAGGCTCCTAGCGGAGGAGCCTGACGTGGGGCTCGATCCCATAACGCCGGGATCACGCCCTGAGCCGAAGGCAGACGCTTAACCGCTGTGCCACCCAGGCGCCCCTCTACCCATGCCTCTTGTGCTGCAGGTGTGGGAAGATTTCCACTGGTCTGAAACCACAGCTATTGTTTAAGTCACTATATGATGTTATTATCAATACTGTCATTATTATAAACCTAGATCCAGGGCCTGCTACTGGATCTCAAATCCATACATTGCCTCCTCCTCCACTCTCATCCCAAAATCCCAATCTTTCTCCAGATTGCAACAGCCCCTGACATGGTCTTCTAGATCACCCCATTCATCCGTTCTCCACATTAACAGCCAGAATCACCTCCCCGAAGAGGAACACTGTCACTCTGCTGCTTAAAAGCTTTCAACGGCTTTCCAGTGTGCTTCTCTCGGCTTTCATGACCCTTCTCATCCCTGCTTGCCTTTGGGGATACACACACACACACACACACACACACACACACACACGTGCATGCACACACATACACAAACTTATTTTCCAACCACACTGAACTTCTAGCAGTTTCTGGCACATTTACTGCTGTCTCCCTTAGCACTGGGTCTTAGCACCTGCTCATCTCTCCTCTAAGACACCATCTCAGGGAGCGCCTGGGTGGGTCAGTTAAGCTCCCACTCTTTATTTTGTATCAGGTCACCATCTCAGGGTCCTGGGATTGAGCCCCACATCGGGCTCCAAGGTCAGCTCGGAGTCTGCTCATCCCTCTCCCTCTGCTCCTCCCCCAGCTTGCATGTCTCCCACTCTCAAATAAATAAATAAATAAATAAATAAATAAATAAATAAAATATTTTTAAAAAATTAAAATAGGTATATGAATAAATCTTAAAAAACAAAAACACCATCTCAGGCCAAGCTGATTCCAGCTCCTCTTTCAAAGATCCAGCTCAAACATTACCTCCCCTGGAAATCATTCTCTGACCCACCCCAAAGCTAGGGGTGCTGTTTACTGCACCTCCCACTTAGTATTGTAAATGCATGTTTACCTGTATGACCCAGGCACTAAGGACTCTTAGAGTAAGTGGGCTGAGGCTTATCTTCAAATGTTTGTGAGTGAGTGTTTAATAGACGATGCAAAGAGAACAGGCTGAGGGAACAATGTGCTCCTTCCCCATTGCTGTTGTCCTGGCTCATCTTATCTGCCGTGTCCACCAATAGCCAACAAAGCCTTTGTTCTAGAAAGCTGCCACAATCTAGGAGAATCTAAATTGTTTGTCTCTTCCAAACAACCACATTGTGCTCATTTTTATTCCAGAACAAGGAGGCCAAGAGATAAGGAATTGAGAAATAGAGCCAGGAAGCTAGAGCTCCCCCAGGAAGACACGGCTGGTCGTACTTCATACAGCCTGCCTTCAGGACTCAGCAAATTTTCCTTATTTGCCCTCCTGCCCCCGGGAGTCAGACAAACTGGCAAGTCAATTACCTTCAGTCCTGTAGCTATAAACCAAGGGGCTAGACTTCAGGGTCCAAATTGTGTGAGTTGTGTTGTATGAGTTGGTTCACTAAGACTTTTTATTTATTTACTTTTTTAAAGTAGGCTCCAGGGGCACCTAGGTGGCTCAGGTTGGTTGGGCATCTGACTCTTGATTTTGGCTCAGGTCATGACCTCATGGTTGTGGTATTAGGCTCTGAGTCAGGCTATGCACTCGGTGGGGAGTCTGCTTGAGATTCTCGCCCTCTCCCTCTGCCCCTCCCCACTTGCTCGCGCGCACGCTCTCTCTCTCTAAAATAAATAAACCTTTAAAAAAAAAAAAAAAGGATGTTTTTTGGGGGCGCCTGGGTGGCGCAGTCGTTAAGCGTCTGCCTTCGGCTCAGGGCGTGATCCCGGCGTTCTGGGATCAAACCCCACATCAGGCTCCTCCGCTATGAGCCTGCTTCTTCCTCTCCCACTCCCCCTGCTTGTGTTCCCTCTCTCGCTGGCTGTCTCTCTTTCAAATAAATAAAATCTTTTTTTTTTTTAAAAAAGGATGTTTTTTTAAAAAATAATAAAAATAAAATAGTCTTCACACCCAAAATGGGGCTCGAACTCATGACCCTGAGATGAAGAGTCATATGCTCTTCTGTCTGAGCCAACCAAATGCCCCAGTTCACTAAGAGTTTTAAAGAATTTTAAATTAGTTACTGATACAGCTGGCACACTCAGAAGGATATTTTAGGGGCATTTAATAGAAGGCCTGTTTACAGAGTCATAGGCAAACTTAAAGGAGCAAGGGGATAATGAAACCTTCTGAGACTGGCAATCACGGACGGAGGTCAGTTACCACCCCCAGACCTAAAGAGAACCATTTCAGGACCTAGAGAGGGTGTAGACATCCAGCAGGAGTGTGGTGTTTGGCGGAACACAGCTGCTGCTAAAACATCTGGAGTAAATACCCCTCCTCTCCCTCCTCTCCTCTTCTGCCAGAGCCTCTGATAAGCTGAGCGCAAAAAGGTTTGGGATACAGAGTAGGGCAGGGAGGGAAGAGACTTGGAGGGGCAAAGGAATATCCAGCATGGTTGCCAATATATAAACGCTTGGGAAAGTAAGATGCAGAGCCCCACAGAGCATATAATCCTATTTTTTTTATGATTTTTTATTATATTATGTTAGCCACCATACAGTACATCCCCAGTTTCTGATGTAAAGTTCGATGCTTCATTAGTTGTGTACAACAGCCAGTGCACCATGCAATACGTGCCCTCCTTACTACCCATCACCGGTCTATCCCATACCCCCACCCCCCTCCCCTCTGAGGCCCTCAGTTTGTTTCTCATAGTCCATAGTCTCTCATGTTTCATTCCCCCTTCTGATTACCCCCCGTATGATCCTATTTTTATACAACAAAGTCACCTCTCCCATATGTGTAGATATAATTGCTTGTATATGCCTGCATGAAGACTGAGGGGCCCCTGGCTGGCTCAGTCAGTAGAGCATGCCACTCTTGATCTCGGGGTCGTGCATTTGAGCCCTGTGTTGGGGGTAGACATTACTTAAAAGAAAAAAAAATATCTGTACTCACTTTGGCAGCACATAAACTAAAATTGATTGCATGAGAAGGGAGAAAGGCAGGGGATTATCCATGTGAGACTGTTAATATTTAGTACCTGGACAGAGTGTGGGGCAGGGAGAAGACAATTGAAAAAAAAAGGATATTTATTAATATGAATTCAGAGTAATTTTACAAAGAAAATAATTATTAAAGAAACTGCACATCCGAGCAAGACAGATCCTTGTAGATGCTGTTTCTAAGGACAAGATTTTGCCTCTAGGGGTTGGTTAAAGTAATGATGATAGAGCCATTCAGTGAAACACACTGAATACATACACAATGAACAGAGGTGTTTATGACTATGAAAAGTGTTTACAATGCATATGTTTAAAAAGTTGTTACAGAAAAGTATGTCTATACCCTTATCCATACCTATCTATGTATCGATGTGTATCTCAGTGGTTATGCCCAAATCAGTCACAGTGGTTGTTTATAGTCTATGGATGAAGGATACTGGGTGGGTTTGTCTTCTGCCTTTTCCTGCCCCCCCTTTTACTTTTAATTAGGTGCATCTTCTCTTTTTTCCCCTAAATTAACTTTCATCAATTCTGTGATAAAGAATCTTCAATAAAAATACTACTTTTCAGGGCGCCTGGTGGTTCAGTGACCTGAGCCACCTGCCTTCAGCTCAGGTCATGATCCCAGGGCCCTGGGATCGAGCCCCGCACTGGGCTCCCTGCTCAGCGGGCAGCCTGATTCTCCCTCTCCCTCTGCCCCTTCCCACCCTCCTGCGCACACTCTCTCTCTCAAATAAAATCTTAAAAAAAAAAAACTTTAAGTCAATGGATTTCACATACAAATTCAAATTTCTAGCTTCATTTGAACAAAATCTGGCCAAATTAGGCCCACATCCCCACAGGCAACAACAGCCGGAGCTGAGTAATCATTGTTCTTACGGATGAAGCATGAGTGTACAACTCCACAACCTTAAGCAGCTCTTCTCTCTTCTTTGACACTCTCCAGACATCCCTAGATTAATGGCCTCTCAGACCCTTTTCATTTGTAGAAATCCTAAGGTTCTCCAGAAACAGTTAAGTCACACCAGGAAAAATGAGAAAACAGGACTGAGAATAGAGGGAATGAATCTCAACTCTACCACTTACTAGTATGAACCGCTTAGCTTCTCTGAGCCTCAGTTTCCTGACCTGTAAAATGGTTATAATAACAATACCTACCTTACAGGGTTGTTATGTTAATCGCATCGTATTAGACACAGAGTCACTCCTATCCCTATAGGTAGTAGAGACTCAAAGCTCTCCCTAATATTCAGAAATGGGAAAAGAGGGTAAAAAGAGATTAAGCAGTGCATCGGTGGCAACTCAGCAGCTCCTAGGCCAAAGCTAACTCCTCTATTACCCTTGTGAAGAATGAAAGTCGTCTGAACAGAAGGGTGGTGGGTGTTGTTTGAAAGCCTGGAAACTTTGGATGATGAGGACACAGGTTCAGTCCTGAAGGCATCAGTGTTTGACCTTGAGTAACCTTGCCCCCGGCTTATGCAATGATGGAGCCACTGACGTGATAGCGGTTTCACCAGCGAGGAAAGAGAGAACCCCTTTGATGTGTCCTGGGCCTCGGGCCAGAGCAGTTGCTCAGCCTCTGGGCCATTGCTCTCCTCTGCCCACTCCCCAGTCATGAAGGCCTCCCACTCCCTAACCTCAGGCAACCAGAGCCGTGGAGCAGCTCCTACAGGCTCAGGAAAGCCCATTATGGATTCTTCAGGAAGTCTGCAAACCATTTTTTTTTTTAACACCAGCGTTACCTAAAATTAAGTTCTACTAAAAATTAAATTTTAAAACTGCAAAAATTTAAGATAAGCTTACAACTAAAACCATAATTTAAAAAACAAAAAAAAATCTGTAGCTATTTAACTCTGCTGTTGTACCGTGAAAGCAGCCATAGACAGCCTGTAAATGGATGGGTACCACTGTGTGCCAATAAAGCTTTATTACAAAAACCCGTAGTGAGGGGAAAAAATAGACTGTGGTCCAGATTCCGACCAGGGGCTGTAGATTGTCCAAGCACTTGGTCCCCAGGGTGAAATGGGACAGGCTGGTTATTTTGGGGCTGGGAGTTAGGAAGCTCCTTGCAAGAAGGATGAAATGATTCTGTGATCGCACTGAAGGGCTGAAGAGGCCCAGACCAAGGGATTTACCAGTGCTTTACCACTTCCGAGGCTTTTCCGGTTTTACAGGGGAAGGCCTCAATCCAGTGCATGAAGGTAAACCCAAACCAGGAGTTACCTGGACCCATGCATTCAAGACATGTGTGAAGTCATGTCCAAATCTGCCTATCTTCCCTGGGGTAACTGCCTACTTGCTCTACGCCTCTGGGGATCTGTGAACGGGAGAATGGGTTCTCCTTCTGGCAGACTTCACACGGTTTTAAAATGTTTTTAGTAGTCCTATCTAAATTTCTCCCTGTAAAGAGTTTGTAGGTCATTTGTAGGGTTTTGTTGCGAGCGAAATGGAAGGTTTAGTGTAGGGTGTTCCAGACCTTCCATCGGTGAGCAGCTGACAGGAGCAGCCTACCATCCTCTGCCTGGAGCCCGCCTGTAGACTGGGGAGTGTGTCCCTGTTCTGTTGCCCGTTGTCTTTCCTCTGAAGAGCAGGGTCCTTCCTGGGTCATGGAGCCACCCCAGACTAGGGGGGGCAACCAAGGGGTCGCTGACCTGGCAGCTGATTTTGCTGCAGCCTCGGCCAATCTATTCCCTTCCGATACTTCTTCTGTTCCTTTCTGGTGCCCTTTGCGATGTATAACTGCTATTTCTGGGGGTTGATGTATGGCTTGTGGAAGCCGTGTGATTTCCTGATGATACTTGATAGAACATGAAGCCGTTAGAAAACGTCTCTTTCCGCGCTGGACCATGGGCGTGTAAGCCCAGGAAGGCATATTGGGAGTCAGTACACATGTTGACACTTTTGCCCTTACTGAGTTCTGAAGCTTGCGTGAGGGCCCTCAGCTCAGCCAGTTGGGTGCTTGACCCAGGTGGGAGAGGGCTGCTCTCTACCGTTTCATATGAAGATCCAGCCTTTCGGGTGCCCTGTTCAACAAATGAGCTCCCATCAGAAAGTAAAGTCCATTCTGGATTTTCTGTTGGGGTTTCTTTCTAAGTCCTCCCGGCCAGCAGAGGTTGGGGTTATGATTTGTTGACAGTCATGCTCTGGTCCTGTGCCTTCTTCCGGAAGGAAGGTGGCAGGATTTAAAGTAGAGCAAGTTTTTATTTGCATGACTGGGCCTTCCAGGAAGAGGGCCGGGTACCGCAGAAGGCAGCTGTCCGTGAGCGAGTGGCTGCTATCAGTTGATAGGAGGCCTTGAATATTATGAGGGGTGTAGACAATAAGATCCTGTCCCAGAATTAGTTTTGTAGCTTCCTACTAGCTGTTGAGCTGGCCCCAGGGCCTGGGTTAGGACACCCAAGTCCATTCACTTTCTTTCTGTCACATCTAAATTGTAAGTCTTCCCGGTAGGAAGACTTAAAGCTGGGGCACTGAGCAAGGCCCTATTGAGATTTTTAAAAGCTTTTTCTGACTCTGGATCCCATGCTAATAGATGGATACCAGCTGTCTGTGTGTCCTTGATCGGCCAATAGTGGGGGTGTCCTATTTCTCCATATCCTGGTATCCATGAGCAACAGTGTCCTGCTATGCCCAAAAAACCTTTCCGACAAGGGAGAGTTGTTGGGTCCTTAAGCTGTATGGGAACGGGCACTGCTGTTAAGACCCGACCCGCTTCAGCCTGAGTTGCCCAGACCTGGGAATTAAGAGAAGTGCCGGGCTCCCAGGCATCAAGAGTGAGAGAAATTTGATCTCCCCAGGTACATCCCAGAAAGCGAGAAGAAAATTTGGCTTACAGGTCGCCCAGTGACACCCTAATGACGACAGTGCAGTTGAACAGTTGGCCTGGGGCAGAGAGTAGAACAGAAAAGGTGGCTCCAGTATCAGGAAGAAAATTGACTGGTTTTCCTTCTGTTTCCAAAATTACCTGAGGCTCTGGGTTCCCTCTGGTGAGCTATTTCGGAGAAGCCACCATGGAGAGCCCCAGGCCCCAAAAGTTCCAATCAGGGGCGCTGGCCCCTGAGCCCTCGCAGATTGAGGTCCCCGAGGACATCCAGATTTCCAGTGTCCACTGCCACAAGTGGGACAAGGGTTACAGGGCCTTGGTTTTTGCCATCGGGGGCATTCACACTTCTAATGTCCTGGTGGCCACAGAGATGGCTTCTGGTGCCAGAGCCTGAGGAGGCCGCGCTGGCAACGGCATACAAGGCCACAACCAAAGCCTCAGACTTCCTCTTGAGCTTCTCTTCCTCACTCTCCTCTTGGTCCTGACTGTAAAAGACCCACAGGCAGCCTGTTACAGCTCTCCTAGGGTCCCGTCAGGGCCAACAGCCAATTTTTGCAGTTTTTTTCTCCCAAGTAAGAATGATCTCAGCCTCGGGACAACCGGCGGGGGGAGACAGCTGTGTATTTAATGAGAGCCTCTCTCAATCTAAGAAAATTGTTGGGTTTTCTTCCTGAGTTTGGGTGGACAGTTTATTTACCAACAGACCCAGATACCCTTTACCAGAGATTCTGGAAGCTACCTTAACGATTGCCCATGAAAACTTTGAGACTGACAGACAAGATTAAAACCCACCATTTTTTTCCCCAGCAGACCCAAATATCCTTTAATCAATGTTTTAGCACTTTATCCTATTTGGAAAAGATCTAGATGTCATCCCATTTATCACCCAAACAAAACTTTCTTAACAATTATCCATGAAAACTTTTGAGACAGACAAGATTAACTGCCATTTTAACGAGAGCTTTTTTGACCTTCAGCAAACCGAGATAGAATCATTCCTGCTTCTAAACCTCATCAGCTCAGACAGATGAGTATATGCCATGATTTTTTTTTCCCACCAAAGCGGAAATATGCAGTCCATGCGAGGCCAGAGAAGACAGGAAGTTTCCCCAAAACAAAGGGAGTTTCGGCAGCTGCTTGGGAATATTCCTTGAAGTCTCCATCCTGAGGCTGACTAACCAGGCAGGCTCCAATGACAGCCATTAACCCAGGAAACAAATGAGGGAGAAACCCCCATATACCGCCCAATCCCTCTGTGATACGGGCTTGGAAGTGCTGGTGATACCAATTTCCAAGGGGATCGTTGGGATCCTAACTGGGGTCTTGAGAGGATCCCCAGTTGGGGTCTCGACGAGGTACAGCTGGGGCTCCAGTTGGAAATGGAAGCCACCCATGGGCTCCCCCATCCCTTGATCCCCTTATCTTTCAGTGGTGGCCAGAACCCCACATTTTTCTGCTTCAGAGAGGGTCTGATTTAACAGTAGCATTATATCCAAGTTTGGAAAACTCTGAGGTCCCCCTTCATCTCAGGTCTTGTGGTGGTCCCTCACTGCGGTCCCCCTTGGAATACCACCGGCTCTTGCAGAAGGTAAAGCCCTTGAGCACCAGCAGGGGTCGAAGATAGGGCAGGCCAGGTTCGGGGACCTGATCTTATCCTAGGAATGTTGGAGCCAGGGGTGGAGATTCCCCTGCGGACCCCATTTGCCTATCAACTTTTATGTGGATGTGGTGTTCCTTTGTTTCTCCCGGAACGGGGATGGGGGGAGGGTCCGGATCAAAGCAGCCAGGAGGCTGGGATCAATCCAAAAGAAAATGAGCCATATTTTTTCCAGTTAAAACCGGGAAGGTGAAGTCCCTCAGGTGGCCATGTCTCATCCTCCAACTTATATTGTGGTCATGCCCCAGAACAAAAGAAAATGAGTTGCCTTCGTCCAGGAAGGCATCCGAGTAAAGGATATTGAGTGATTTACGGGGCTGATACTCTTCCTATAGCCTATAATGCCAGGAAGGGACTCTAAAGGAGTAAGGGTCTTGATCGGGGAATTACCCACCTACAAGAAGAAAGGAAAAGGTATCCTTTACCTCAATTTCTAATAGTTGATCAGGGAGACTTGGGAAGAGGGGAAAAGGCGTCCCTCACCTCAGTTCCTCCTCATCTTTTCCAGATATGTGGCCCTAGCGACCCATGCGACTGACAGCCAGAGCCCCTGTCCTCTCTGCGAGGTGCTGGGAGGAGTCGCGCTTACCCAGGCTTGGCCCTACCTCCGGAGAGCGACCCTGCTTTCCCCACCCTTAAGACTCCCTTCTGAGGAATGCCCAGGTTAGGAGGAGTCAGAATAAGGAGACTGTTCCTCACCATTAACAGGAAACTGTGAGTGAGTTCCCTCAGAGGCCACCCGGACCACTCGAAAGAGAATGTCCAGGGGACCATCCTGGGCTTTCCCACTCATTCTCCTAGGGGAGGAATCAGCTGAGAAAATAGTTGTAGAGGGTTTTCTCTTCGGATACCTGGATGGGCAAGTAAGGAAACAGGTCCCTCCAAGAGCCTTCGGGTGTCCAAGGGTACTCTTGGTCAAGCCCCCCTTTTGCTGCTCAGTTTTCCATAGGTCTCTCACATCCGGTGATCTGCACCGAAAGGAGTTCTGAGTCTTTACCAAACAGACATTCCCAACTTCTGTTGGGGGATCAAGTTGGAAAGGAGCCCAGACAACCTGTCGGCTGAGACTTGAGGATGGCAGCCACACTCGTGGCTCCTGCATGGCTGACGAGTACCCTGCACGTGGGCCGCAGTTACTTCCTTGAAGGGAGATGGAACAGCACATGTGTGCGCCTACCACAGGGGTGCACTGTCTGTAGAGAATTTTTTAAAAATAATAAAAACTGCTAAAGTCTGTCAACTTTATTTTATCATTTTGTGCCAGAAACGCGAAACAATATCAATGCCGGTTGCTGGAGCCGGCAGCTCCCACTCCCCACCGTCTTGGTACATGAGTTGGATAAGTGCTCATAGATAGATAGTGTTCTTGCTGCTGTTATTATGATAGTTCTGGGGTTTGTCAGGATTAGTAGTTTGTAAAGGCCAGAAGTGCAACTCAAACTAGCTGAAGCAAAAGAGGGAAGATTCTGGCTCGCCCAGAAGCATGCCTGGAACAAGGTGCTCAGATATTAGGACTCTGCCTATTTCTTTCCCTTCCCTGCTTTCCCTGGGCTGACTTCATACACAGGCACGTTTTCCCTCCGAGGAGGCAGATGGCCCCCAAAGCACCATTCTGTAAGTTTAACAAATACAGAGCTCAGAGAGGGGCTCTTCTTTAAGCAAAACTCCCAGGGCATACCCACAGTGGCCAGCTCTGGTCAGGCTCACATCCCTGAAGCAATCGCAGGGATTCTCACCAGCTGTCCCCAAATCACATGGACAGGAAGGGAACGAGATGATTCCTGAAAGGAAAAGTGAGGTGCTGTAGCAACAGAGTAGGAATGGATGCTGGCAGCAAATACCCAGGATATTCCTCAGTGATCCCAGAGCCAAGCCCAGAAGACACCCTTCATCCCACATTGCTTGCACTGTTTGGAACACTGAGACTCAGAGAGGATCTGGGAGTAACCCAAGTTCATGGTCTCCAGAGTCCAGGGATCCTGTACCTCATGCCAGGAACTCTCTTGGACCCTCCAGGCCATCACTGATGCCTGGCGATACAGCTGCCCGTCCCCCCAAAGCTCAGGCATGTGGGCTCTGTGCCCCAAGAGATAAAGACTAGCCACACCCAGCTGCCCCCGCCCCACTGTGCTACCCCGATAGCAGCCAAGCCCCCTGGCCAGCGCCCACCTGCTCCCAAGCTGCTGTCTGCCCTTGTTGGCAGGGGTGTGGGGCCTGGTGCAGAAAGGAAAAGTTCTATCCATGTGCCTCTGAATCCTCATTCCCTCTTTTGGGGACTCTGTAGCTGTGTTGATTCTAGGAAGCAGAGCACAGGACCGTTTGGCTGTTTTTAGGTCCAATTTTAAAAAGCAACTAAAGCCTTTTGGTTTATTTATGTTCTCTGAATATAATAAAGAATCACAAATAGGCCACTGGGCCAATCCAGTCCAAGCACAGCAGCTATGAACAGCTGGGTTTTCTGCTCAGCCCTCTTCCCTATGTTGACCTTGAAGAGAGGAGCCTTTCAAGTTCTGATGATGTTGCAACTATAAAACTCCCCAAAGCCCCCTCCCCCCACAGCCTCAAAGATAAAACCCAAATACCTTAATCTAACATTCGAGACCCTCCCACATTCCTTATAATAACCAACATAATCAGTAACCATTAACGGAGCCTTACTATGGGCCAGGTATCAGGCAAAGCACTCTACACACATCAGCTCAGATGGCCCTCATAACAACCCTACGAAGGAGGTACTATTTTAATTCCCATTTCACAGAGGAGAAACCTGGAGAGGCCATTTTTAGGCAATATGCTTGTGCCACGGAAGCGTGAGCAAGGCACAAGGGTCCAGAGTGACCACCGGGCAGAATGCAAGCAGACTCATTAAGCGACTCACCTCAAAATAGCCATAGACCTTAATAACCACTGGGCTACTTACAACCAGGCACTGTTACCAAAAATGGGACAATTCCATACTTTCCCATACATCCTCACCCCACCCTATAACTGCGGCCCCTCACCGCCCCCTCGTGGCGGACCGTGTCTCTCCTTTGCTGTCTTGCCCACTGCCTCTTTGCAGCGTATTCAATAAACTTCTCTCCTTTGCTCTGCCTTGAGCGAATTCTTCCGCCTCCTGCACCGCTGGCCCCCACCCAGTCGGGACTCCCCATATTTGGTGACTCATTCGGAGGAGTCCCTGCTGGCCTAGGACTCTCCCCAGATTCTCTAGGAATTTCTCAGGACTTTCCCTTGAAGGCTGGACTCTAGGATTCCTTGGAGAACTGATGACCTTCGACTGACGACCTCTCCAGTTGCTTGGAGAACTGGTTACTCCTCGGTGAGGATCCAAAGTCTCAAGGGGAACCCCTCGGATGGCCCTTGCCTGAAAGGGTGAGGGACGTGCCCTCTTGCCCTTTAGGGGGATCCTTCCCTCCCTCTCCTTTCTCTCTCTCTGGCCCTTCCGTGGCCTAACTCTAGTATTCCTCAGTCGACTGAAATTCTCTGGCTAGGGTGGCTCCCTGGTGTGATCTGAGGGTCTGAAGGCCTGTAAGAGCAAAGGACCCCTTTCCTCTCCTCTCCCAGTCCATGTGGAGCTCATCCAGGGCAAATCTGCACACATTACAGACTCAGTTGGGACCCTTTCCTGACGCTGAGTCTCAGCCGCCTTGCTTCTCTTAGGCACCCCCCCTTTCCCTTTATTCCCTCAGATCCAGCCGCCTTCTTGATCTATAGGCAAAACATGTTCCTCTGCGTCTGAGTGGTGAGTCCCCCACCTCCTTTTTCTGACCTGGTTTGGCCACCAGGTGTCTAGCTTTCCCTGTTGCCCCAACAAGGATTGCTATTGCCATTTGCCATGACCCTCCCCTCAGTGGGACACCCTGGTAGAGTCAGTCACCCTGTGTTAACATCTGGTTCTTCTTCAGGTCAGTGGCAGTGTGGGGCCAGGAGCAAATGGTCAAGAAAGAATTCTTCATATGTTTTTGTTGCAAAAAAGGTGCTTTTGTTATTGTACACGGACAGGACCCGTGGGCAGAAAGACCCTCACTGGGATTGTGAGGAGTGCTGGATTACAGAGACTTGTTAGTTAGTGGGGGTTAGAGAATAACTAAGTCTCTAAGGAATGTATGCATGTTAAAAGCAAGGTCTCCAGGACCTTGGAGGGCTAGCTACTGTTAAGATAAGGTTGCTTTTATTGTTTAGTAAAACATTAGTCATGAGACCCTTCAAATGTGTATCAGTGGGCCACATGTTTGAAAAGTGATTGCTAACATATATCTTATGGGTGTGGGTTACAGTTACGGGAGGGAAGTAACACTGACAAGAGCAAAGCTCTAGTGGTAAAACATTAAAGGAAGTTCTTGAGGGAGTTGTAGGAGTGTTGCAATCCGTATGCCTCAGGAATCCAGCCCGGAGTCACAGCAAAGTTCTTTTTCTTCCATCGAGTGGGACGCCCTGCCTAAAATCAAAACCACTAGTCCAAGCTCCATTCCGCTTGGTGGGACGCCCCTTTGGTAACCTGTAGCCAGTCTTTACAAATCCCCTCTATTTCTTCAGATTCATCCTGGGGCTGTATTTTTTAAAACTGGAACAAATTTGACCCCAAAGGCCTGAGGACCCCCAAGTCCCATCTTTTTATGTCATGTTTCCTGGCCTCAGTACAAACTCCCAGATCAAGAGGTATGGCTTCTCTATGGAATCCTTTCTTCTAATACCATTTTCCCGCTTGACCTCTTTTACCAGAACTCCTTCAAATGGTCAGAGGTCTCATGTGCAAGCCTTCACGGCATTGTCCCCCAAATCCCGACCTCATACAAAAACTGTAGAATGTGTCTTGCTGGATTTCATGGCCCATCTGGCCCTGCGGACGTTCCCGATGATCCCTCTTATTCCATCCCATGGTCTTTCCCTTCCCCCTGAAGGCCCAGCAGCTTCCCTGGACTTAAACCGCCCACTTTAGACTTTCCCACAGGCACCCCAGGTAGAAACTGACAATGGGAAACAAACTGAATGACTTTTAGTGGACACAGATGCAACATATTCAGTAATAAGGCTAATTTAAGTTTGTTGGTGTAACTAAAATAGAAATGTCTTTAGAGTTATCAGCATTAAATATAAAACTTTTATTCTACCAAGGTTTACTAAAATCAGATAAACTCATGTGATCTCTGTTGCAATTTGTCAGTAACAAGATGGCTAAGAATGATTGTTCATTTTATAAATAAACAAACTTTTTTTAAAAAGATGCAAGGTAGGGGTGTGGGGGGATGTGCCTGGCTGTCTCAGTTGGAAGAGCATGTGACTCTTGATCTCAGGGTTGTGAGTTTGAGCCCCACTTTGGGTGTCAAGATTACTAAAAAAAACTTTAAAAAATGATGGCTAATTTTGTCTGTCTCATAAAGTTCTCATGGGTAATTGTTAGGTTAGCTTTCAAAATCCTTGGTAACCTGAAACTTGGAAGTTTTGCTAAGTTAAATTATAAATTGGGTTGAATTCATTGGATATCTAAGTCTCTTCCAAATAAGATAAAATACGGAAACATTAATCACTAAACATAAGGTTTACCTGCTTTTGGCTTCTTATTGCAGAGAAACTAAAGATACTTGGGTCTGTTGGAAAACATGCTTTGTGCCTTCCTGAGACATTATACTAGGAAAATGCATGTTCCTAAAAATGACGAAGTGGATTCATAAATCTGCCTATCTAAAGAATCCTGCTGTAATAGACAGTTCACGATTGGTTACCACTTCATTCTCATTGGAGACTAGGGTTTCTAAGAGTTAAAATTCCGCTGAGTATAAGCAAGACTGATGGAAATGATAAGGAAAGCAACTCTTTATGTAAGAAAGGTATAAGAAGTGAGCATACATTTTGTTGAGGGAAAAAGAAAATAACTTTGCCCTAAACTGAGACCAGTTAGTTAGACCTAAAAGGCTTAGGACAAAATCTGAATGCAAAAGAAAGTTGCAGCAGCTTTGTGAAGGAAAAGCTTTAGAAAAGAATTTTATGTGTGGTTAGGACAGATTCAGATTGAAATGAATGGATTTTCAAAGTATGCTGATATAGGGGCGCCTGGGTGGCGCAGTCGTTCAGCGTCTGCCTCCGGCTCAGAGCGTGATTCTGGCATTCTGGGATCGAGCCCCACATCAGGCTCCTCCGCTGGGAGCCTGCTTCTTCCTCTCCCACTCCCCCTGCCTGTGTTCCCTCTCTCCCTGGCTGTCTTTCTGTCAAGTAAATAAATAGAATCTTTAAAAAAAAAAAAAAAAGTATGCTGATAAAAGACTGAAATTCTGCTTTACCCTTTGTTAAAAAGACAAAGTTTTCTTAGATTACGGGTCTGCTCTTGATAAGAAAGTGTAAAAAAGGTTGTTTTTTTTTTTTCTTTTCTTTATCCAGAAAATGAAAGTTTCTATGTTTTGTCTTTATCAGGTCTTTGATTACTTAAAGTTAAAACTTCTCCAAATTTATAATGATCTATAATCCTATTTAGACAGGTGCCTTAAAACTTTCCAAGGTTTCTGACAAATGTCCCTGAGATTTGAATTGTAAATGAAGTCTTTTTGACTAGGCTTGTTCATGTGGTATCTTAAGTTACCTGGGAAGCACTGTCAAATAATGCAAGGGCCTTAGGTTGTACTGAATGGGTAAATGCTGTAACTGTTTTAGAAATTTCATAAAATCCCCAAGGTTTTAATATGTTCTGGTATTGGGTCATCAGTTGTCATTCTAATCATTAAAATGCCAGGTGTCACAGAAATAACCAGATTTCCTTGTCAGCAGCATTATAATGAACTCTCATATCAGATCTTTAACCATGTCCATTTCTGAGTTTTTTGGTCATTTATAGTTATTGTTTGATGCTCTTGCAAAATGAGTTTTGTCTTCAAGGAGATTCATGACAAGGACTTTTTTTTTTTAAAAGACAAATATAGGTATTTGATATCTTTAAGATCATAAAACTGAATTGGGTAAGAATTTCCAGAACTAATGGGAAAGCTTCATTCAAACAGGACAAAAATTAATAATGTAGGACTGAATGAATTAAAGAAGATGATTATAGTTTTCATGACTCCTGTTTGAACCATCACTGGTTCCCTCATGTTTGCTCTTCCAGATTAATGAAACTTTCTCTTAAGATATCCATGATATACAGAAATAGGATAAAATATCCCTTTGTGAACAAATTGAAACATTTAACTTTTCTCCCTATTCGAACCCTCTAAAATTCAGAAACTCTCAGTGAGTATTCTTTCTTCCATAGCAATTATAATTATTTGCATAAGTTCAATAAGGATCTGTTCTCCTTGTAGCAAGACACCATTGGAAACACTGGTTATTTTACCAAGGCTTTGACTGAAATGTCATTATTTGAGACAGACTAGCATAGACTCAGATATGACTAGACAGCTCTAAGGAGCTAAGGTTGATTTTATGGAGCTAGTGAAGCCCTTGGAAATGCTGGCTGGATACCTTTTTATAGAGTTCCAAGTAGCTGTACCAGAGGAGTAAAGAACTTCCCTTTCTGGCAGGTGCAGGAACCTCAGGACATTTTGGGGACCCAGAGAAGAGGAATTTGCCCAAATCTACAGGTATTGCAGGCATGTCTGATGGCAGATTAGTGGCCTGGCTTCTGGCCTCAAGAGGCTATTAAAAGTTCAATCTAGTGGGGCACCTGGGTGGCGCAGTCATTAAGCGTCTGCCTTCGGCTCAGGGCGTGATCCCAGAGTCCTGGGATCGAGCCCCACATCAGTCTCCTCCCCTGGGAGCCTGCTTCTTCCTCTCCCACTCCCCCTGCTTGTGTTCCGTCTCTCGCTGGCTGGCTGTCTCTGTCAAATAAATAAATTAAATCTTTAAAAAAAAAAGTTCAATCTAGAGATTCCTTACAAAAAGCTCCAGCAAAGCAGATATGTTTTAAGATTGTATGTATTTATTTGAGAGAAGAGAGAGAGAGCACGAACAGGGGAAGGGGACAGAGGGCAGAGGGCGGAGGGAGATGCGGACTCCCCATTGAGCAGGGAGGCTGTTACATGGGGCTCAATCCCAGGACCCTGAGATCATGACCTGAGCCAAAGGCAGATGCTTCACCGACTGAGCCTCCCAGGTGCCCCCAGCAAAGCAGAGTTAAAGGATCTATATGGTCAATCACTATTCTTGCTGAACTTATGTAAATAATTAGGCCATGTCTGTTAAATCTCACAAACCAGACTTGTTTTACAAACGAATTAGTCTTGATTTGACTATCTCTGGAAATAAGGGTGAATTTAGAGAAAAATTATGTTCCAATAACACAACTTTACGGATGTTCAATTCTAGTTCTGATTGTCTTTGTATGTTTGTCGTTTGCCTAAGCTAGACAACTTGAGGGAAACTTCAGAGAAATTGCCATGATAGCTCACGTATAGACAATCTTCGTGCTCATTACTCTGTGGAGATAATAACAGGACCCCATGGGCATATGATTATTTGAACAGCAGGAAAACCGGATGGAGTCCCCCAACAACTGTATAACTCAACTATCACCTTGACCAATCGTGTGGCTGGGACGACAAAGTCACTCCTTAAAAGCGGGAGTGTACCTCACTCCATGCGGTTAACTGTGGACTTGTCGAGATAATGGATGGACCTGCTTTCCTTAGGATTGGATAGAGGACACACCTGGGGACGCCCTTATCCCCCAGACAAGTCTTCTCCCACATGCCAGCAATTCTTCCTAATTAGGACATTGTGAAGGCTAGACACCAAACAAAGAGGGTTTCATGCCGGTTTTATCCCTTGGCTGTGTTTCTCTTAGGAGCTGCCTCTATTGATACAAAATTGCATGTAGAGGCTTTAGCCAAGCATCATACAGCGGCCACCTGCAATCAAGCCCAACACGCAGTCATCCACAAATTCAAAAGGTGGCCCTCCAAAACCAAATGGCCCTTGATAGCCTGACTGCAGCTCAAGGAGGAACCCCTGCTTTATTAAAACAGAATGTTATGCATATACTCCAGATTACCACTAAATGTGACAGGGTTCGGGGCGCCTGGGTGGCTCAGTCATTAAGCGGCTGCCTTCGGCTCAAGTCATGATCCTAGGGTACTGGGATCAAGCCCTGCATTGGGCTCCCTGCTCACGTTTCCAGCCTGCTTCTCCTCTCCCGCTGCTTCTCCCTCTCCCGCTCCCCCTGCTTGTGTTCCCTCTCTTGCTCCCTCTCTCTCTGTCAAATAAATAAATAAAATCTTAGGAAAAAAATGTGACAGGGTTCTTCCTCACATCGGTGCTTTAAAGGCTCCCTCCTCCTGGACTGGGGAAGGATTTTGGTCAACTATCAGAGGTCTTTTATTCAGGCTTCCCTTTCTCAGAATAATAATAACCTTACTTCCCCTGATGTGTCTCTACTGGGGCTGAGATTCCTTCATTGCCAGATCCTCAAGCCCACAGAAGATCCTTTCTACTCAGGGAAATTCATACGCGCAGTCTACCTTGCATCTGGCTGCCTCTGCCTTTCATAATTCCTACATATAAATTCCCCACTGACCAACATTGACCCATAGGTAGAGACATCTCTATGCCCCTCATTCAGCAGGAAGAAGCTACTGAAGACAAGACCTCAGCCCAAATACCAAAGATTTGTCATAGTCCATCTGTCAGGGCTGAATGTCAGGGCTGCTTCTAGGCAACAGGCTTGCGCGATGGAAACGTGGGTAAGGCACAAGGGTCCACAGCGACCACACCACTGGGCTGAACGCAAGCGGGCTCATTAGGCAACTCAGCTCGAAAGAGCCATAGGCCTTAACTAACCACTGGGCTACTTTCAACCCAGCACAGTTACCAGAAAAGGGGGAAATTCCATACGTTCCTATACGTCCTCACCACCACCTCATGGCGGAGAGTCTCTCCCCTGCTGTCCAGCCCGCTGCCTCCTTGCAATGTATTCAGTAAACTGCTACCTCCTTTGCTCTGCCTTGAGTGAATTCCTTCACCTCCCATGCCACTGGCCCCCATGCAATCAGGACACCCCACAGAAACTGGGGGTCAGGAGAAGTGACTTACCCAAGGCTGCTCAGCTAGTCGGTAACACATCACCCACCGCTACCCGCACAAAGGCTTTCCTCCTCTCTAGCCTGTCCAGGGAGCCCCTGGGCCCATCTGCAGGGCTCCTACCTCCCTCCTTGGCCCACCCTGCCCCTGCCACACCTGCCCTTCCCACAAGCCAAATGAAGAGGAACTTCTCCATGGTCTTAGTGAGTAAAAGCAGGAGGCTGGTGTTCTCCTGCTGCTTGAAAATGGGCTCAGAGGTCATCCCCAAAGCATTTCCCAAAATATGTGAGCAACAACAGCATGGCTGGAATTAGCTAGCATGTAGACTTTGGAGAGAGTCAGGCCTGGGTTCAGTTCTCAGTTCTGTCACTTTTTAGCTGAGTCCTTGGACACCTCTCTGAGCCTCTATTTTCCAATCTGTAAAATGGGGAGGATGATAGCACCTACTTCTGAGGATTGTTTGGGGATTTAATGAGTAAAGAGCACAGCACGTAACATGCTTAGTACAGTGCCTCGCACACAAGTCAGTAACCAAAAAAAATCAGAGTTTTTATTATTATCATCTTTTTGAAACAAAAAGTGCTCTGCCTTCAGAGATGACAACTTGGAGACAGATCACATTCCCTCAGCTAAAGATCTTTTAAGTTAAAAACTCAGTCTTGAGGGGCGCCTGGGTGGCACAGCGGTTAAGCGTCTGCCTTTGGCTCAGGGTGTGATCCCGGCGTTATGGGATCGAGCCCCACATCAGGCTCCTCCACTATGAGCCTGCTTCTTCCTCTCCCACTCCCCTTGCTTATGTTCCCTCTCTCGCTGGCTGTCTCTATCTCTGTCAAATAAATAAATAAAATCTTAAAAAAAAAAAAAACTCAGTCTTGAAGCTCCTGGGGGGCTCAGTCGGTTAAGCATCCAACTCTTTTGTGTGTGTGTGTGTGTGTGTGTACACATTTAGTTTTATTGTAACAAAGCAACTTGTACACTTTTAACGTTTAAAACTGAGCATCTTTCCTTTCCAGTGAAACAAAAAGAAAATTTAAAAATAAACAGGAACAAAATTACAATAGAGAATGTCAATTCCAAATAAGATCCTACAGGTTCTGCTGATTCTCCCATCGAGTGGCAGGGCTCAAGTCATCATTAGGAGAGAGTTTTGTTTTAAAAGTGTCATCTTAAACTGCAAGGATGTCCGTTAAACATCACAATTAAACAAAGCATCCAACTCTTGATTTTGGCTCAGGTCATAAACTCAGGGCCATGAGACTGAGCTCTGTGCTGGGCATGGAGCCTGCTTGAGATTCTCTCTCACCCTTTCCCTCTGTCCCTCCCATTCCCTCCCTCTCTCTCTCCCTAAAAAAAAAGAAAAAACCTCCGTCTCTCAGGGCACCTGGCCAGCTCAGTCAGTGGAGTATGGGGCTCTTTGATCTTGGAGTTCTGGGTTTGAGCCCAATTTTGGGTGTAGAGATTACTTAAAAAAATAAAATCTTTTTTAAAAATTCAGTCTTTCTTCTAAGATATACACCAAATACACAGGTGACAAACAAAAAGTAGACAAATTGGGCTTCACCAAAATTACAACTTTTGTAAGGAAGAGTCCAAGACGGCAGAGAAGTAGGAGACCTTAGTTTCTTCTAGTCCCAGGAAATCAGCTAGATGGCTATCAAATCATTCTGAATACCTGGGAACTCAACGGAGATCTAAGAAAAGAATAGCAACAACTCTCCGAAAAAGAAAAGCGATCACTTTCTGCAAGGTAGGAGGTGCCGAGAAGTGAATCCGAGGCGATATATGGGAGGATAGACCGAGGGCAGAGGGAACCTCCATCAGCCAACACTGGCAAGGGATAGAGCAGAGCAGCAGAGCACAAAATCGGAACTTTTGGAAATCTGCTCGGGGGAGGGACATCGCTCAGGCTGCTAAGCAGGGGCGGAACCCTAGCTGGGACAGTGTGGTCTCAGGATCTCGGGGGCACAAGAAGACCGGGGGTGTCTGAGTGCAGCAGAGTTCCCGGGTATCGGAGCGGGGAAGGCAGCTGCAAAGAGTGAACCCACGAGTGGACAGACCATGCCATAAACCAGGACCTGCGGCACAGTCAGAACCTGTGAGACCCCCTTCTTCCCCCAGGAGGAGCAGCATGGGAGCGCACCTGGAGACTCGAAACGGGGTCATGTGGATGAGACAGAAGCGCTGAGTCACAGGCTGGGTGAGCACGGAGTGCAGACACCGGGGAGACTGGAGTGATCGCTTTCCCCTGAGGGCGCACTGAGGAGTGGGGACCCCAGCTTTCCGCTTGGGTGTGGGGGGGATTGGGAGGCCCCCATTGTCATTCTCATCCTCTAAAGCTGTGCACAAATCCTTCACGGAGCAAGGGCCACAGAGAGCAAACCAGAGATTACTTAGCCTGCCCCCCTGGCAAGGGCGGTGCAATTTCGCCAAAGACAAAGACACTTGAGAATCAACTGAACAGGCCCCTACCCCAGGAGATCAGCAAGAACATCCCTCCAAGACCAAGTTCACCAGTCAGAGAACTGCAAAACTCCAGTGCTTCGGGAGTATAGCATACGGAACTCATGGGTTTTTCCCCATAATTCTTTAGTCTTTTGATTTTAATTTTTTTTCTTTTTCCTTTTTCAACCAATTTCTTATTTTATCAACTCTTTTTTTAAATCTTTTTTAATTTTCATTTTTACAGTTATATTCTATCCCTTCATTGTATTTAATTTCATTTTTGTGCATATATATATATATTTTTTTCTTTCTTTACGAATTTGGGATGCAGTTTATTCTAACAGACAAAAATACACCCAGAATCTTCTGTATTGGCTCTGTTCTCTTCATCTGTCTGATCGTATTCCCTTTCTTCTTCTCCTCCTCCTCCTTCTTCTTCGTTAAAGTCTTTTTTAAATTTTCATCTTTACAGTTACATTCTATCCTTTCAATGTATTTAATTTTATTTTTGTGTATATATATGTTTTTCTTTCTTAACAATTTTGAGGTGTAGTTTCTCCTAACGAACTGACCAAAATACACTCAAAGTTATAGTGTATCGCTCTGTTGTGTTCAACTGTTTATATGCCTCCTTTTTTCTTTCTTTTTTCACTTTTATTTTTTGGTCTCTTTCATTTTTACAGTTACATTCTATCCTTTCATTGTATTTAATTTTATTTTTGTACATATATAAGTTTTTCTTTCTTTACAACTTTGGGATCTAGTTTTCTAACAAACGGGCCAAAATACACACAGGATCCAGTGTATTGCTCTATTTTGTTCACCTGTCTGATTATACTCTCTCTCTCTCTCTCCTTTTTTTAATTTTAATTTTTAATTTTTATTTTAATTAATTAATTAACTTATTGGTTTTGGGTGTCTTCTGATTGTTTAGTGTCTTTTTCTCTGGGGTCATTTTTGCCATTTTAGTATTTTGTTCCCTCATTCATCTGTTCTTCTCTGGACAGAATGACAAGATGGAAAAGTCCCTGACTGCCAGGGACCTAATCAGTATGGACATAAGTAGGATGTCAGAACTAGAGTTCAGAATAACAATTACAAAGATAACTAGCTGGGCTTGAAAAAGCATAGAAGACACTAGAGAATCCCCTTCTGGAGAAATAAAAGATCTAAAATCTAATCAAGTCAAAACCAAAAAGACTATTAATGAAATGTAATAAAAAATGGAAGCTCTAACTGCTAGGATAAATGAGGCAGAGGAGAGAATTAGTGGTATAGATGACCAAACAACAGAGAATAAAGAACCTGAGAAAAAGAGAGATAATTACTGCATCACGAGGGGAGAATTTGAGAGATAAGTAATACTCTAAAGCGAAACAATATTAGAATAATCGGGATTCCAGAAGAAGAGGAAAGGAGGGGGAGGCAGAAGGTATATTGGAGCAAATTATAGTGGAGAACTTCCCTAATCTGGGGGAGGAAACAGGCATCCAAGTCCAGGAGGTACAGAGAACCCCTCTCAAAATCAATAAAAATGGTCAACACCCTGACATATAAGAGAGAAACTTGCAAATCTCAGAGACAAAGAGAAAATCCTGAAAGCAACTCAGGACAAGAGATCTGTAACCTACAAGGGTAGAAACATTAGCCTGGCAGCAGACCTACCCACAGAGACCTGGCCAGCCAGAAAGGACTGGCATGATATATTCAGAGTGCTAAATGGAAAAATATGCAGCCAAGAATACTATATCCAGCTACGGTGTCATTCAAAATAGAAGGAGAGATAAAAAGTTTCCAGGACAAACAGAAGCTAAAAGAATATGTGATCACCAAACCAGCCCTACAAGAAATATTAAAAGGGATCCTTTAAGCTAAGAGAGAGCCCAAAAGTAACACAGAATATAGGAGTAACTCCTACAACTCCAGAATAAAAAGACAGGGGCGCCTGGTGGCTCAGTTGGTTAAGCGTCTGCCTTTGGCTCAGGTCATGATTTCAGGGTCCTGGGATTAAGCCCCATGTCAGGCTCCCTGCTCAGTGGGGAGTCTATTTATCCCTCTCTCTCTGCCTCTGCCCCTCCCCCTGCTTGTGCCCCTCTCTCTCTCAAATAATTAAATAAAAAATTTTAAAAAAGAATAAAAAGTAAGTAATACAGTTTAAAAATAGGCAAAGGATATGCATAGAGATTTCTCCAAAGAAGATATGCAAGTTGGCAATAAGCACATAAAAATGTCATTAGCCATTAGGGAAATGCAAATCGAAACCACAATGAAGTGTCAATTCCAGGAGAGATGGAATGGCCTGAATCAAAATGGTAGCCAACAGCTGTTGGTGAGGATGGGGGAAAAACTGCAACCCTCCTGCTTTTCTGGTAGAAATGTAAATGGCAAAGCCACTGTGGAAAATAGTTTGGCAGTGCCTCTAAATGTTAAAGAGAGTTATCATCTGACCCAGCAGTTCCACTCCCAGGTGTCTACCCAAGAGAAATGAGAACATACGCCCACACGAAGACTTGTACATAAACATCCATGGCAGCATTATTCACAATAGCCAAAGAGTGGAATGGAAAACAACCCAGGAGCTGATAGTAACAGAGAAGTAAAATGTGGTATATGTGTATGATGGAATATTGAGCCATGAAGAGGAATGACACATGCTGCAACATGGATGAACCTTGAAGACATCATGCTAAGTGAAAGAAGGCAGACACTCAGCTGCATGTTACACGACTCCATTTTCATGAAATGTCCAGAATAGGCAAATCTACAGAGACAGAAAGCAGATTAGTGGTTGCCAGGGCAGGAGGAGGACGGGAGAACTGAGGAGTGACAACTGAGGGTTGTGGGATTTGGGGTGGGGGGGTGGGAATGTTCTGGAAGCAGATACAGATTGTGCAACACTGTGAATGTACTAAAAGTCACTAGTGGTAAATTTTGTTATGTGTAGTGTACCACAATAAAAGAATAAATCTTTTTTTTAAACAGATTTAGTTATTTAGTTGAGAGAGAGAGAAGCAGCACATACGTATGAGTGGGGAGGCGCAGAGGGAGAGAATCTTCAAGAAGAGCTCCCGCTGATTGCAGAGCCCAATGTGGGGCTCAACCCCACAACCCGTGAGATCATGACCCGAGCCGAAACCAAGAGCTGGACACTCATCTGACGGAGCCACCCGGACACCTCCCAACAGAATAAATCGTTTTTTAATTGAAATACCTCTTCTGAAAGTACACACAACTCAATGAATTCTGACAAAGTGAACACACTTTGCAACAAGCATCCAGATCCAGAACATTCCCAGTACCCCAGAAACCCTCACTGTGACCCCTATAGTCACTGTCCTCTAAAACGGCTTTAAGAAATAAACCGGTCTCAGGACGCCTGGGTGGCTCAGCAGTTAAGTGTCTGCCTTGGGCTGAGGTCATGATCCCAGAGTCCTGGGATTGAGTCCCACATCGGCCTCCCTGCTCAGCGGGGAGCCTGCTTCTCCCTCTGCCCCTTCCCCCTGCTTGTGATCTCCCTCTGGCTTGTGCTCTCTCTCAAATAAATGAATAAAAACAAAGGAAGGAAGGAAGGAAGGAAGGAAGGAAGGAAGGAAGGAAGGAAGGAAGGAAGGAAGGAAGGAAGGAAGGAAACTGGTCTCCCTGAGGGCTCCTATGAACCTCCTCTCTCTTCTCAGAGGCCACACCCCCTGGGGGTTTCTAGTCTGTTTTCTGGGCTCACCCATCCACTGAGGTCTCATTATGAAGGACCGAGATTTTCTCACAGTGCCACTGCCCCCTTCCACTCCCTGCTTCCACAGAACACATTTTAGTTCAGTTGCAATTGGTTTTCTGTCACTTGAATACAATTCTACAACTTCCGTTTCTTGAGGTATCATCTTGAGAGCATGGTGTAACTTTCCCCTTTGAAAGATGAAAGAATACATCTCCCAGCTTCTGTTCTCCAGGCGTCTGCTTTTATATTCTGTCTCGTAACCAAGACTCCCACTTTGATTTGTCAACAGGCTGATGACAGATGTTAACAAACCCTGCTGGACCCATCCAATGAAACACTGGAACCCTCCCCAAATCCACACTTTCAGACATTAGCCAAGGGCCAAACTTACAGGCAAACCTTTCTAGAACTGCTAAGTTAACTCTTTTCTGCACACTCCCTTTGCCCTCAACCAAGGCATCTTTAAAGCAAAATATGACCAGTAGGAGCCCGTGCAGCAGGGTGAGGCGAGTGTGCAGCACTGAGCTCAGTTATGCCCGCAGCGATCTTGGACTCAGCCAGGTACAATGAAAGCCACGAATCATAAAGGTTTCTCTTAGAAAGGGAAATGGCTTCCCCTTTACATTTCTTTCTTTACCTGAGCAGAGGCAGCAACAATTGAGCCCAACACAACTACGGCCAGTAAGTTGAAACTGATCTGAACACCTCCCAGGGGACAAGCAATGAATACCATGATATTCGGGGGACTCACACAAGAAGTACAATCCCAGGGGCCCCGCGTGGTCCCCCTGGAAACACAGAGTTTACACTGTTAGCACTGCCCCATCCACAGCAGGCATGTACTTACCTGAACATCTAGGTGTCAGGGCCCCTAGATGGGAATTCCCATCCTAGGGTTCTCACTGGGGTCCAAATAATTCCCTTGAGTTCTTGGTTTACGAAGGGCCACTGGAGGCCATCAGTTCCAAACTGCTTTTGCGTGTTGGTGAGTTGCGCGGATATCTGGACGTGTTCGCAGAAAGTGCGGTAGCTGGGCCACACCCTGCTGTCTGTCAGGCAGGGTCTTGGACTCAGAATCTGAATTCAAAGCTAGAAGCTGCTTGGGAAGGCAGCAAGGGGAGTTCTCCTTCAGAAAGAACGGAAAGCTTCCAGAACAGTTCTGAAAAACCAAGATCGGTAATGCTCTCTCCTCTCCTCGCCTGAGCCTCCCAGTACTGGGGTTTTGTTTTTCTCTGTTGTTAAAAAAATCAGTATTGGGAGCGTGGGTGGCACAGTTGGTTGAGTGCTGACTCTTGGTTTCCACTTGGGTCACGATCTTGGGGTCCTAGGATTGAGCCCCGTGTCAGACTCTGTGCTTGGCATGGAATCTGCTTGAGATTCTCTCTCCCTCTCCCTCTGCCCCTCCTGCTCATGCTCTCTCTCTCTCTAATAAATAAATAAATCTTTTAAAAAATCAGTATGTCCCATTCAGCAATTAAAACTTTAATTCTTTTTCAGTCACCCCCTACTCTCACCCAGACCTTTGTCTGGAAGGGTTCTACACAGGAAGGACAAAGCATTTTCATAGGGGAAAAAAAAATTTATGCAACTTATCCGGAAAGACTCATTAGATTCAGGAAATAGGGCAAAATTCTGCTTGTCAAAAATGTTCAAAATGGGTTTATATAACTCTCTACCCCTTTCACCCTGAGCATGGATCTAGTGAGCCCCTTAGAAAAGATAATGTCTTTCGGGGAGACAGCTGCATTTAGCAGACGGCCCCATTAAGATGCGTGTACCAAGAGAAAGTGAGGAAGGAGGAGTCAGACAATCAGTCCATTAATGGAAATTGCAGCTAAAGGAAAATTCAAATACAACAACCCACAGCCATGAGATGTCCCCCATCTGTCAGGAGTGGGTGGGAGGGGCTGTGCCCCTCATGACATGCCCTCACCCAACCTGCTGCTTTGGCCCAGGAATCACAGTTAGGAATCTAATGAGTCTGCACCAGAAATAGCCGATCAGCAGCTGGGTTTTAACTTTTGCCATCAGAAAGCAAATCTTTCATCGTGGAAATCTGCAACAACTAGACGGTCCAGCAGCATCCGTGGTGTTTTCACAGTGTCTGCTCCACAGAGGGGTATCCCAAATCTGCCCAGCTCATGGAGTACAGTGATTTCACCTGATTTTAGCTCCACACAGATTGTAATGGGGTTGAAATGGCAGCAGGTGTCAGCTTGGAGGCGGAGCCAGGCGAAGGGGATCTGTGAATTCAGGATTCCAAAAGTCAGTGGCAAAAAAGGTAACTATGTAAGATGATGGATACATTCATTAGCTTGATTGTGGCAAACACTTCACAATGTATATACATATATCAAAAGATCACATTGTATACCTTAATTATAGGCAATTTTTGTTAGGCTATTTTTATTTGTTAGTTTCACCTCCATAAAGCTGAGGGGGGAAGGCTTCTGCAGCAGGCAAGCTGGACAGCTTTCCTAACCCTTTCTGTCGTGTTGGTCTTAGAGCCTGAGTGGATGTCTTCAAAAATATGCCTGTCAGACAGGCAATTTCACAAGAGCTTATTAGCAACTATACAAACCTGCTTTTTCAAGTCTCCAAAGTGTATCTCCACTTAGAGATTCTCTTTCTCAGTTGTCATCCCCCCCCCCAGAAACTCCAAAAGGCAAAACTCATAGTAAGAATCATTAGTTACAGAAGATTGTTTTCTATACTCAAAAGATTTCAAATTCCAAGCTGCCCACATGGCAAAATGCAAGTTACATCCCAGTGACTTTTTTTTTTTTTTTGGTGACTCTCTCTAATTGGGATGATCCCTCTGGCATTTATGAAATTATAGGCACATGACATTTTACATCCATTTTAACCATACATCTAAATATAACAGCTATGAAATATAAAGGCATTTTTTTTTTAAGATTTTATTTATTTATTCGACAGAGAGAGAGACAGCCAGCGAGAGAGGGAACACAAGCAGGGGGAGTGGGAGAGGAAGAGGCAGGGTCATAGCAGAGGAGCCTGATGTGGGGCTCGATCCCACAACGCCGGGATCACGCCCTGAGCCGAAGGCAGAAGCTCAACCGCTGTGCCACCCAGGCGCCCCTATAAAGGCATTTTAAAAATTCCTTCTCCTTTAATTTCACTGCAAATTTACTTAAACTCCTAGCACTAAGTTCAGCCTTTATGGGGTGGGGGGCAGCAGCAGCTGGAGCACCCCACACACACATGTTCTTTCCCCTCTGATTTGTCTAAACCTTTGCCCCAGCTCTGAGAACTGATTTAACGTTTTCCCTCCCACTTGGAGGAGAGAATATAAACTTTCGACATTTTTGATCCAACCAAAGCCCACCACTGGAAATGTCTGGGCTCTTTCTCCTCCTGCCTCAAGGAGAGAACAAAAACCAAAGGTATCACCCCCACTGAGATCCCCCCATTGTGTTATTTTTTTATTTTTATTTAAGATTTATTTATTTATTTGAGAGAGAGAACACGAGCAGGGGGAGCAGCAGAGGGAGAGCGAGAATCTCAAGCAGATTCCCTGCTGAGTATGGAGTCCCATGAGATCTCACAACCCTGAGATCATGACCTGAATTGAAACCAAGAGTCAGACGCTCAACCGACTGCGACTGTGCCACCCAGGTGCCCCCCACTCCCCGCTGCCTCATTTTAGCCAGCACAGCCAAAAGAGGCCAAGGGATCCAGCTCAACTCTCGTGGGGTACCATCTACTGAGTGTCGAATCCCAGCGGTAATTTTTACTTCTCACAACATCTTCAGCTGCGGCTTACGGGTAGCGTCACAGCCGCCCAGGCACCAAAGGTTGGCTAACCATTCTGGGAGGCCATGCAGCCCCCACCCCCACCCCAATGACCCCTGGGCAGGTTCCAAGTGCTCAGCAAGGGCTTTGGAAAGAGGGTGAGGGCCAGGGCCACCTTGGTCATGGTCACAAAGGAAGAAGATAACCAGTGCTTATACAGCTAGGAATCTCATATGCATCTCTCTGAAAGGTTCCCTTCATCCCTCCTTTCCCCCAGACAATGCCTGTACCATATTTCGGTGAGTCAGGATCCATCGAGCGAATCCTATTGCAGCCAGCACAGTGTTAGGAGTTCCCAATCCCACCCCCGGGTGTGCCAGGAAGACTCGCAGGACCCAGCATATGGTCATACTCCTGCCTAAGATCTATTACAGCTAAAGGACACAGAGCAAAATCAGCCCAGGGAAAAGGCACATGGGTGAGGTTCAGAGGAAAGTAGCTACGAGATGCCAAGGGTCTTCTCCCAGTGGGGTCACTTAGGATACACTAATTTCCTCCAGCAAGCGGTTGTGGAATGTCATCTACAAAGGAACCTCACCTGAGCCTCAGGCACCTGGGTTTTTACTGGGGGCTGGTCCCACAGGCACCCGCTGCAGAGCACGCACCCAAATCCCAGACTCCCAGAAGGAAAGCACGTGCCTTGTACAGTTTACACCAAAGGAACCACTCTTGTCATTTCTGGGGACAGTGGGGACCTTCCCAAAATCCAAGCTTCTCAGTGCCAGCTAAGGTGCAACCTTGCGAGCAAGTCTTTCTGTGAACAGCAGCCTCAAGCCTGAGGTGTTCACTCCTTTCTGCGAGCCAGGGCGCAGTGGAGGACGGGTCATAAGGGCCCAACTGAAAAGAGGGTGCCACGAGCAAGGTCTCTGGAACCCAGCTCCTAGCTCAGGTAGGACAGAAGGCAGCGACTCAGGAGCAAAGAGCAGAGATAGCCATACTCAGCCACTGCGGACACGTTATCCTACCACGCTCAGCCTGAGAAGGAGAATCTAGGAAGAAACACGGGGGCTCCAGAGACTGGGCCCTGCAAGTTCTCCCTCCCCAGTTTCTCCCTGCAGCTGGAAGAGGCACCCAGGAGCATATCCAGAGTGTGCCTGCGATCCGCAGTGTTTCTGGAAGCAAAGTCCAGGGGGTAGGATGGAGCCACAAGCCCTGGTCAGCTGAGCAGACACTTGCCTTCAGCACTCTGAGGCTGCTGATAACCGGCTCCCTTGCTTCGGTAAACATTGACTATGTGCCTAGGACACCAGCCAGGCCACACTCCAGGAGTGGGAGTTTGAGCTGACCACTGTGAAACAAGGGGACAGGATGTTCCTTTTTACCTGGGAGGCTGAGAGGGCTGCACTGAGTTCTCCCCCGGTGGAAGCTTCTGGCCTATGAGCTCCACTCTGGAGTCTCCATGCCAGTTGTCTTTCTTTCTTTTTTTTTCTTTTTTAAGATTTTATTTATTTATTTGACAGAGAGATAGCCAGCGAGAGAGGGAACACAAGCAGGGGGAGTGGGAGAGGAAGAAGCAGGCTCCCAGCAGAGGAGCCTGATGCGGGGCTCGATCCCAGAACACCGGGATCACGCCCTGAGCTGAAGGCAGACTCTTAATGACTGAGCCATCCAGGCGCCCCTCCATGCCAGTTTTCTCAATTGGAAACCTAGACCCAGGGGGCTGAGGTGGACATTGAGGGCAGGCTGGCAAGGCACCCCCAGGAGGGGCAGAATAAGGAGGTGGGACCACGGCCAGCCTCCAGACTTGCCCAGAAAACAGAAGAGAAAAGCTGGGAGAAGTCGTCTGGCCTGGTGGAATGAGATCCAACTTCAGAAGCAAATAGGCCAGAGTTTGGGTCTCTCTTCCTCCCAGCTCTGCAAACTTGCAGACCTGTTCGCTTCTCCGGGGCTTCGGTTTCCCCATCTGTCCGGTGGAAATATCCACATCTTCGATGTGCATAGAAGGCAGTGCAGCAATTAGAAGGGTGGTCTTGGAGTCAGAATAACCCCGTGCACTTTCCAGCTCTACTACGCCTTTTGCTAACTGCACAGCCTGGGAAAGTTCCCGAACTGTCCTGGGCCCCACCTCCAGGGTTGCTGGCTAAAGCTGACCTGTGGCAGAGCTTAGCTGAACCTCAGACCTAGGTCTGGGGAGTGCCCACAGAGCTCCTTGAGGAAGAAGGCAACTTGAGAGTGGCTCGGGGGCCTGGCGGGGTTCGCTGAGGAAGGCGAGAAGGCAGCTGGGCGGGGGCTCTTCCCTGGCACAAGCCCCTCTCGGCTCCCTGGTGGGGAGGAATAGGCATGGGAGGGAAGAAAGAAGGAAAGAAGAGAGTGGCTTCAGGCACTTTCTTGCTGTTTGTTACTTTTTCTCATCTGAAATATGGCAATGTTGGGCTGAACGATCCTTGAAGTCATTACTAGACATGCTGATCTGTTTTTCTGTATTTAAAAAAAAGGGCTGATGCAGGACATTTTGGGAACCCAGGTGATGCAAGAGGGCAGGGAGTGATAACACAGTCATGGGCCAAGACTGTAAGCATCAGAGACTGGAAAAAGTTTCCAGGCAATGACAATAGTTGAAAAGTCAGTTCCCTGGAAAGAGGGCAAAATGGCTCAACCACAGAGTTTCTGGGGATTGGGGTGGAGCAAGTGGCAAGGGGTTGTCCTGGAACCCTCAGGTGAATGCCATGGCTGGCCAGCAGTCAGTCAACATTCCATCTTTTAGGAATGTGAGACCTGAGGACTGGGCTGTGGGGTTGCTGGGAGAGCCCTGGCATTCCTCCCAGAGCCATCTGCTCTCCCTTCCCACTACCCTGCAGATACTGAGAACCTGGGGCAGGGGGCAGGGCCATAACCTCTTTCCCATTACTCAGGCTGTGACAACCCCAAGGCCCCCTGTTCTCCATCAGTTGCCCAAAGTCCTAAAGAGACATAATCATAACCAACGTTAACAGAGACCTTCCTGTGTGCGGGGCTCTACTCCAAAGACTTATGCTTCAGCTCACTTAATCCCAACCATACTATTATTGCTTCCATTTTATACATGGGGAGACTGAGGCTCAGAGAGGTTCTGTGACTTTCTCCAGTCACACAGTATGTAGCAGGTCCAGGATTCAAACCCCCATACCCATGCCTCTAACCACTGTGGAGTATGACCCTTTTACCAAATTATAAACCACATGCAAACAGGGCTTCGAGACCAGTCCCTAATCCCTCTCAAATTCTTCCTAAATGAGAATTCTGCGGCCACCATTGCGCTCAGTCTGGCCTTGACTTCTGAACTTTGGATTCGGGAGGGTAGAGATTATAGTCCTAACCCAGGGTCCTGGAGTGTGCCCTTGGCTCTTTGCCTTGGCTCTTTGCCTTGGCTCTGCCCCACTGGCTAGCGGCCCTGGGGAGTCACCCCTCTTCTCTGGGCCTGACAACATCACCTTGTCCACTGAGGCTGCAGGCAGATCAGAGGCTCCCAAGCCTAGGAGCTTCCAGGGTGGGATCAGCTCCCGCCCCTAGGAAGGCCAGGAGGCCAGGGGCGGGATCTGCTGGTGTTAAATACTTCTGTCCAGCACTCCACCGGCCTCTCGTCCCAGTCTCAGAGCAGGAAGTCTGCCAAGATTAACCATGGTAAGTGCCTGCCTGGGGGCACGGCAGCCTCCCCAGGAATGATCTGCAGTGAGGCTTCCAGAAGCGCCTTGTGTCTGAGCTTCCAAGTCTTACTGTCCTTTTCTTTCTCCTTAGACGACTTACAGTGACAAAGGAAAGAAGGTAAGCAGGAGGGGAAACATGGGGTCAGGGCCCCGGGAGACTGGGGTTTCAGCAAAGAGCAGAAAACGAACTTCAGTGGGTATGTAACGTCCAGGATGCACACTCAGGTTCACCTCTGCTTGGCACCCACCACCCAGCCCCCTAAGACTGAGCTGGACTCAACCTGGCTCTCCAAAGAAAAACTTCACCTCTTTCTAAATTCCTGCTAATCTCTTCATCCCGTCTAGTTCTTTCTAGATTTCTTTTTATGTGTAATCTCTACCCACAATGTGGGGCTCAAACTCACAACCCCGGAATCAAGAGTCACATGGTCTATTGACTGAGCCAGCCAGGTGATCCTGGAAGTTCCTTCTAAGGTCTAACTTAAATCTGTGTTGCTGTAGCAGATAGCAGTTCCCCTCTGTGAAATCTCAGAGGGGGCTTTCCAATCCCAAATACCCAGGAGCTCGATTTCTCCATGAGAAACCTCTTTCGAGGCTTGGCAAGGCTGCAGGGTATTTGGCTTCTCAGTTTTGGAATTAAGGCTGGGACAAGGAAAGTGGTTAGGGGACACCTCTCCAGCCACACTTTTCTAGACCCACTTCTAGAGACTTAGCCCCTCCCCTTCTCCCCTCCTGCAGCCTGAGAGAGGCCGATTCCTCCATTTCCACTCCGTGACCTTCTGGGTTGGCAACGCCAAGCAGGTAAAAGCTAGGGCCAGGTATTAGAGTGGGCAGAGGGCGGGTCCCCAGCTGGGCCTGTGATTGGCCGCTGTGTGGGGATCAGGGCCAGTGTTGGGACCATCCCAGAAATACAGACACTCTTTAGATCCTAATTACACAATCAGGGCCTCAGACCCCAGCAGGAAACTTATCTGACGTCAGAATGGGCCAGGGAGCCGCCTTTCTTCCCAGGATGGACTCTGTACCGGAGGCAACAGGGCAGACAGGCTGACGGGGACTGGATGCTTCAGCCGGGGCGGCGGGGTTGGTCCCCCAGGCTGGCCCTCAGGAACCTGGTTCCAACTCTGTGATTCAGGCTGCATCATTCTACTGCAACAAGATGGGCTTTGAACCACTAGCCTACAAGGGCCTGGAGACGGGTTCCCGGGAGGTAGTCAGCCACGTGATCAAGCAAGGCAAGGTGAGTCCGCACCCCAGGACCCCACTCGCCCAGGAGGCCAGCCTCTCTGCCCTTGCTGGTCTCTGAGCCTCCTAAGGGCTCTGGTGCCTCTGGGTGAAGTAGGCCAGGAGGCCCTTTCTCCAGGCCCACCTGGTTCTCTCCCAGGATGTCTGGTGAGGCTAAAGGAGCATGAGCTGAGAACCCCTACTGACTTCTCCTTTGGCACCTTTGCATAACAGACCACAGGGACCTTAGTTTCATCTTCTTCTCGGCCTGGCCTAACACTGCTCTCACAAATGTTGGGAGAAGTTGACAGAGGCCTCAGATATCAGACCTGAAAGCCTGACCAATGCCCCAATCGCTGGGAATCCTGGGGCTCTCTTCCATGGGGGTCCTGAGCAACAGCTCATCTCAGAGGGGAAACTGAGGCAGAGTCAAGGAGTCATTCCTGGCTGGGAGGGGTGATCTGATCCTAATGCCCCACTGGGGTGTCTCACAGGCAGGCGGGGAGGCGGGGAGGGGGTGCACTTCCACATGCAGGTCTGAGCCACCAGCTACACCTCCTCTCTCCTCTGTGCCTTAGATTGTGTTTGTCTTCTCCTCTGCCCTCAACCCCTGGAACAAAGGTGAGGAGGCCCAGGGGTTCAGGATGAAAGGGAGTGAAGACACGGTATTGTGGGTGGGCTCAGGGACAAGGGAGTGGGTCTGGTTCAGCGAGGGTCCCCCAGCCTAGGAGGAGATGGAGTCCCGAGGCTGACTGTAGAGGTGAGGGAGCCATGCCTCCAGTGCCATGACCTCCCCTACCGGTCACAGAGATGGGCGACCACCTGGTAAAACACGGCGACGGAGTGAAGGACATCGCATTTGAGGTGGAAGATTGTGACTACATCGTGCAGGTGAGCCCGCACCTGGGCTGCCCTCTGTCTGCCACAGGGAGCCCTGTCGGTCAGGCTGGAGGACCGCCATGTTGGAGTGACAAGTCCAGACACTGGTGTGACGCACACCCAAGTTCCAGGGATGCCCTGGCCCTTGTGAGCTGCATGCCCTCTCGCTGAGCCTCAGTTTCCACATCTGTAAAATGGGGACAACCACAGGACCTACCTCACTGAGTTTGACACAGAGGACATGAGATCATAATTACCACTTCTTGAGCACGACTCTGAACCAAACACCGTATTCAAGAAGCAGCTTAGAGGTTCAGAGCATAGAAGCCAGAGGCAGACTGCCCAGGTCTGAATCTTACTCTCTGTGAGACTTTGGGCCAGTGACTTCACTTCTCTGTGCCTACAGATCTCGTCACCTATAGAACAGAGACAAGAACAGTACCTTTCCTGTAACGTTGCTATGAGGAAGGAGTTTGGTCAATGCTTCACCAATGCCTGACGTGTGAAAGGCGTAGCCATGCAGTGAGGTTTCGCTACGTAAATGCATGAGCCGTGCATGTAAGCCCTGCAGAGGGTCTGACACTCAGCAAGTGCTCAGCAGTGCCAGCTCGGACTCTTCTTATCCCACCACCTGGTTTACAGATGGGGAAGCTGAGGACTGGAGAGGGGGAAGGGCCAGAGTGAGTTAGCAGAGGTGCGACACACCCCCACCCCCACCTGGTTTGTCTCTCATAGCCCCAACTCTGGGCCTGAGCCTCAGTTTCCCTATCTGCCAAACAGGCACAAAGCATGGGTGTCAGGGGCAACAGCGGAAGCTGGCTGTTGTTCTTGCCTGGGGCTGGGAAAGCTGGAGAAGCCTGTGGCTGGACGAGGCAGGGAGCAGTCCAGGAGAGGCAGGACCATAGGCAGCCAGCCAGGGCTCCAGGAGGGCCCAGCACTTACTGCCTCCCTGACCCATCTTCTCTGCAGAAAGCCCGGGAACAGGGCGCCAGAATCGTGCGCGAGCCCTGGACAGAAGAAGATAAGTTTGGGAAGGTGAAACTGGCCGTGTTGCAGACGGTGAGTTTGCTTCAGTGCCCCTACGCCTCCTGCTGTCAGCTCCCCTGAGATGCCAGGATCCCCCACACCCATCCCCACCCCCACTTTTCATGCCATCCCACCCTGGTGCCTCGACGCAGACATTCTCCCTCAAGTCTGACTGCCTGTAACGCTTGGCTGGTGTGCAGAGGCTGGCGGGAGCCACCAGTGCCCCCTTGGTGCCTCCCTTCCTCCTCTGTGGATGGGGGTTGGGGAGTGGTAATGATAGCACAGGGATGTAAACTGAGGACAGGGGCTTTGAAGAAGGGGGCAGGTGGGGTCTGGGGAAGCCCCACCCTGCTCTAGCGGTGTGACTTTGGGCAAAGCACTCCACCTCTCTTGGACTCCATTTAAATGAGCAAGGACTGCAGCTGGACCGTCTGTGTGGCGGTTAAGAAACTATAACCCTATCCAGGGTCACTGCAAGGCTCAAATGAGATCATTCACGCACAGCATTTAGAACAACAGTGCCTGGCATATCACAGACACCCAGCAAAGATTCCCAACTCTGTGTCATTGTCATACAGAGAAGATCATAGGTGCCACGTCCTCAAGGTTAAATACAACTTAGAGATTGTTAAGATGATTGAAAAAAAAAAACCCCTTTTTAAAAAGATCTTATTTTATTTTTTAAAGATTTTATTTACTTATTTATTTATTTATTTATTGGGGGAGGGGCAGAGGGAGAGGCAAAGAGAGAATCTCAAGCACACTCTGCACTGAGCACGGAGCCCAACATGATGGGGCTTGATCCCACGACCCTGAGATCATGACCTGAACCAAAATCAAGAGCCAGTTGCTTAACCAACTGGACCACCCAGGCGCCCCTTAAGTTTTTATTTTTGAGTAATCTTTACACCCAGCGTGGGGCTTGAACTCACAACCCTGACATCAAGGGTCTCACACCCACCGGTGGAGCCAGCCAGGCGTCCCAGAACCCATTGATATGATTTGAGCCAATGCCCTCATCATTCTCACTTAGTCAGTACATTTTTATTGAGCACCTACAATGAGCCAGGCTGTGCCCCAGATGCTGAGGATCCCATGATGAGCAAAACAGTGTCCCTGCCCTCACAGAGATTCTGGTCCCGTGGGGACAGGCAGACTGTCAAAGAAAGCCCCGAACAAATGACAGATTGCAGTTCAGTTCAGAGAGGGAAAGTGACTTGCCCAAGATCACATATAGAGTTAGGGTCAGACCCGGGCTGGAAGTGTGTGGGCACCATGAGACGTGGCCTAGTCTCAGCAGGGATGGAATCTCGGGGGCCAAGCTGGGCTGTTTTCCACCAATAGTATGGAGACACCACACACACCCTGGTGGAAAAGATGAACTATACTGGCCGGTTCTTGCCTGGATTCGAGGCCCCAGCATCCGTGGACCCCCTACTTTCCAAGCTGTGAGTGCCCCTTGGGCTGGGGAGAAAGTCCTGAGGGGGGTTGTGGAGAGCAATGCCCTGACTCTCCACGCAGACTGGGCATCTCTGAGATGCTTTGGGAGGCTGCTGGGGAACTCCTGGGGGTCCCCAAGGTGGCCTGAAGAGGCAGCACAGAGGCTAAGCACCTAGGCTCTGGAACCAACTGCCTGGGCTCGAACCTCAAGTCTGTCATTTTTTTTTTCTTAAGATTTTACTTATTTATTTGAGAGACAGAGAGAGAGAGACAGCATGAGCCAGGGGGAGGGGCCGAGAGAGGGAGAACCAAACTCCTCGCTGAGCAGGGAGCCCGACGCAGGGCTCGACCCCAGGACCCCGGGATCAGGACCTGAGGTGAAGGCAGATGCGTAACCGACTGAGCCCCCCAGGTGCCCTATGGCTCTGCCATTTTCTGGCTATTTAACCTCTGTAGTTACTTTATTTCTCTCTGCCTCAGTTTCCCATCTGTAAAATGGGGCTAGCAATAGCATGCGAGTCAACACCAGCAAGCTGCCTCTAGTACTCGCTATGTCACAGTGAGCTACTGTGGGGAGGGGGAGATTTAGGAAGTAGCCCTGTCCTCACCTCCTAACGGCTTCCTCCCCCCAACCCCCGCCCCAGGCCTAGCTGCAGTCTCGAGATTATCGACCACATTGTGGGAAACCAGCCTGATCAGGAGATGGTGTCTGCCTCTGAGTGGTGAGTCCGTGGCCCAACCCCTCGCTGCAGAGGAGACAGGACCGCTCCCCAGTTCTTTTCTTGGGACACCAGAGGGGGAAATAGAGCACAACGGCGAGGGAGCTTAGCCTGATGTCTCTGAGTCATCTGTTCCCTGCAGACCAGAGTCTTTAGGCTCAAAGGGACCCACGAGTCCTCCCTCTGAGGACACTCGGGGAAGCTTGCCACAGAGGGCGTCACCATCCAGGGAGACCTGGAGGAAGTCTGTTGCTGCCCCAAACACAGCCCTTGTGCAAATGAGAGGCCAGTGCCCTTCTTGAAGCACTTCTCTCGGCCAGACCCTTGCCATACCACACAGGTCTTGTTATAAGACACTTCACGTCCACCTGGAGGAAAATTGTCAGACTCTAGGTACAGGTGTACAATGGGTATGATGTGAATGGTGGTTCCTTTCTGGAGCCTGCTCAGGGAACAAATTCTGGAAGGTGGAAGGAGGGGCAAAGAACCAGTTCCTGGCAATGTGTCCCTACGGCCACCCCACAGGTACCTGAAGAATCTGCAGTTCCACCGCTTCTGGTCTGTGGACGACACGCAGGTGCACACAGAATACAGCTCTCTGCGCTCCATCGTGGTGGCCAATTACGAGGAGTCTATCAAGATGCCCATTAACGAGCCGGCTCTGGGGAAGAAGAAGTCCCAGATCCAGGTGAGGCCTTCCCTGGACTCCAGGGGCCTGGCTGGGGAAGAAGAAGGCAGGGAAGGGCTCTGAAGGCTCTTGCAGGGCAGAAATGTGGGTGACAGGAGCTAATGACCGTGTTTGCCTTTTTCCCCCCAACAGGAATACGTGGACTACAATGGGGGCGCCGGGGTCCAGCACATTGCTCTCAAGACCCAAGACATCATCACAGCGGTGAGAAGCTCATTCCTGGTCCTAATTCACCTTTCATCTAGCTCCAGAGCCAATCTCTGCAAAATGAGGGGTGGAGGGGTGGTAGTGGCGATTCTAGGCCCCCTTCGCCAGCGCAGATGGCTGACCCGGCTCTCTTACTGGTTCCTGCCACTCCAGTGCAGGCACATTCCCACCCCAGAGAGCTCCCCTTCTCTGCAGAGAGTAGCACTGCTGGCTTTAAAACTAGCAGGTGCCAAAGTAAGAGGAAGCCTGGATTCTAGTCCTAGTTCTGCAAGTGACTTGCTGTGTGTCCCTGGGGGATTCAAACCCCTCCCTGGGCTTCAGCTGCCTCACCTTGAAAATGAGGATATTAGGCTACAAGATTGATTAGGTCCTTTGAGCCAAGTTAAATGTGCTGAGTCAGTGGAACCAGCCTATTCCTAAGGGGGCAGTATATCAGAGTGGACACGAGCCTGGCTGTCCCACTCCATCCTGGCCTAATCAAGAATTCACTGCATGATCTTGGCCATTTTATCCATTCATTCACCCTCTCAGTAGAGTGTATTGAGCACCTACTATGTGCCGAGCACCCTTTTAGGTACTTGGGATACATGAGCCAACAATAATCTCTGCTCTAATGAACGCAGAAAACAAAACGAGGAAAATACATGTGTTAGATGGTGTGAGTGCTCTGGAGGAAAACCAAGCAGGGCGATGGGAGAGGGAGGGTGAAGGACACTGCACATTTAAACAGGACGGTTGCAAAAGGCCACACTGAGAAGCAGACATCTGAGAATGCACAGTTGGAAGGAGGGAAGCATGTGGACATCTGGGAAAAGTGCCCCAAGCAGAAGCGACAGGAAGGGCAGGGGAAGGCTGAAGGCTCAGCAAGGACATCGGTGTGGCTGGAACAGAATGAGCAAGGTAGAAAGCGTCGTAGATGAGGTCAGAAGGTGGGAGTGAGGGCAGATGGTGAGGGCTTTGAATATAACTCTGAGACAAGACAGCACTGTGGTGTAAGCGGAGGAGTGATGTGATTTGACTTGTATTTTTAAGTAAAATCACTCTGGCTTCTATGTTGAGAATAGATACTTAATCTCTCGATGCCTCAGTTTCCCCAGCTATGAAATGAGGATAATAACTGTCCAGATACCTCAAAAAATGACTGCACGGACATAATGAGGCAATACACGCCAAGTGCTTGAGATAAGCACATTACGAGCATTCCGTAAATGTTGGCGATTGCTGTTCTTCTAACCAGGCCCACAAGGGCAAGGGGTGGAAGGGCATGAGGTCCTGTAAGCGGAGGAGTGATGTGATTTGACTTGTATTTTTAAGTAAAATCACTCTGGCTTCTATGTTGAGAATAGATACTTAATCTCTCGATGCCTCAGTTTCCCCAGCTATGAAATGAGGATAATAACTGTCCAGATACCTCAAAAAATGACTGCACGGACATAATGAGGCAATACACGCCAAGTGCTTGAGATAAGCACATTACGAGCATTCCGTAAATGTTGGCGATTGCTGTTCTTCTAACCAGGCCCACAAGGGCAAGGGGTGGAAGGGCATGAGGTCCTGTAAGCGGAGGAGTGATGTGATTTGACTTGTATTTTTAAGTAAAATCACTCTGGCTTCTATGTTGAGAATAGATACTTAATCTCTCGATGCCTCAGTTTCCCCAGCTATGAAATGAGGATAATAACTGTCCAGATACCTCAAAAAATGACTGCACGGACATAATGAGGCAATACACGCCAAGTGCTTGAGATAAGCACATTACGAGCATTCCGTAAATGTTGGCGATTGCTGTTCTTCTAACCAGGCCCACAAGGGCAAGGGGTGGAAGGGCATGAGGTCCTGGGGGTGCATCCTGTCAGGCAGGGGCGACGAGGATAGGGACTCTGCCTTCTCCTGGCTAGGGGTGTTGAGCATGGAGAGACAAGGAGACTGACCTTGACCCTTCCCTGAGACAGATTCGGCACTTGAGAGAGAGAGGCCTGGAGTTCTTGGCTGTTCCATCAACGTACTACAAACAGCTGCGGGAAAAGCTCAAGTCGGCCAAGATCCGAGTGAAGGAGAGCATTGATGTCCTGGAGGTGAGACCAGCGCAGGATCCTTGAGTTTGAGCTGGGGAGAATGAGCCCTGAGTTCCATTTCGCCTCACAAATGCTATCTAAGCCTCTACCCTGCATTAGGCACTGGGACATGGAAGGAAAAAGGAAGGTCCCCGCGATCATGGGACTTGCAGGCTGGTAGGGAGAAAGATGACAGGCAAATAAATAATAACACAAACACCATCGGAGAGAAAGTTGGTGCTGTGCAGAAAGTTAAACAGGCGGGGCGCCTGGGTCGCACAGCGGTTAAGCGTCTGCCTTCGGCTCAGGGCGTGATCCCGGCGTTATGGGTTCGAGCCCCACATCAGGCTCCTCCGCTATGAGCCTGCTTCTTCCTCTCCCACTCCCCCTGCTTGTGTTCCCTCTCTCGCTGGCTGTCTCTATCTCTGTCGAATAAATAAATAAAATCTTAAAAAAAAAAAAAAAAAGTTAAACAGGCAATGACAGAGTGATCTGGGGCTACTTCACCGGAGGTGATCTGGGAGGGCCTCTCTGAGGAGGTGACTTTTCAGTGAACTCTAAACAATAAGTGGGAGATGGCTGTGTGAAGGGCTAGGGGAAGGACAGTCCTGGTGGAGGGAAGAGCAAGCATAAAAGTCGTGAGTCAGGAGCAAGCTCCAAGTGTCCGAGGAAAAGAAAGAAGGCAAGAATGGATGAAAGAAGTGTTTGAGGACTGGCCTAGGTCACTGAAGTAGGCAGGGGCTGATTCCTCTTACAGGCTCTTTAGCTGTTTGGATTTTGTTCTTCTGTGGCCAGACACCACTGGAGGGTTTGGCTGGTTTTGTTTGGTTTGGTTTTGGGGTGTTTTGTTTTTAACAGCTTTATCGATATAAAAGTCACATAACATATAAGGCACTCTTTTAAATTCAGGGCGCCTGGGTGGCTCAGTCAGTTGAATGTCTATCTTCCACTCTGGTCATGATCCTGGGGTCCTGAGATGGGATAAGCCCCATGTCAGGCTCCCTGCTCAGCTGCTCAGCGGGGCTCCCTGCTCAGCGGGGAGTCTGCTTCTCCCTCTCCCTCTGCCCCTCCCCCCACTCCTTCTCTCACTCTCTCAAACAAATAAATAAAATCTTTTAAAAATTAAAAAAAATAAAGCACACAATTCAGTGGCTTTTAGCTATTCACTATGTTGTGCAGCTATCATCAAAATCAATTTTAGAACATTTTCATCACCCTAAAAAGAAACCTCACACTCCTCATCACCTCCCAGGCCCTCCATTCCCCCCCCCCCGCTCCCCACAGTCCTAGGCAAGCATTCATCTGTCTTTCGTCTCTATAGATTTGCCTATTCTGAATGTGTTATATAAATGGGATCATGCACTACGGGAGCTTTGGTGTCTGGCTTCTCTCAGCACCATGTTTGCAAGGCTCATGCAGGCTGTAGCAGGTGTCTGTGCTTCCTTCCTCTCTGTAGCTGAATTGTAGTCCATTGTGTGGGTATATCACATTTTTCTTATCTATTCATCAGGTGATGGACACTGGGTTGTGTCCACTTTATGGCTATTACTGTGAGTAATACTGCTGTAATCATTCGTATACAAGTTTTTGTGTGGACCTATGTTTTTAATTCTCTTGGGTTTATACGTAGGAGTGGAACTGCCAGGTTATAGGTAACCCTATGTTTAACTTTTTGAGGAATCACCAGTTTTTCCCAGGGACTGCAACCGTTTTACATTCCACCAGCAACATAGGAGGGTTCTGATTTCTACTGGAGGATTTTAAACAGAATGTCATGATCTGATTTTTAAAAGATCCCTTGGGGTGTCTGTGGGGAGGATGGATTGTAAGGAGGCAAGGGGGAAGCAGGGGGACCTGTGCAGAGGCCGCTGGGGTGATCCAGGACAGCCTTGACGGTGGCTTACACACGGACTGTGGCGCGCAGGTGGTAACAGGAAAATTCAGGGATCTATTTGGAGGTGTGTGGAACTGCGGGAGAATAGGGTCTTTTCCTGGCTCCTGGGTGCAGGAGCTCTCACGGACTTTCTAAAGACTCCACCGTGCCAGGTTGGAGTGTGGGTCAGCCGCCCCTCTAACCCAGCCTCCTGTCTCCTACATAGGAGCTGAAAATCCTGGTAGACTACGACGAGAAAGGCTACCTATTGCAGATCTTCACCAAGCCCATGCAGGATCGGCCCACGCTCTTCCTGGAAGTCATCCAGCGCCACAATCACCAGGTACCAGCTATCCCCAACAAGCCCCCGAGGCCAGGCAGGGTAGCACGGTTGGCTTTCTCTAGGCCCGCAGCTCACCTTCTTCTCTCTCCCGCTCCAGGGTTTTGGAGCCGGCAACTTCAACTCACTGTTCAAGGCTTTCGAGGAGGAGCAGGACCTGCGCGGCAACCTCACCGACTTGGAGACCAACGGGATCCTGCGGGGCATGTAGGCCCGGCGGGCGCGGCGGCCCCACCGAGGCCCCGCCCACACGCTGGCGTACGGTGGGCCACGCCCCCAGCCCTGGAACACGCCCACCCCACAGACCCTAAACTGCCGGCCCTCCTTACTGGCCACTCCCTTTAGGCCCCGCCCACCAGCCCGGTGCACCCTGGCGATGACCACGCCCCCCTCGGTTGGGCCTCTCCCTGCTCCCGCCCTCCGGAATAAAGCGGACCCGGGTCCTGTGAGGGGTTGTTGGTGTTTGCGCCGGGCTGGGACAGTGATGCCCTTTGGCCTGCAGAGGGAGCTCAGAGCCGCAGCACTGCAGGAGGCGTCCGCGTTCTGGCTTCGGAGCCCTGCCGAAGCCCAGGAGGCGCGGGGTGCAAGCGTTCTGCTAAGTGGGACCGCGTGGGTCAGGGAGAATTCTGGAACCAAGGGGTGCAGAGGGCTGACACGCTAGAGGGGAAGACAGTGTCATTTCACAGAGTGTTATGAAGATAAAGCGGTGATAAGATTGTGTAAAGGTAAAACTGGGAGGGATGCTAATTTCGGCCGAGAGAAAGCCCCTCTGGAGAGACATTTGGGAACCAGCCACGGAAAAACCTGGAGAAAGAACATACCCAGGAAGGGTAGTAGGCCTTGAGGTGAAACCGCGCTTGACAGCATCCCGCCTGATGGCTTTATGATGAATGTCTAAAGATGAGCTCTCCCCAATTTGCTGCCTTGCGCCCAAACTTCTGGACATCGGAGAGGAGAAGGTGTTAGCCAAGGGACCTCGGGGCACATCCCTGCTCAGCAACCTAGGGACATGGTTCCTGGTCTGAGAAGTGGAGCAGGTGGGGGGTCGGGGCTCTGAGCCCCTCAGCTTCTGCCCTTGGGTTTTAAAAACTGGAGAAAGGAATTGGGGGCAAATTGGGTCTCTTCTGCTTCTGATACCAGTCCTTCCTGTGCGTGAGTCTCAGAACCGGGAGCAGGCGGATCTGAGCATAAGGAAAAATTCTAAGTTGGAACAATAGGGAAACTGGGGGATTCTCCCCCCCCCCCATTATAGAAGTCAGGGCTTCTGGAATCATGAACTTCAGAAATGAAAAGAACAGTAGTGAGAAGCCAGAGGAACAATGAAAACCCCAGTTAAAAATGCCCTCCCTCCATTTTTCCATGGCTTATGCAAAGCAGAGAAATTCTGTATTGCAGAAGGTTCCAAACTGGTGGCTCATGGGCCAAATCTGGCTCACAGATGTATTTTATTTAGTCTGTATAGTCTTAAACAAATTTGAGTCATCATTTCAGAAAGTTGGGATATTTCACATACAAATTCTAGGATTCCGGTTCTTCTTGGAACAATCAGGCAGTTCTGGGCTTGCCTTCCTATGCAGTAACAATCATCTGGTGCCGAGTGGTGGGTGTCTCCTTAGCTGGGACATGGGCAGAGCAGGCTCTCATTAGCTGAGCACAGACTAGGGAGCAAGATTGCCTGGGTTCACACCCCAGATCAGCTACTTGCTAGCTCTGTGACCTTGGGCAAGCTACTTGACGTCTCAGTGCCTCGATTTTCCTTATCTGGTAAATGGGGATGGTAACAACACCTACCTCCTAGCACTGCCGCATGTTTAATAGCACATGTCTAAAACCGTGGCTGGTGCAGCGCCAGTGCTCTGTGTTTGCTCTTGTTATTTTGGGAGAGGGGTCTGGGTGAGGGGTCTTGCCGGAGTCTGTCTGGAATTTCCTCCTCCCCACCCCACCCATCTGGTCTACATGCAGATGGCCCAAATTAAGGCTCCCTTTTTGGCCCCCACAGCAGGACCAGAGAAGACAGGACTTGTCCTATGGGACTGAGGGGGCAGAGGGAGAGGTAGATAGATTTGAAGAATAAGGGAGAAGGAGAACAGTCTAATTTGGTAGTGGAGGGAAAAGGAGAAGTTCAGGGTTTCTGCGGTTTGAATTTAGATAACCAGCCGCAGCAGTGGTGGGTGGAGGCGAGGAATAGAAGTGCCATTGACCAAGGTGGAAATTACGGCAGGAGGAGAGGGTTCAAGAGGGAAGATGAAGGAAACTCAAATTTGGACGTGTTTCCTTTCTGTGCCTTGGGCAAGAGGCCCTGGCTTGTCCTCATGCTGCCCTGCAAGGCCCCACAACATCTGCCTCCCCCTCTCCCCTACTTGGGACCTCTTAGACCTCATTTCCTTTACTCCCCTCTCCCTCATTCAGCTGCAGCCACACCGACCTCCTCCGTGCTGGTCCTCAAATACACCAGGCGGCTTTAGCCTCAGGACCTTTGCACTCACAGTTCCTTCTGCTTTCAATACCCTCCTTCCAGGTGTCCGTGGGGCTGACTCCCTGATCTCCTTGGAGTTTTGTTCATATGTGGGCTAACCAGACTTCCCTGGCCACTGTATTTAAAGTCTCACCCTCTCAATTGATACTCCTCGTAGCTAATTTTCTCCTTATCATAGTATATATTCTTCATGTTTGCCTGGCTCACAAGAACACAATCACATAAAGACAGTTTTCTCCACTCCTGTGTCCCCAGGGCCTAGAGCTGACACCTCGGAGGTGCTCAGTAACATTGGATGAACAGAATGGCCAGCAGCTGCTCTTCCGCTTTCCTGGCTCAGTCTCACCCTCAGCTTTTTCTGTCCCCACGAATCGACCTTCAGTGCTGTTCACCTGTCTGGATGTATAATTCTGAAAAGCAGCCCACCACCAAGGTCATCTCCCCTGCCTTCGCAAGGGAGGCTGCAAAGATCATCCTTGTACCTATTGTTGCCTGCTTGTGGCTGTCGCGCTCAATGCCAGACAGCGGAACATTTATGCCATTAAGTTTATGTGCATTTTTAAACTTAATATCTAATTTTCCTCCTAAAGGTTGTGGCAATTTAAGCTTACACTAATGATGCCCCAGTGCCCCCCCTCCCGCCCCATGCTGGCCAACGTTGGCTATTTTGTGGTAGAATTTGCATGTCCCTAGTAAGAAGGGAGGTGAGGCATTTTTTCAGTCATGCTGCTCCTGGCTGGAGTTTGGCGTCTGTCCTTCTCAGGGGTGAGTGGACAACATCTAACAAACTCTTCACGGACCCCGTGGCTACCCCGCCACTGGCTCAGGCACAGTTGAGAACTACGGGGCACGGAAGCTCTGGAATACCACAAACACTGGATTCACTTAATGCTTCTCAACTTGTGACTATTTTAGTCCTCGAATGCAAACCAGAGGGCTGTCTCCTTAAAAGGAGTGGTGAACATCTTTGAGGTACCACCTTTCCAATTTCTTCCAGTGAGAGTAATAGGATATTTGAGCTTGTTTCCTAATTGCAAGCCTTTAGCAGTGTTAAATACCTAAGATTTTAAGTTGTAGAAGCAAAACTTAAAAGCAAAAAAACCTTGAAAGGTCTAGTCTGACTATAACTTGGCCGAGTTCACAGAACCCACCTAGCAAGCTCAGTTTAAGAACCACTGGTCTGAGTGGACCACACCACACCTAGCTCCTTCTATCCCCTGAGCCTAGCCAGGCCACCCTCCCTGTGAGCAGGGTGTGCCCCATCAGAGAGAGAGGAGGAAGAGAGGGAGAGAGGAGAGCAAGAGAGACGGCGTTATCTGTAAGAAAAGTCAGTATATTTATGGTTTGCTTTATAAAAGTTACTATAATACAATGGTACATAGTATTGAATTCACAAAAATATGAACAAATATTTACAGCAAGACACACCCACAACGGAAACACTTCTCTTCAAAACAAGTTACATACGGATGACAGAGTCTATATGCACAAACATCCCTAAAACTTATGGGTTCTCTTCTTTGCAGGAGGAGAGAGGCAGGGAGGGAGGGGACAAGAAAAAAAAAAAAAAGGCAGAAACCCCCAACTTTTCAAAAGCAAAGATTTGTTCAATGAAAACAAAGGCATTGAAAGAAAAAATGAGCCATGTTTCTGGATATGGCAAACCATTTTGGGGGTGGGGTGGGGGTTCCTGGGGACAGGAGGGTGCAGCCCCTCACCAGTTGGGCAAGGTGAAGCCAGGGTGAGAGGTGAGGCTGGCCCCCAACCCTGGTTTCCTCACATCCCCCTCCACTTCTTCTCTGGGGAGAGGGGTGAGAATGAAGGCAGCCCCTTGGGGGCTGCACAAGTAACTGAAATCAACCATCTCTACAAACTACACATTTCCTCATGTGAAAAATAAATATTTCCTCAGTTGCACAATTAGGCAAAAAACCGCAAACGGAAGAGAAGGTTGCCGCTGTGCCCAGGTCCCTCCTCTGTGTCTTTAATGCCACCGATTTCATTGACCTTGAAACTGGTGGGCACAATCTCAAACAGGGAGGGCATGGGGTAAAGAAATAAAACAAAAAAACACAACAAAACCATCAACGACAAAAAAGGAGAAAAATAACAATTCTTTGTACAGAATTTACATGATAACAAGCTTGACACAAGCTGAAGATACCAGAGGCCCCGGGCCTGCATCCGCAGGGTGGGGGCAGCCCCCGCTGGGAGCTCTCCCGTCTGGGTGAGGATGACTCCTGGTCACAACAGTCACTTTCCAGAAATTATTTACATGCCTGCTCTGCTTTCTGGGGTGCGAGGGACTTGCTTTGTGTGTGTGTGTGTGTGTGTGTGTGTGTGTGTGAGATTTTTGGAAATACAAGGAAATGAGCAAAAAATGTCTTCCCACATGTTTCTACAAGAAACAATGTTCCCGAGAAAAAGTCCTTTATGGCAGCCTATATACAGAAGTTGGTTCTGAACTTCAAAAACCTATTTCTTCCCTTCGTTTTGATTTTATACACGCACAGGAAAAAAAAAAAAAATCCATGGAAATAAACCCTGAAGAGGATGATGGGAAGGGGGTTAAAAGGTTAAGAAAAAAAAACCTGTCAGACTTAGATCTGAGTTTTAAAATCTTCTCCAAGATTTTCCTTTCTCTGGGAGAATAATCTTCTCACTCCAAAAATAAATACACTCTTGCCTTCTTGGGAGGAGGGGGCTGCTGGCAGGGGGAGTTGGGGTGTGGGCTAGGGGCAAGCGGGTGAAGCTTATGAACAACAACAACAAAAAATGCCACGTGCATATGGTCAGAGACCCGTAGTGGCGGGACTGGGGGACCCGCCTGCCCTGGGAGGCCCTCCCGCCCAGGTGAAGGTGAGGGCAGAAGAGAGTAGACAGGACCCTTCCCAGTGCCCCCACGCCCACAATGGGGCCTCCGGGAGGCTCCCTCATTGCTGGCATTCGAATGAGAAAGTAAACACTGAACCCAAGATTTTGGGGGTGGCAGGGTGTGGGGCGGCAGGGAGAACCCAGAGGGGAAATTCCTGCCTGGGACCAGCTTGGCTCCACCAGGGTCTGCAAGGGGAAATGGCGCCCCCAGGCTGCTGGGGAAGGAACAGAAGGGGGGTTTCTCCTCACTGAGTCCCGACAGCAGAGAGGGGGCCTTGCGTAGTGTTCTGAGGTCAGAGCCGTGTGGCCCGACCCCCCTCCTCTCTGCAGCACCTGGCCCAGCACCCTGGCCTGGGGGTTCCGGAACATGGGCCAACACGCCACCACACCGAAGCCTCTGCAGCCCCCGCCGGGGGTCCCCACTCTCTGATTCTGCTTTCACATTTCAACGGTTAAAATGTCTTTTCTTATGACGAGGAAGAGAGTAAAGAGAAGACAAAACAACATAGCAGCATTCATGGGAAGAGGCTGATGGAGAAGATGGGAAAAGAGAAGGACAGAGACATATAGATGGAGAGTGAGAGACACGGACAGAGAGAAGTTTACGCTGGAGTTCAACAAAAGTCCTGAAGGGAGCATTTTAAAAAACCAAAGAGACGTGGGCTGAGAGACAGAGAAGCCCTTTCCCACTGAGGGGCTGGAGCTGCGCTGGGTCCTGGGGGTAGTGTTGGGGGCGCCAGGCCCTGACATGGCCGCTGGGTAGGGGACAGCACCTGAAATGGGGGTGGGAGGTGGGGCTGGGCCCCGGCGCCCTGGGGTCCACGCTCGGGAGCCCCAGAGCAGCACGGGCAGCCTTCTGCGGGGCCTAGTTGAGGGTCCCCCGGCAGTTCTCAGAGCCGCACAGGCAGGGGATCTTGACGTCCTCGATGGGGAACTTGTAGTCGTAGGTGATCTCCTCGTTGACGTTGATGTGCTGCTTCGAGTAGATGACAATCTTCTTCTGCGACTCCACCGTGATCACCTTGGCATAGCAGTTGGGCTGGGGGCGGGGCAGGAGGGGACGGTGAGCCGTTGAGTCACCCTGTGCCCCACCCAGGCCCTCTGCCATGAGGCCCCCCGAAACGTGACGGAGCTCCGTGCCCGAAGCCTGACGAATGTGCCACATGACCCCATGCCCAGTGGCCACCTGCTCGAGCCTCGGCTGCCCTATCTGGGTGAAAAGGACCCCCTGCCTTTGATACCAAGTAAGAATTATGATGATGGTAATAATAATAATAAATTGTTCCCCAAGGCTTCAATTTCCATTTATGCTACAGGTGACTCCCAAAATTCTCTTCAGGCCTCACTTCTGAGCTCTAGAGAGGGGCTCAGCAAATGTCGCCCCCCCCACCTGTTTTAGCAAGTGGGGTTTGACTGGCACACAGCCATCCCCGTTCATTTACCTACGGTCTACAGCTGCTTTTGTTACAATGACAGTTAAAGTAGTTGCTAAGAGATTATCTGGGTCACAAAGCCAAAAAAGTTTAGTATCTACCAGGCCCTATAACAAAAAGGTTTGCTGGACCCTGCTCCAGACCCAGAAACCAAGCACCTGCTTGGTATCTGCCTCTGGCAGCTCCAGGAGACATTTTTGACTCTGTAAACTCAAAGCCCAGACTCAAGGCAGCTGGCCATGCCACGTGCCCAGGCCCCCAGGCATCCGCCTCCCCCACCTTCCCCCACCAATGCCGGATCTGGCCCACTGCCACGTCCAGTGGGTTCTACTCCGAAAGACCTATTGATTCTGTCTACTGCTCTCCACCTCCACTGCCAAGCCCCAGTCAGGCCCCTGTCATCACTTGGCTGGACTTCAGCGGCTCCCATTGCCTCTCATTCCTCTGAGAAGATCTACTCCTGACCCAGCAGCCAGGAGTAAGAATCTTTCCAGGGAACAGCAGATGCTGTTGTCCGATGGCTCAAAACCTTCCAGTAGCCTGCTTGGCTTTTAGAGAAACTTCTCAGCTCTGCCGGCAAGGCTGAGTGATATGGCCACCCCAACCCTGCCAACCTCATCCTCTTACCCGCCCGCTCTCCCCCTACTCCGTCCCTACTGCCCACTTTGCTGTCCCTCAAACAGGTGTTCTCCCCTCTAGCACCCCACTGAGCAGAATGCTTGCCCCACTCACTACCACCTGGGTGAGTCCCTCCAAACCCTCAGATCCCATAGGAGAGGCAAGCAAGTCCCTCCTGGCCCAGGTGACGATCCAGTCACGGTAGGGAGAGCTAGCTGCGTCAGCACACTCAGAGGGCCTGCACTCAGGAACACACCGGTTCTCCCAACATCCCAACAACTGACAGGGAAGGACTGTTACCATCCAGATCAGGAAACCGAGGCACTGACACATTACGTAACCAGCCTTGGTCGCTTGCCGAGTAGCGATGTCATGACTCGAAACAAGAGTTTGGCATCATCGCTCTGGAGCTCGCCTGCCCGTCTGACGCTCCCCGTGCTTGTCTTCAGCATGAGAATCACCCTCGTTACCAACACTCCCTGCCCCTTGGCCAGCGCCGCCACCACCATCACCACTAGCCACACGTGACTATTTAGGTTCAATTACATTAGCCGAAAAGCTCCACTCCTCAGGGGCCCTGGCCACACTGCAAGTGCTCAACCCCACACGCAGCCCATACCACGTCAGTGGTCAGCACAGCTGCAGAGCGTTTCCACCGCGGCACAATTTCTAGTGGACACCACTGCCCCAGAAGGAAAGCTCTCCGAGGGCTGAGCCCAGCGCAGAGGAGGACTGCTCTGACTGGGAGCTGAGCGGACCACTTCCTGGGCACCGTGGGTCTCACTGTGCTCTTTTTTCAGAAGAGAAAACTGAAGCTCAGGGGAGAAATACTCTGAATACAGGGTTCACCCCCACCCCACCCCCATCACTCTCAGGTGACCAGAGCTTGGGAAGGAGGCCCCCCCGATTCTGTGCCAGAAGTTTCTGGGGGCAGCAGCGGCCCTGTGCCAGGCACTCACGTTGCAGCTGTGGTTGATGAAGCGTGCAAAGTTGCCGCACTTGGTGGCATCGATGATGGTGTCGTGGTCCACCCGGAACATGTAGCTGCTGCCAATGCCCTCGTCCTCGTAACGCTTTTCCCGCATGTCCGCGATCACCTGGCCGGGAGGAGGCCTCAGTCTGGGCTGGACCATCCCGCCCCCACCCGACACCCAGCCCACCAGGCAGCACCTACCTGGCGGATGTTCTGACCCACGTACTCAATGACCATCTCGTCAGCCGCGATGGGTTCCATGGCGAACAGGCCCCAGTCGTGAATGTGGCTCTTGCAGAATTTGAGCTTCTTCTTCCGGAACTGGGGGAGGGAAGGAGGGGAGAGGTGAAAGCCCTGGTCTCAGTCCCGCAGGCTGCCCCCCACCCCACTACCCTGGGTGGGGTCCTGCCTCACCTTGAGCTGGTTGAACTTGAGCAGGTCACTGTCACAGCTGCCAGTGAAGGAGGACAGCAGACGGCGCTGCTCAGAACGCCGCTCCGAGCCCGCCCGAGTGGAGGCATGAGGCTGCGCCGGGATGCTCATGCCCTGTGAGGACGATGGCCACGCATCAGGAGGGGCGTGGCTGGTCGTGGTTGGGGGAGCTGGCCCACTCACCGTGGTTACTGGGTACCTGTGTCCCTATCGCATCCTTGGCAGCCCCACCCTAAACTCTGGTTCCCTGTCTTCCCAACTTCCCAGTTTCCTTGCTCTGGGCTTGTCTGTGCCTATCCCAGCCCTACTTGTCACCTCTCCTCTTTGCTGCTTCTTCCTGCCAGAATCCGCATGTGCTCAGCGTCCTCCAGGCAAAGCAAACAACACACCTTTCCCTTCACACTTGCCGTCTTTCCCATCTCAGCTAGAAGATTTGGAAATGCCTCCACTTTCAGGAGGGAAGATGCTGGGTGTCTATCCACCCCGATCCCCGTCGCTCTCTTGGGGGCCTCTGATTTTTCCACATATTGGACATCATGGCTCCTTCCTCAACACCCTCACACCCCTTCTTTCCCTTGGCCGTCCTCGTCCTCTGCCCCAGGTGAGCTCACCCTGCTGTGACCTTCCCTTAACATTTCTGTCCTGATGACGGAGAAGGCCCCCTCCCAGGCTCTCTACTGTGCCCCAAAATCCAACTGCCTAGCCGACCTTAATACCTGGATGTTCCACAAACCCCAAAACTCAAGCTCCCCACCTCAGTGCTTGGCATCCAGCTTCCTAGTTCCCCAAGCCGGACCCAGCAATGTCCCAGCCAGTTCCTTTGTCTCCTACGGCCAATCTGGCCCCCAGTTCTGTTCTTTTGGGTTCCTAATATTCTACTATTCCTAATATTCTTTCAAACACACCCACTTTTTTCTCACGGCAAACACAGGTGAACCTACCCACGTGTTTGTATTGGGAATGGCAGCAATTGTGCCACAGTCCCCCCTCAGGACCCCTGCAGTCAACTCTTCACATGGCAGCTAGTGTGAGCTTTGAAAATCACGGGCTGAGCAATGTCACCCTCACCCTCTCTCTGGAAACCCCCATGCAGCTCGCTGTCACACACAGAATACAAATCTAACCTCATCACCACAGCCTCCAGGGCCCTGATGACCTGTTCTCTGTCTCTGGCCTCAACTAGTCTTTCCTTCCCTTTCTCATGCCACCTGAGATCCTCCCCCACCTCAGGGCCTTTGCACATGCTGTTCACTCTGCACAACTTCCAGACTTAATGAGTCCCTCTCCTGTTATAACTTTTTTTTCAAAGTAGCTTTCACATTCAACATGAGGCTTGAATTCATGACCCCAAGACAGAGTCGTGTGCTCTACTGACAAAGCCAGCCAGGTACCCTTCCTGTTTTAACTTTTTATTGAAGCCTTTTTCTACTTCTCCATGGTCTCTCCCAGTTATCCACATGGCTCATTTCTTTACTCCATTCAGACCTGGCTCAGCTGTCGCCTTCTCTGACCCCCCTGACTCACCAATCCCTAATGTCTTCTCCTGTTTACCGCACTTGAAATTCCATGTTTATCTGTTCACTTATTTCCTACATCCCTTCTAAAAGGTAAGTTCTGCAAGGAAAAGGATTTTGTTTCGTTCACTGCTCTAGACCCAGAACAGTGCCTGGAACACAGCAGGCACTCAAGAGACATTTGTTGAATTTAAAAGGAAAGAATGAACCTTCTGGATATGCAACTCCACTCTGCTCACATCCCTGATGAAAACCTCAGAGGCTCCCACTTCTCACCCTCGCCTCACTTTTCCAACCTGAGCACCCAGGTGAGTAACATCCGCTGTGCCAGCCCCTCTGACTCCACAACCCCCCATGCTGCCTGGCACTCCAGCCCGGAGTCCCCCCCCCTGCAGCCTGGGAGGCTCCAATGTGTCCGGGCGCCTGATGGCAATACCTGGGTGTCTGTCGGGGGCTCATCGGTGCTGGCGCGGCTACTGTTGAGGTATCTGAGCTTGTCCTTCTTGTCGATGGTATAGAAGCCCTCGCTGCGGGCACAGCCCGTCACGTGCTCACGGATGCCATCGTCCCGTTTCTTTTTCTTAGCTGAAGAGAGGCTGGTGGGTGGGTGTGGGTTAAGGGCCATATGGACATTCTTGGAAAGCCCCTCCCAGTCCTTCTGAGACCAGTCCCACTGGGCCCAGCCTCCCTACTCTCAGGCTGATCTCCAAGCCCCACAGCTAAGCCACCCCCATGAGGCTGTCCACTGGCCAACACTACTGATGGTCCCAACTCCATCAGGGGTACCTAGTTGCATGGTGCTGGGCCTTAGCCACTTTCTGCCTCAGTTTCCCCATCAGCAAACTGGGGCAATAACAATGCCTCTCTGAATGATTACATATGCTTAGGTACTTAGCAGACTTCCTGAAACAGAGGACGTGCTCAGTAAATTAGTCTGAAATAGTGGGGATAATGACCGCTCCAACTTGATAGTGTTGTCAAGAGTGGTGAGAGTAATAACCAACTATCAGGGTAGCATCACGGTCCAGAGCCCAGATTCTGGAGGTAGATTTGCCTGGGTTCCGCTCTCAGCTCTGCCACTTCATCGCTGTAGGACTTTGGGCAGGTCAGTTAACCTCCCTGAGCCTCGGTTTCTGCATAAATAAAATGGGAATAATAGCCCCTACCTCACTGGGCTGTTGGGAAAATTAAGTTAGGTGATGAGGGGGACTAGGAAGAGTGGGCCCCCAGTCTCTGCTACTGTGATGTTGTACAATCACGATGCTACATTTGCCCCGAGACCTGCTAACTCTGGGGATGAGATGGGCCTGGCACAGGTGTGTTTCACAGTGCCAATGATGCCTCCATACGGAGCCTGGTGTGATACCAGCACAGACACCACTTGGTAGGTGACGGGGATCTGTGCTGGCACCTTCACGGGTGTCCTGGGAGATAGGGCCCAGGGAGGTGCGCGAGCACCGTGCCCCGTCGGCTAGGATATAGGGATGGTAGACCCAGAGTGTGTCATTGAGCCAGTCCATGCCGTTGTCCTGCTGCAGCAGCCGCTCGTAGGTGACACACAGGAAGCGGATGTCCTCCTCATCGATGCCACCATTCCAGATGTCATACAGGATGGTCATCTCCTCGAACTCAGACCGGGGCCGGAAGAGGGGTTGTGGTGGCGAGAGCTCAGGCGAGGCTGGGGCCACCAGGTCCTCGTGGCGCTTCTTAGGTGGCCGGCGCCAGTGCCCCCGAACCTTGGCCAGGTCCATGAACTCCTCAGTGACCTCATCACGCCCGCGAGGGCCTGGAGGGATGGCCTCGGAGGGCCACTGGTTCTCTAGCTCCTTAAAGGGCAGTTTGGTGGACTCAACAGGGGGTGGCGGTGGGGGCGGAGGAGGCTGCGGAGGCAGGGGTGGTGGGGGGGCTGGGATTCCCGCATTCCGGAAGTCCAGGGTCACGGCCCGGGGGTCATGGGTGCTGGGAAAGACAGGGGTCTGTGGCTGGCCTGGCAGGAGCAGAAGGTCCCTGCCGAGGGTGGCCCCCGCTGGTGGCCGGACCAAGGGCCCATCCAAGGAGAGCACAGCCGGCGGAGATCGCCGGGGCCTGCCCGGCTTCCTCTTGATAGGGGGTGGGCAGGGGGCCAGTGGCGCGGGCAACAGAGGTGGCAGCTGGGCAGGGGCCCGTGTCTGGGCCCGCAGGACGGGGACAGGTAATGCCAGGGGCAGGGGCAGGGGCAAGGGCAGGGGGAGAGGCAGGCCCGTCTCCAGGAGCACCGGGGAGGCCAGGGGGCCAGACCGCTCATCGCGCCGGCCAGCTGGGAGGGGACAGACAGGCAGGAGCAGGGGCCCGCCAGGCTCAGGGAAGGTGGGTGTGAAGCTGAAGTCCCGACCAGGTGTCCTGGGGAGGCCCCCACTGCTCAAGCTGGGGGACTGGGATGGGTAGGAAAAGGGACTGCCGGGCACCTGTGGGGAGCTCAGTGACAGGCCGCTGCTGCCCCCCGACAATGGGGGCTCCCCGCTCGGCGTGGCCGGCACCGTCTCTGTACTCTGTGACTTGGCCAAGCTGCCACAGAGGCCCGGAGTACGTGGGGGCTGCTCCTCTGGAGGGGGCTCCAGAGGGACGGGTGGGTGTGGGGGGTCTGGGGTCTCAGGCTCTGGTGGTGGGCTAGGCGGCCGGGGCGGTTGAGGGGGTGGTTGTGGCGGCTGCAGGGGTAAGGAGAGCAGTGTAGGGGGCTCCACTTCCAGGTCATCCTCTGCAAAGAGGTGGGCAAAAACCAGACCATTACTATTCGATCCGAACATCTCTTGGTGCCCTATTTAAGCTGCCCTACTATGTGCTTAATACCTGACCTCACAGCCCTCTGAGCCCCCTGGAGTTCTGTGTATATGGAGACTGTCCCCCGATAGCTAAACTACTCAAGGCTTCTCAGTGCTCAGCTCAGTGTCAGGCACACAGTAGGTCCTTGATAAATGATGGTGGAATAAATGAAAGACATAAGGAGACATGGCTGCTAGCCTTTGACATTATGTCCTTAGAATGGTGTTCTTCTGAACTGGGAATGTCCTGTAGACCAAGAAAATGAGCTCTGCTATTGAATAAAATTCAACAAGTCCCTTTTCTGCAGAACTTATCAGAGCCTTTCTCCTAGCATTTATCTCCACTGTCATATAATACATTTTTCTAGCTTATGTGCTATCATTTATCACCCAGTCCGAGAATGTAAGCTCCATGAAGGCAGCTATTTTTGTCTGTTTGGCCCACTGTTGTATTGTCAGTGCCTAAAACCGTACTAGGGACACAACACAGGCTAAATAAGTACCTGTGACAATACTCAAAGAGCTGTGGTTCTGTAGCCAAATTATACAGAATTAAAGAAAATACAACAGGTTTTTTTCCTGAAAGACTTATCAGAGGTAGGAACTAACCACACATCGCTAAGTAAGTTTAAATTAATCAAACTTAAATAACATTACAAATTCACTTCCACCTGCCACATTTCAAGTACTCTTAGCAATGTTGTGTCTAATGGCTATGGTACTAGACAGGGCAGAGAGAGGACATTTCTATCACTGCAGAAAAGTTCCACTGGACAGTATGCTGGAGCTTTGAATATGGTTTGTGCAGGTCCATAAAGGTGGGAGGGGGCAGTGTCCACAGCCCCTCTCACCTGGCCCAGCATCCCAAAGCCTCCCCGACCTGCCTGTCACTAAAATGTCCATGCACGGCTACCTCCCCAACCCTCCCCCCAACCTTTCTGGGAGCATCCCATAGGACTAATGGGCCAAGGACCAAACCATGGGGAACTACTGGCACTGAGGATGGGGACAGCAGCAGTTCCCTGAGGGGACTATCTGGAGTTCTGGCTAGGTGCCAGGCTCCATGCTGGCACATTATGTCCCCTCACTCTGTCCTCCCATATGACCTCACGGGGGAGACACTATCCACTGATCCCATGTTACAGATGAGGAAACCGGAGCTTGGGAAGGTTCAGCGATTTACCCAAAGGAGCCTGGGCTCATTCTGTCGGTGAGGACATCCTGCCTCCATCCCCACCACCCCACGGGGGGGGCGGGTAGGGGGGCTGCAGGTGTTACCTGGGGTGCGCTCTGGGGAAGCCGGGGGCCGGGCCTCCATCTCTCCAGCAGGGGGCTCTGGAGACAGCAACCTGGCCCCTTCCTGCTTCAGGTCCTGCTCCTCAGGGGGCTCCTTGCAGCTAGCCAGCTCCTCGACACACACAGGCAAGGGGGGCTCTTCCAGCATAGGGGTCCGCTCCTCGGGGGCTTCATCCTCAGCCTCGATGTCCACCTCCTCTTCCATGACCGAGGACTCCATCACAGGTGCCCCTGTGGCCACATCCTCCTCAAAGTCCTCGTCGGGAACCGCAGGAACCACACTTTCATCTGCTGCTGCCTCTTCCTCCTCCTCCTCCTCCTCTTCCTCCCTTGCCACCAGCTCCTCTTCATCCTCTGAGGACGATGACGAGGACTCCGAGCTTGACTCGAACTCAGAAGACTCAGAACTCTCGCTGGAGGACCCGGCTCCAGCCTTGGAGGTGGCGATGCTCACTGTCTCCTCTGGGCAGGGGACACAGGCAGGGGCCCTTCAGCACCTGCCGCGCCCTGGCCAGATGCTCCGCCAAAGCTCTCAAGCCGGCGGCACCTGGGTTGAACGTGGCCCTCAGGTACCTGGGGCACATATGCGTGTGCGCGCTCACACAGGCGCTTATCTGTGGTGACCAGTCACTGTTTTAAAAAACTGAGGTGAATCCACAGAACATAAAACTAACCATTTTAAGGTGAATTCATTCAGTGATATTTAGTATATTCTCAGTGCTGTACAACTACCTCTAGTTCCAAAACATCGTCACAAGCTCAAGAAACCAACACCGTCCGCGTGATGTCACCCCTCTGCCCTCCCACCCTCAGACCCCAGCAAGCACTGGTTTACTTTCCGTCTCTATGGACTGATCCACTCTGGACACGTTAATATAAACGGAATTGTACAGTATGTCATGTGTGCGTGTAATGAGTCTACATTTTGAAGGCAAGAAATCTTGCCCCAAAAGTTGCTGAAAGCCACTCAGGCTCTGGTCCGTGGGGGGACCCCGGGCCAGGCCAGGCGCCTCAGCCTGCTCCGCTCACCTCCATCCGAGTCCCCTTCTTCCTTCTCACTCGCCTCCGACAGGGCTACGTCCTCGTCGTCATTCTCAGACTCATCCTGGTCATCACTGTCTTCATCGTCATCATCCTGGGGGGGGGGGGGAGGGGGGGNGTGAGCCGACGGGGCCCCCTCCCCTAGCCCAGCACCCCAGGCCTCCCCAACCCAAATATACCTTATCTGACATGGATGAGGTCGAGGAGGAGGAGACCTGGCTCCTGGGGCCTTCCTCCTCCTCCTCGTCGTCATCCTCTTCCTCCTCCTCTTCCTCCTCTCCGTCCTCTTCCTCTTCAGTGCTTTCCCGCTCCTCCTTGTCGGAGGCCGAGGATGAGGGTGAGGTTGTGGAGGAGCCCGAGGATGAGGACGCCGATGATGATGAGGACACTGACAGTGACTCCTTCTCGTCCTCCTCCCCCCCACTGTCCAGCTCCAGCGGCCGGGCTGGCCGTCGCCGCACGCCCACACCCTTGGGGTCCCGCTTGGTGAGCTCGCAAGGGGCATCCGCCATGTCCCGGTCCCGTTCACGCTCTGACTCTGAGGGCAGAGAGGGGTGTCTGAGCCAGGCTGGGGGAACACTGGAGGAGAGCCCAGCACCAGGAGATGGGTGCATATACCTTCATCTTCCTCATCCACAGAGGTTGAAGGCCGCAGGCGCTTCTGGTCACCAGAAGAGGCTGTGTCTGGCGGCTCCTTCCTCTTTACCTTGAAGGAGGGCAGGCGGATGGCCCCGCGCAGCCCGATGCCCAGGCCGAGGCCCTCATAGCCCAGGCCCTCACCCTTGCCCCACGATTCCAGCAGGCACGAGGCTATGCGGTCCTTGGGCTTTGGCCTGTCCTCGTCCTTGTGCTCGCCTGACTTCACTGGGGTCAGTGAGGCCTGGGGTGCCAGAGAGGAGGAGACTGTCACCATGGTTATGGGGCAGCCCGCTCTTAGCAGCCCGCCTTCCCTCAAAAGTGACAGCCACACCGTCACTAATACTTCCTTCCCACAAAACTGGCTGCCCTTTGTGCCCACAGCTCAAAACACTGCCAGCACCCCACCCGGCCTCACTGAACCTCCACGTCCTCACCCGCAGAGCAGGCTACACGTGGCCAGTACACAGCCGTGTCCCCGAAACACAAGCTTCACCAAGTAACACTCACACTGTCCTATTGGAGTTACAGGCAGTACTGTTTCTAGTAACACGCCTCAGGAGAGGACGGGGTGCCGGCCGGCCGCCCTGGGACACCCCGCGCCCGCTGCCTACCTTGGCCATCCGCTCCTTCTTGTCCCACCACTCATCGAAGGCCCGGAAGGCCACCACCTCCACCATCTTGCGGTTCAGGTCGCGCTTCATGATGGCCTTGAGCTCTTTGAGCACCACCAGCAGGACGCCATCGACAGTGGCCTTGTGTGGGTCCTCCTGGCGTGGCACATAGCCTGGTGGCGGCACTGATGGGTCAAACTTGGGGAGGGGTGGCCAGGGCTGCCCGCGGCCTGGTCCGCTGTTGCTCAGGGAGAACGGGCCCCGGTAGGGCGGCAGGTTGACAAACTGCAGCCCAGCTGAGGCCGCCGCCGCAGCCGCGGCCATGAAGGGTGGGTACGGGCAAGCGCCCTGGCCAGTCATCAGACGGCTCAGCATCTGCGTTTGCATCTGGAAGGACATGGGCATGCCGCCCCACTGGCCACCCAGCACGTGGCTCATATCCACCTGCATCACAGGAAACAGCCCTGGAGGGAAGGGTGGCAGCGGTGGCAGGATGGGCGGGGGTGGGACGCCAGGTGGGGGCGCTGGCAGGGGTGGTGGGGGCACTGTCACA
>NC_048229.1:7038612-7215651 GCF_002007445.2 Ailuropoda melanoleuca
GGGGGCAGTGGTTGGGAAGCCGGGGGGTGGGGGCAGCGGCAGGGTCGGAGCCAGCACAGAGGGGGCTGCTACAGCCGCCGCCCCTGGGGTCACCACCATGGGTTTGGGGCAGTCGGCGCTGGTGATGGGGGCTGAGGGCATCTCATCATCCGAGATCTCCATGTCCTCGCCCGAGGACTGCTGGCCCTGCAGGGAGAGCCAGGAGAGAGTGGTGAGGTTAAGCCTGGGAGACCAAGCTGGCTCTTAGAACCGTTCCAAACACCAGAAAGTCAGAGAAGCCTTCCACCAGACTCAGGAGCAACATGGATTCTGGTCCCCTCCCTTATGGACCACATGGCCTTGGTCAGTCACTTAATCTTGCTAAGCCCCAGTCTCCTCGTTTGCATAATGGGCACCTGCCTCACGGTTTATGAGGATTCATTCATTCATTCAGCAAACACTTGCTTGGCACCTGCTATGGGCCAGGCACTGTTCTAGGTGCTGGGGACACAGCGGGGAACAAGACAGACAAAATTCTTATTCTCATGGAGCTAAACTTCTAGGGGGAAGAGGCAAAGAATAAGCAGAATGAAGATGTGAAATACGCAGCCCGCCATGGAGAAAAAGGAAGCTGAAGAGGGAGACAGGGTGTGAAGAGGGAAGCAGATTCTGTCAGCTTGAGAGATTCTATTTCCATTTGTACTCAGAGAAGGTAACAATAAGTGTTAATAGTGCTTCCTATGTCCGACAACCTTTCGAAGGACTTGATATATATATTAACTCAGTCCTCAGAACGACTCTACAAGGTAGATCGTTATGTCCATTTTTACCAAGGACACTGGAACACAGAAAGCTTAAGTAAATTGCCCAAGGCCACAGAGCCACTAAGAGATGGAACCAGGATTCAAACCGTCCTTCCTCACGGCGACAAGGAGGGCCAGGTAGCCAAGGGCACGTTTGAGCAACAAGGGTTAGCAGCTTTAAGGCCGTATAAACAGGGGGTATGTCTTTATTTTCCTTAGTTACTGTTTGCATCTAGTCTTGACTGCACACTTAGTGTGGGCCAGTGTGGGGCTAAACACTGTGGGTACACAGTGTTTCATTTCTTGTCTGCACTGAAGCCTTGCGAGGTGGGGGTCTACTCCAACCCCTCTGACAAGTGAGGAAACAGCCCAAGAGCCACTGGCCCAGGAGGCACAGCCAGTCAGAAAGAAGGCTATGACTCAAGCTCAGGATGGATCCCTGTGGAATCCAGGGACATGGTACCAGATGAACAGGGGAGGACCCCAGCTCTGAAATGGGCATGGGCCCCTCTACACTGGGACACGGGGCTTTGGGGAGTTGGACACACAGGCCTGGAACTGGAAGGGGGCATTTTGGTGTACATGATAGAGATGGAGTGAAAAGGCAGAGCAGGGGTGGGGGAGAGGAGAGCTGGATCAACCCCAGGCTCTAGTGTTGGAACAAGAGGTGAGAAGGTGGCTCAGGTCCTGCCCTAGTTGAACCTGGGTGAGAAGACAGGGCCTTTGTAGGTTGGAAGAGACAGAGAGTGCATTTGAAGGCTGAGGGGACCGGGTCTGTAGAGGCTGTAAGGTCAGAGGTTAGACCTTCAGGAGAGCAGAGTCCACAAAGGGAAATGGGGGGAGTGCGGCTGGGAGGAGGAATACCAAACTTTCAGCAGCAGTAGGAAGCTCTGGATTTTGCAAGACCCCCCTACACACACACACACACACACACACACACACACACACACACAACCTCTCTCTCCCCCTCTCCCTCTCAGGGTCCATAAGCACATGCTGGAGGAGAGGCTGGCAGGCTCAGCAGGATTCTCAGGGACAGAGCCCGAGAGATCAGTCCCGGACAGCGCCCGGCTAGGCGAGCGCAGCACACAGAGGGTTAACCCGGCACCACGGCCAGCCAATCACAAGGAGACCCGGATCCTGCGCTCCAGCCCTCGGCCTGGCCCCTCCCTCCGCCCCTCCGGCGCCGGGGGGATGGGGGTGAGAACCAGCGGGAACTAGCCGAGCGCTGAAGTGCTCAGCAGCAGCCCGCGCCGCCGCGCCTGGAGCTTCCCTTTCCCGCACCTCACTTAAGCCAAAGACAGTGTGAGGCAGGTACTTCCACCGTCCCATCTCACAGACGATGAAACTGAGACTCAGAGAGGGAAAGCGCCTTACCCAAGGTCACATAACCAGTAAGTGACAGAGCTGGGTCTCCAGGCTCAAAGACTGAGCCTGAACTTTTAACCACCAGCCTCTGTGAAGAAAGGGAATGTCCCTCAGTGGTGCTCCCTGCTCTCTCTCCGGAGTCTTCTGCCTGAGCTGGGACAGCCTCCCGGTTCAGTCTGGAGGAGCCAGGGTGCTGCTGCTCTCCAGGCTGCCAGCAGGGGGCTCCCGAGGGCCAGCCTGGACGTTACCAGTACTGTGGTCTTCCTAGGGTTACTGTCCTGGGGTATCCCCACTCCACCTCTCTTAGGCCTCAGTCTCCCCTTCCCTACAGTAACAAGATGGGAGAGCCCAGTCCCTCTGGCTACTCTGGGGTTTTCAGTCCCGGACCAGCCAGTCAGCACAGTAAATATCCCCTAACCCCAGGTAGCAGAGGGAAGAAAAGATGGCAGGCCTGCCAGCCCCCCACCTCTGCACACCTGTCAACTCCTGCACAGACCCCTTGGCACCAGAAACCACTTCCTAGAACTGTCTGGAGGCCCTCTGGAGAGCAGCAGCCACCTGCAGTCCCCTCCTGGGCAGGCCAAGTTCCACTCTGTTCCTCCCTGAGGCAGCCAAACACACCTAATCAAAGGGTCTAGGAAGGGGGGACCCTCCTTCCTGCCACCCACAGGGGCACAGAGCTCAAAGTCCCTGGCTGCTCATGCCCCCTGGGCGCACAGGTTCCAACCCAGGTCTTTGGGAGGGCCAGGACAGGTGCTTGGACCAGAAATGGGGAGCAGCAGAGCCAAGGCAAGAGGACTTAATCCTTTCCTCCAAGGGTCTGCTGCACACAGCAGCCCCCACCCCAAGCTAGAGGCCAGAGGCCAGAGGCCAGAGGCCGGAGATTTGGGTAATAAGACCCCAGATGAAGATCTATGGGTGAGGAGCGGTGGAGAATGGTCAATTTTGCCTGTTTCTGGCTGTGGCCCTCCTCCTGGGCTAACTCTTAACTCCTTCACTCCTGGAGACAGAGGGAGAGGGCTAAGGGAAATTTCAGTGCCCTCCCTGCCCGCCATGGTTTCCCATCACTTCAGAGGGCACTAGGTTCTGAGACAGTGCTCCAGAGCTCCCACCTGGCCTGGCCTAAGAACGCTCTGGCTAATCCCTCTCCCCAAATAAGCCTGAGTGTCAGGATCAGCTCTGATCACCCCCAAGCCACCCAACAGAGGAGGGGATCCAGAACCATTATGACAGTCCATACTGTCTGAGGTCTCAGGAAACTCCTACCCAAAAAGTTCAAGTCAGAACTGATCCCTAGGAAATGTCTTAACTTCCCATACCTAACAGGAAAGCAACAGCTCTAGGTCATGTTTCCCTTCTCTCTATGGCTGCTAGGTTGCTCAGAGCCAAACCCTGGTGCTTTTTGCATTCTTTCTTTATTCTCTGTATTTGACCTGTTATTTTAGCTGCCCTAACCCTGTTGTTTCTGTGTTTTAACTAACTGTCCTAAGGGGATAATGTTTCAGAGGAGGAAAGAGGGAGACACAAGATAGACAAAACCAATCCAAGACAGAGGTGGACAGACATGGTGGTACCTCATCCATCTTCTCTGAGGTTGGGGTCCTGTCTCCAGCCAGGTCCAAGGCTACCTCAGTTGTCTGGCCCAGAAGACCAGAAGGGTCCGGAGGGCCTGGCTCCGGAGGGGGCCGGGGCCCCAAGCCCAGGTCAAGCTCATCATCCTCGTCTGAGTCAGGCAGTGGCGTGGGACTGATATCCTCCAGGCCAGTGCTGGAGGGGCGTGAGGAGGGTGGTGTGGGGCCTCGAAAGCCTGGCTGGGAGTTGGTACCAAAGGGGGCCAGTGGGGAGAGCTGGGAGGAGGAAGAGGAGATAGGGCTGCCCTCCATCTGCAGCTCCGTATCCGAATCCTGCTCCCGAAGGAAAGGCAGCTTGGTGCGCTGTTCCTTCAGCAGCATCTCTATGCGTGAGTCCAAGCTGTCGTGGGGCTTCTCCAGCCCCGCAGGTGATGACTCCAGCGTAGGCGTGCCTGGACTGTCGCAGGGCTCAGGACTCCAGCCAAAGGTCGGCCGGCCACCCAACTCCATGCTGTTGGCGTCGGGAGGTGGTGGGCCAGGAGGTGTGCCTGGCTTCTCCTTGGTCAGGGGCTCAGTGGGTGGCAGGGGTGGGGGCACAGGTGCTCTCCGGAATTCCCCGCTGTCACGGGCCCCAAAGGTGGTTGTGGTGGCGGGCTCCTCGGGGGGTGGGGGGAAAGGGGGCACAGGAGTCTGATACGGAGAGAAAGTCGACTTGAATGTGACTCCGGGAGTGGGGGTTGCTTGGGCAGGTGGTGGAGTGTGGGCGAACGTGGCCGAATCCTGTGGTTGGGCCTTGAACGGAGGGCCACTGTTGCCCCCACTGCTGCTGACTGCCCCAAATGGGAGGTCCATGGAGCTCCTGAAGGCAGCTGGGGCCCCTGCCACTGCAGCGACCGCACAAGAGTTGTGGACATAATGATGCTCATGACGGCGGTTGTAGGCATCTGTGAACTTGCTTTCATGACGCCGGGCCTTGAAGGTCACTGTGGGGTCCTGGCTGAAGAGGTAGGAGGGTGTGGGCTGGCGGCTGGAGTAGCTGGAGTCCTGCGAGAAGGGGGTGCCCAGGCGCGGCGTGAGCGGTGTGCCCTGTCCGTAGGAGTTGGGTGTGTCCAGGCGGCAGCTGGAGTATGCAGTGTCCTGGGAGAAGGGTGTCCCGCCACTAGTGGGGGTGACAGAAGAGGAGCCAGACCCACAGCCTGCAGACAGGCTACCATCCTTGAGGCGCTTCAGAGCATCTGACAGCTAAGGAGAGAGAAAGAGAGGGGGAGCGGTGAGATCCCTGAGGGGAGTCCTGCAACGGGAGGGCCCTGTTGTCCCCTCCCACTCTGGGGATCTCAGAGCCAAACTGGTCACTCTAGAACTGCAGCACGGTAAATGGAAGGGGCAGCAGGAGACCGAAGAGGAGTTTCTGGATGGTTCTAACTTTTCTCTAATCTTAGGATATCCAGTTATCCTCAAGGAACCTTGAGGATTTTTTATAATCCCTAAAGAAGAGAAAACAGAAGATCCTGACATCTTGGTTTGAACTGGGATTTCCTTCCTGCCTCAGACTGTCAGAAATCAAAGACCTTCTAGCAGGAAAAACTACGGTTTGGGGAGTGAGGGGGTGGCCAAGGGCCCTGTTCCCTCTGGTCTCCCAATGTTTTAGGAGTTAAACAGCATGACATGGTTAAAGTGCCTCAAACAATGCAGCAAGTCAGCAAAGAGGCTTCATTCTGGAAAAGCTACTGCTAAGGGCAGCTGAGCTGTTGCTGGGCAAGGGCTGGACTGAGAATCTCCCCATGTGAGGGCGGTCTAGGTAGAAGGCAGTGGTTGGGTAAGGAGTCAATCTTGCTCTGGAAAGAGAGACCTACACTCTGCTTTCTGCGGAGTAATCCTAGGCAGGGTAGAGCAGTGAGTGCATAGGACGTCAGACACGGCAATGTTTCAGCGCCAACACAAAGTAAGCCCTAGTAGGCTGTGGGTCTGTGGGAATCCCAGCCTGGGCAAGGTTAGGCTCCTTTCCCTCCTAGGCTCTGGTGTCCAATGCTGGAGATGGTAAAGCGGGGGCGGGGGCACACCAGAAGCTGGTGATGAGTGTGATGAGTGTGTGTGTGTGTGGGGGGGGTGCGCGCTGATGGTGATATACCCACCTGCAGGGTCTCGTTCACAATTGGAGAGACAGCATCCAGCTCGCCCACTGGGAGGGTCTGGGGTGTGTATCGGCCCGTGACCAACAGTTCGTAGAACCGCATGCGGGTTTCCCCTGTAGGAACGGCAAGGGAGGGAGGACTGAGGGAGGCTCCAGGTTGGGGCAGACCCCACAGATTGGCTTCCTTGTGGGCCCCTTGTGCCTGAGACCCCAAGCCTGGGCAACTGTGTGACCCTGACTAGGTAACCACCTCTCTCTGCACTTCACTGAGAAGTCCTTTGTGTTCAACAAAGCTGCTAAACTGTATGATTTTTCTGACCTTAAGATTCAGAATTTAATCCTTTATGGGGCTGGGACGCCCCCCAAAAGAGAAATGCCACCCCCAACACAAAGCCTTTTCCTGTCACTTGGGCCATGGGACCCAAACAAAGAGTCAGGTCTTCCCACTTAACAGCCAGAGCCTACAGCAAGTGGAGAGAGCCCAGGACACAGAGGCCACAGTTTGTTGCTAACCATCTGGAGCCAGGTGACCAGCAGAGTTTGTAAAACACACTCTGGCACCACATTACTGTGAACTCCACAGGCCTCCTCCTCTGACCTGGCTCCCCGGGCTCGCCAGCTCTGCTGGGACTCAGTGCCACAGAGCCCTGTTTGGCAACCCTCCCCCCACAGCAGAGAGAGGCCTCTATAGACCAGGGGGCCCCAGATTATTGATATTTATAGAGCCCTCTGAGGCAGCTGCTTACATATGCAAAGGAGACACATTCCTTGAGCTACACTTTACACTTTACTGGTCTTTTTCTCGAAATACAAAGTTAGTTGGCAGCCTCTAAGGGCCTCCCACTTTTTTTTTTCTTTTTTTTCCCTTTTCAGAAATGAAATTTTGGTGAGAGCTGGCAGCTCCTTAAGATGGCCATGTGACAGGGGAGAGGGCTTCATATTCAATTTCCAGGGAGACATCAGACTGCAGCCACCCAAGGGATACATAGATCTGGAAGGGTCTGTACTCCCCAGAGACTGAGAAACTAGAGGGAGGGAGAGGGGTACTGTGGCTCGGGCAGGAACCTGGGCTTGCGTCCTGACGAAAACTCTGAAATAGGTACAGGCTTGGCAAGACTTTGTGAGATAACCGTGCCCACCCAGTTCCAGTGTCCCTCCACAAACGCCAGCAAGGGCTTGGAGACCCAGTCAGTATGTATTCATTATTAAAAGCAAAAAAGAAGGGTTTGGATTTTCCTGTTTGGGTTTGGTGTGCCCTGGTTGCCCCTAAACTCTAAGCTCACAGAACTCCTGGAAGCTGCCGACCAGGAAGCCCTCCCAGGCAGTATCTCCCAGGAGACCCCAAGAGGCACTGGACCCAACAGTGCCTGCCCAGTTACAGGGCAGGGTGCTCCTCAGGGCACCCTGCACCTTCTTCTATATTGGTGGGAACTTCCCTAGAGAGGCCACAGGTGAACTTTGGGGGATGCCCTAGAGTCCTACAAGCCCCTCTGTCCAGCATCCAGCTTTTCCTCCCAAGAACCTAAGGGAGGAAGGGTGGCTTCTCCAGCCCCACTCTCCCAGCAGCCAGCTCAGAGTGTGCACAGAGCGGAATTCTGGTGCATGGGAGGCGCTGCTGTCTCTTTAAGAGAGAGGAGGGAAGGCACAGTGTCAACCCCTGAGCACCCAGAGCAGCCCGCCCAGCTCTATCGGAACATTATCAATGAAACCACACTCTGGGCCCAGATTGGTTTCCACTTCCAGATGGAAGAGGTAGCCCTGGGGGGGTTGGGACCCTGGATCCTTGGAAGACTCTCTTTTTAGTTGAGGGACCTACCCTTTATGTATTTAAAGGCATTCTAGTGGCTCTCCTTCAGCCCCTCACAAATAAACCCTGCCTCCTCCCCTAACACAGATGGCAACACTGGGGACCGCCTAAACCCAGGCCACCAGGGCTCCGAGAGGGGCCCACAGGGGTGTCAGTGGTGGGGAAGCCTCTGGGTGGTCCCTAGGGGTACATGCAGTAGCCAAGGACAGCACATTTGGTAAATTATAGCTTGTCTCCTAGCAACAGACAACACATTTAGCTCCACGTGACTTTACCCTCAGGAGGGGGAAAAAACAGGGTTGTGGGGGGTCCCCAACACTACAAGAGGGGCTCTGGGAGGGAAAGGAGTCATAGTGACAGGTCCTGCCTCCCCTGCACCGTAGGTTATCCTAAGCAGGGCTCCACTCACCTTTAGTGTCCAGCTCCACGTGGATGATATTGCCCATGACTGAGGTGCTGTGCAGGTGCTGAACAGCCTCCTTGGCTCCCCTGACCGTGGCAAAGACCACCTTGGCAATGCCCAAGTGCTTCTTGGTCTTAGGGTTGTACAAAATTTCCACCTCCTCCACCTCGCCATACTTCTTACACATGTCCCTCAGGAAGTTTTCTCGGATGTTATCATTCAGCTTGGCAAATGTCACCTGTTTCGGAGGCACCGGGCCCACGTAGAACTCATCGATCTGGCAGGGACGAGGGGGAAGGGAGTTTGGAGGACATTGAAACCAAGGAAAACACAACATTCCCCACTCGCATGCCCGCTGAAAACAATGAAGGGTAAAAAATATATTTTTTTTTTTGGAAAAAAAAATGCACGCGGGCGGGCCCGGGAAGCAGAGGATTAAATCGTTTGGAACGTGGAAGTCCTCTGGGTTCGAAAGGAAAGGGGAAAAAGAAACAGTTTCTTTTTCCCCACCCCCCATTCCGGCCTCCCCTCCCTGCTGCGGGGTCAGGGGCGAACCCTTGGTCTAGGAAGTTGTCCCCCTTAAGCCACAAGGCTGAGAAGGGGGGCGGGTCCCGGGGCAGAGCCGCCCGGCTGGCAGGAGCCAGGTGGGGACCCGGAGCCCCCAGCTGGGCCAACAGGACACTGTAACCGATCCTTGATTACAGTTTCACTGAGTGTTATTCTGTTTACAGTAGCCCAGAGGGGACACCCCTTTCGCTGCCATCTCCCCCTCCCCGCCAAAACTTCCCCGGCCGTGGACGGCGGGAACTCAGAATCTGGCTGGGCTCGGTCAGGATCCCACTCCCCAGGGGCAGGGGCAGACCCCCTTCTCCAGGCACTTGTCAAACTCCGGGACTGGGGACCCGGCTGACAGTTGGCCCGGTAGTCGGAAAGGGGGACCCTGGGCCGCTCGGACCTTTTTCCTCCCGCCCCCGGCTCGGCTGGGGGTGGGTGGGGGCGGCTGGGGGGGGCGTTTTTTTGGGAGGCGCGCCGTCTACTTACCGCCAGGCTGAAATGCTGCCCATCGTAGCGGTACAGTTTATGATGCCCCTTTTTCAGAGCCGGGTCAATCATCAACTTGTAACTTCTCCAATGGTGGTTCCTCCTCTCTCCCAGAAGGGCCGGGTTTTTTTTTTTTTTTTTTTTTTTGGTGGTGGTGGGGGGGGGGGTGACTGTTCTCCATGCCGTTAACCCAACCTGAAAACGAGCAAGTTGTTGTCGTCTCCGCGGCGGCGGCGGCGGCAGCTTCTACACACACGCGAAAGAATCAAATCGTCCAGCCCCCACCTCCTCCCACCTTACCAGCGCGCCCCAAAAGGAGCTGTCTCGCCGGCTCCCCCAAAAATAAGAATAGAGCGAGAGAATAACCCTTCCGGGAGAATTAGGCGCCCGCCCGCTCGGCCACCGTCTCGGGGCGGCAGCGAGGGGCTCCCGGGGGCTCCCGGTGCGTGCTGGCGGGGCCCAGGGCGCCCGGAGGACGCGGGCTCCGGCCCATGGTGCCCGTCCGGCCGCCNCCGCCGCGGCTGCCGGGCCCGGAGCTGCTGCCGCCGCCGCTGCTGCTGCTGCTGCTGCCCGGGAGGCGGCTGGCGGCGGAGGCTCGACTCCCAGTAGCCGCACATCCCACAATACACCGCTAAGGAGCCCGACCCGAGCGCTCACCCTCCTCCTCTTCCTCCTCCTCCTCCTCTTCCTCCTCCCCTCTCCTTCCTCGCCGCTTCCCCAGGCACTCTCCCGGCGGCGGCAGCTGCGCCGCCAAAGCCCCGGGCCCCAGCGGCCCCCCACCCCTCACTCGCGCGCTCCCACACTGCCTCCCCCCTCCCCGGGGGAAGGCCTTTTAATTTATTTATTCTGCTGGGACTTAGGTGGGGGGCTTGGCAGGCGGGGGAGGGGGGGTCTCCCCGGGCTCTACCTCCCGCGGCTGGGGCTACCCTCCGAGCCGCGGCCGCCGCGGTGTGCGCCTGGGGCCTCCAAAACTGTTTCCAAACTGCCAAGACCGGAGGTGGGCGCGTGGGGTTCGGGGGAAAGGGCTGGGTTCTTTTGGGGAGGGGTGTGATTGTGTATTTAGACGCTGGGAACCGTGGGGGGAGGCAAGACGACTCAAGACGAGTTGCAATCGAGGTATCTCTGCTCCGGCTTCCTCCTCTGCCCGGAGACCCCCCTCCCCCTTGGAGCTGAGCTAGGGAGGGGAAACCAGGATTTTAACCAAATTAGCATTCACATTCCTGGGAGGATGTAGCCCTCGCCTGGACCAGGGTGATAGAAGCTTTTTGCTCTGTTTTTATTTTTGGAGAGGAGCGCCCTGTAATTGTCCTAAACACATGCTTCTCCCCCTTCTTCCTCCAGCCACCAGCAGAGGAGAGAGTCCCCCTTTTTTGCATTTATCTTTTCCTTCCCCTTTCTTTATTAAAGGTCCGGGAGTGGCGGCGGCCAATCAGCGCGCGGCTTCCATTTTGTGAGTTCAACTCCGAGGCTCCCGGGCTTCGCGAGGACGCGTTTGCAGCCCCCTCTGCCTCTCCTCTCGGGCGGCCGAGGTGAAGGAGCCGCCTTGCTGGGGCTTCGTGGTGGTGTATTTCATATTGGGGCTCTTTTCGGGGTTTGTAATTTGGCCGTGGGTAGGTAATTGGCTGGAGCAGGGCGGCAGGGCGCGGCAGCCAATCAGCGCGCGGCTTCTATAGGGCTTGCGTTATTAGACGCTGATCTCAAAACATCGTTCATCAGACACCAAGGAGAGGCCAACAGATGAGGGGAGCCATTTTTCTGCAATGGAATTAAATGGCCAAGTGGGTTTTTCCTTTGTTGCAAATGGGGAATGTTTTTCCTTTGACTCCACCATCCAGTTCAGGACGCCTCAGTGTTGTGTTTAACATTTGTCAACAGGCTAAAGGACTCACAATTGGAAGAATGAAGAAGACTTTTTAAAAAGATCTGGATTTTTCCTTATGACTTGGAATCCATCTTTGTCTTGTATAACTAGGTCATAGCACACCATTAATGTCAGCAGTTAACAATTTTGAATTCCAAAAAACCTAAGTAAATGACATATTTAATTTTTTTTCCTCTTTTTCTTGGGTGGGTGGGGGGAGCTTGGAGCTGTCTTAATCTGTATTCTCTTGACTGAACAATAAATTTTTAAATATATATAGTTTCCTCTATTAAACACTTAAACCTGGCCATCTTATTAACTCCTTCTGCTCTCTTTTTAACAAGGTAATGTTTTAAATGTATATAGTTCTAGGACTAGCGAAATGGCAGCAACAAAAAATTGTAAGCAGTTGTTACTCTTTCAAGTTTTTAAAAACCTTTTACATTGTAAGTACCCAATCCATTCTGTCCTTACGCAGTGCAGTTTCTATGTTAATGTTGCTGAGATGTCCTTAATTTTCTGAACCTTCATCTGCATGTATGTCTTTGTCGCTCTTGTCTAATATAAGCCAGTTAAAATGCTTTTAGACGATTTTGCTTTTTTATAAAGCTAAGGTTTTAGCTTTGAGCTTTTGAAAATGTTTACAGCCATAAATGCTAGTCAGCTTTCTTCCCAGTAACATGTACACTTTCTTTGAAAATCGATCTATTTGAAGAAAAACAGCTCTGTTTTTCTCGTCTTGGTAGGGGAGTGGGTGAGAGAAAGGAAGACCTTCTCTTTGTGTACAGAGACTAAAGCCGTCACAGGAAACTAGATTAAAACTGGAAAACAAGTCCTAGCTGGTTCGAGCCAAACACCAACGTTAACTCGCGGGTATTTTCTATGGTGGTTGGGATGGCCGTGCGTCTTTTGCCTTTTGTTTGATTTGACTGTGTATTTTCGCCTTTTGTCTCTTAATGACGATCACACCATTGCTATATCCAGAGCAGTAAACAGTCCTCAGCGAAGCCGCCTTTTGCCAGCCCAACCCTGGAAAGTTTGCAGAAGTGGAAGGAGCAGAAAATGCCATGAGAGTGTAACTTACAAAAAGGTAACAACAACAGGAAAGACACCACCATTCCCCCAATAATCCTAACTAAACAATCCCCCAAAAAGATATTTTTTACATAACACGTCCAAAAACCTCCGCCCAGCTTGATCTTCCAGACTCTATGGCACCGGGCTGAGCGGGTAAGTTTAAAAAAAAAAAAAAAAAAAAGCCTTTTGCCCCTTCGAGGAAATCTTTTTTCGAGCAGGCCAAGGGCTACAGATGTTTGGGAGCTGAGGGGAGAAGGAGGTTTCTGGAGCTTTATGTTTGGCAGCCGGATGGGGAGGGGTGGAGGGACGAGGAGGGCTCCTCAGACCCTTCTGCCCCGGAGGCAAGGGGAGGGTCTCCCCCAGCGAGCTCGGGCATCTATGGAGCCGCCTGCGCTCATTCCCCCTGGCTTTTTTAGGTCTGAGCCTTGATGGGGAGGAGAAAATTGAAGTGTTTTGGAGATGGGGGGGGGGCTCAAAAGACGAGGAAACCTCCTCGCTCGGCCTAGGACCTCTTTCTCTGTTGATTGTGGGGCTCGCACTCTGAAGCCGGCTTTTCGGGGCTCCGGGGCGTGCCTGCGCTTCCTAAGCAAAAAAGGACAAAAGGCCGGCGTCCATGTTGGCACCATGACGCAGCATCTCTCCCGCCTGCCACCGAGCGGTGCCTGTTCTCCCGGCCGCGCTCGCTCCTCCCTCCCCAACACGAGTTTTATTTTCAGGTTCAGAGCAGAGCCGCCGGCCGGGGCCCGGGCCCGGGGCCGGGGGACAGGCGGGCGGGCCGGGCTGCGGGTGGCTAATGGCGGCCGCCCTCCTCCTCCTTCCTCCCTCCTTCCCCGGTTGTCGTTGGGAGCCCGGGGCTGATGGCGGTCTCTCGCCGGGCCGGGCCCCGAGAGCCCGCGGGGCACAGCGCCCCATGTCGGAGGGTGGCCGCGGAAACTGTTGCGGGGGGCCGCGGGCCCGGGGGCGTCGCGCGCCGCGGCTCCCGCGCTCGCCGCCTCTGGGTGAGGCGGCCACGGGCGCCATTTCGCGCGCCGCCCGCGGCTCGGGCGGTGGCGGCTGCTGCGCGCCAGGCGGGAGGAGGGAAGGAGGCGGCAGAGCCGGGCGAGGGGGGAGGGGAGGCCGGCGCGTCGCCGCCCGCGTTCCAGGCCGCCGCCCGCGTGGACGCCCCTGGCCCGGGGAGGCCTCGACGACGAGCGCGGGCTCCGCAGCCGTCTCGGACCCAGCGCCCAACTCGGGGTCCCACGCGGGCACGAGGAGGCCTCACTGCTGGGCGGGGCCGCGGGAGCCAGTAGCAGACGGCCACGGGGACGGTCGGGGCCTCGAGGCTCCCCCTGACCCCGACCGGCGCCTCCCGAGGCGGGGGAAGCCTCCCTCGGGGCCCGGCCCTGACCGGAGGCCGATCCCCGCTGCCTACCCGGGCCTCGGCGCCCAGGTCTGGCTTTCCACGCCCGTGATAGCCGAGGCTGAGGGGTAGGGGGCCCCCTTTGTCCCCAGTTTGGGCTTGAGGCCCTCCCGGAGGCCACCGACGTCCTGATTTGGTCGCTCAGGGCACACCCTCCAGCCCTGCGCTCTAGAGGCCGGGGGTGGGGGATGGGGGAGGAGTGCGGCCTGGGAAAGCTGAGCGGGCCTTCCCCGGGATCCCCCGAGGCGGAGGGCTCTAGGGTAAGCCTCACATCTCCGGCCCTTTCTCGGGGAGGGGATGTGGACGGGGCGGGCCTTTGGAAATGCAGATGAGTCGCCTCCTGCTGCTAGTCGCCCGGGCTGAACCTTCGTGACTCAGCCGCACCCCCCAATCCTTTCCTGAGTGAGGGCCGCCTGGGCGGATGGAAAAGGGGGGCTTTTGTGAGGTTCCCTTTCCCTCAAGGGGACCCTGCCCGGTGTGTGGCTATCAACTCCCTAACAAAACCCTCCGACTTCTCCCTGTCAGGCTCTTGGCTGGAGAAAGGACAGCTGCCCGGTACCCCCCGACTGAACCATCGCCCTTTGGACAGCAGGAGCAGCCCTAATTTCACTGACAATAAGGTAGGTGTGAGCCCTTTGCCAGCCTGCGAGGGAGATTTGGGGGGCTTGGGCCTGGAGCCCAGGGAGGGCGGGCACCCCAAACCCGCTAGGCTGGTTCTGCAGCCCCTCCCCCTACAGATGTGTGGGACTGTGTGTGTGTGAAATCAGCTCCCTGCTGGGCCTGCTCGGGCCATCCATCCCCGCCTGTCAGCTCCTGTTGTCAAGAGTTTGTGGCGTGCAATTCTATGCAGTGTTGAGCCTCATAGGAGGCTGCACTTGCAAGTATTTCCCAGTTGTGTGTTTTGTGGTGGGGGAGCGGGCCCTTGGTGCCTCTTCTGAAAGGTACTGTCTGCTGCCAGGAAGCCCAGCCCTGCTCTGGCCCTCCCTTCCGGCCCAAGTGGGGGCATGTGGGGTGACTGTGAAATGGCCTCTTCCCTCTGATGTCTAGCTGCTAGGGAGGTGGAGAACACAAGTACCTGAGATCTGGGCCAGCTTTCTCTGAGAAAGAGGCTTCTGCACTCTTCTCCCCATTCCTGGGAATTCCACCATTCTCTGCACACCCCCCTCCCCCAAAAAGAGTCCTGTTTCTAAAATCAGACATATTGGGATTTGAAACCTGGCTAGCCATTTACGTGCTATGATTTTGCTTGAGCTGCTTAGTCTCTGAGCCCGTTTCCCCCGGTGCACAAATGGAGCTGGGTGAGTCCCAGTCTTGAGCATGCTCATTAGACTCCAGGGCCCAGTCCTGAGTGTTTGATTCAGTAGGTGAGGTCTGAGAGCTTGCATTTCTAACAAGTTCCCAGGTGATGCTAATGGCTGCCATCCAGGGCACATTTTGAGAACCCTTGGGCTGGGTAACACCTGGAGGTTTTGTGAGGACTACGGGAGCTAATGCACTTGAAACCCCAAGCTGAGCGCCTGACACAGAGGCGTTAAGCTTCCCAGTAATGGCAGCTCTCTCCTTTTCTCCTAACACAACCTGTGATTGCTCATAGTTTCCCACTGTCTCCAGGAAGCTCCACAGCTGTTAGTGGTGTGGCCCTTGATCTCTGATCCCTCCCCCACGTGATCTCTAGTAAGGGATTACTTTGATGAACCATTTGGGTCCGGGTGCCACTGATCCCCACCACTCCCCAGGTGGGCTGAGGTTTGGCTTCCTTGTGGGATGAGCTCTGCCCACTTCTACTCCACCCCACAATGTGAGGGCTAAACTGAGGTTTTGGGGAGTCAGAAGGGCTTGACCTGGAGATTTGGTTGAGAGCCATCCTGGCACTTAATTAAGGGAGGCTCTAAGTCTGATGGCTGTGCTGGTGACCTTGGGTGAGTCTCCTGTGTGAAATGATAATAAAAGATGCTGGAGTGGGAAGATTAAGTGTGATTAAGGGGGCTTGGCCTCACGTTCAGGCTTCACACTAGTTGGCCTCCATTCCCATGTGGCTGCAGGGAGTGGGGGTTGGGCTGTGTGAGCTCCTCCCCCACCAACCCACCCCCGAGGCACGTGGCAAAGCCTCAGGGCAAAGGGGAAGACTGACTCTCCGTAGGCAGGGAGCCAGCACCGTTTTTCCTCCTGTGTGGTTTGAGTCGGAATGGTGCCTCTCCCCAGCTTCGCCGGCTATTCCATGATCGGCTCATAATTTGGGGTCACTCCCCAAAAACCCGGAGAGTAGAAGTGACTCACCCAAGGTCACGAGGCCACCACTGGCAGCCAGGACGGGGTTCCAGGTGTCTTGACTTGTAGCCCATCGCCTGTGTCCATGGCACCCCCCCATCCCAGCTGTCTGGGTTATTTTGGGCTCCCTCCCGTGCCAGCTGTCTGCTGGCATTACTGCCAGGAAGCTGGGAAAGCTGTCTGGCTGAAAGTAACCAGCATGGTGCACTTGGCTCCTTCTGGCCCCCTTCCCTTGGCCCCATGAGGGTCTCCAGGTCCAGATAAGCTGGGTCTGGTCCATCTTGTCCTTTGCTGGGTGGGGAAGGAGGTTCACTCTGCTGCACCTGGCACCAGACCCCCTTCCCCCTATGGGGGGGAGGAAGCACTCTGTAAAAGTTGATGAGGCTCACGTTCTTAATATCCCGTGGGCCTCTTCCTTCCATTCTGACCCCAAACTCAAGATTTAAATTCGGTGCTGCTATTGGATTGCTCTTTCAACCCCCCTTGATCCTCACGTGACTGGCTTGCTGCCTGAGGGTGTCCTCCATCCCTTTAGATAGAGTCCTTAGGGCTCCCAGAGACCGGGGTCTTTATGGGGTCTTTATGTCCCGGGCATCGGATGGTTAAATGATTTAAATTTCTCCCTCCCAGCCACAGCCTGGAGCGCTATAGCCAGCTCCTTCACTCCCGCCCTTGGAACAATTAGGGAGCAATTAGGTGTGAAACTGTGGTCTGGGTATGATTCTTGGGAGAGGGAGGTGTCCCCATGACCTGTAAAGATCATAACCCCCTCCCCGCTTCCCTTTCTTCTCTTCCACCTTTCTTTGTCCCCCACCCGCACCCCACCCCTATCACCTCCTGGGGGCAGGGAGAGGAGCAGCAGCCTGTCTGTCCTCTGGCTGTGGTTCCTCCTGGCTCAGAGGTTGGCCCCACCCCCGGGTCACACAGCAAGCTCAGGGCGGGACTCCTCCTGGCGCCAATCCGGTGGGGCCAGCCTGGAGAGGGCCACGCCAGCGGAAGGGCGGCCCAAGGCTGGGAGGTGGCTGGACCTGCCTCGCTACTGGACACCAGGGTCCCGCCTCTTCCGGCCCATCCACCGAGAGCCCCAGCCAGGAATACGACCTTTTGGACCCTCTGGGTGGAGACTGCGTCTGCCTGGACTGTGGCTAGAGGCACCCCGCCATCTTGGAGGCCGCCTGGGTCAAGCGCTGTCTCCAGCTGGCCAGTTACCTCAGCAAGTTCCTGCCCCTCTGGGAGCTGAGGTCTCCCCATGTGAACCAGGAAGAGGAAGGTGGTTGATGACCTTTTGAGCTGTGTCTTGAGTCTGGCTTTGTGAGGGGAGCTTTTTGTTTCAGCAAGACCTCCCCACCAGCACCACCAGGTCCTGAGCCCTAAGGAGAGTCCTTGACTCCCAGGTCATCCGTGGCCGCCTCCCATCTCTGGTACCTCAAAGAACAGCTCAGTTTCTTCTGTCTCATCTGGGGTGGATGACCCCTCAGGCGTGAGGTGACCTCTTAGGATGTTCGGAGGTACCGGGGAAGTAGGAGCTGGAAGCAGTGGTATTAACTTCCCCGTGCTAAGCTATGCTGGTCAGACTTTGCTCTGACAAGATAGAAGTGCATCTGGCCCTTATTTCTCTCCTGGGCTCAGTTGGCCTTACTATAGCACAGGCCAAATGTGTTCACCCCACAAATGCCACTGGCCTGCTCCCTTAGGCTTTTGTGTCCAACAGCTCTATGTTACGATCAAATTTAAAAAATCTTTCCTGCTTTCCTAAATCTCTCCAGGAATTCCTAGTGAATAAGAGGTGAATGACTTAGGTCCTCAGAACATCTCACAGGTAAGAAAGCAGGGCTCCCCGTGCATGTGGGCAGACCCAGCTCCTCAGCTGGCCTGCCTGGGCCCAGCTGCCTCTGAGGAAGCTCTCAGCAGCTGGCCTGGCTCCTGGGTATTTTTAGGTACAGATCCAGCCCCTACACCACCACTGGAGCCGGGTCCAAATCAAACACACTCCAGGTCCCGCGAGGCTGGGGTTCTGCCAGCCTTTTGGCGGGGGTGGGTGGGTGGGCGGGTGGCTGCAGCCAGTGTCAGCTGTTCTGCCTGGATGCAGGCAGGGCTGGGAAGCCTCACTTTTCCTCTCCCCCCTCAGTTTTGGGAATCCATTTGTTCTGTCTTAAGTTGGGATCGGAGTCCTGTTTCTCAGGTGGAGAAAATGGAAACTGAGGTCAGGGATTTTGAGGAAAGTCAGGAGGTGTGGTTAACCCCCAGATGACAGTTCGCTCAGTGTGGGATGACCCTCCTAACTGAATTCTCCCCCAGCCCCTCCTCTTGACCTCCAGTCCCTCCCTGAGCTTCAGGGTCCTTGATTCAGGGTCAGGTCCAGGGCTGGCTGTAAAGGTAAGTGGGCATCTCTTCACTCAAAGGCCTCTTCTGTCCTTCCTCTCCTGCTAGCCTCAGGCTGCCGCTATGGAAACATGACCCCAGCCCTGCCTCACCAGCCAATCACAGCTCCTCTTGGCTCACCAGAGAGAGAGCTTGAGGGCCTGGCTTTGGCTGGGCACTTCTTTTTAGGAGCTTTCTGTCCAGCACCCCTCTTGAGCCTGGTAGTAGGGTCCTCCTTACCTTGACAACCATGTCTGGCCTCCCTCCTCGCTGCCCAGGCGCTGTGGAACCTGTTGGGGTTTTCCAGCACCATGCCCTTGCCCAGGTTACCCACCCTGCTTCCACTGATTTGCCCTCCCAGCACTGCCTAGCTTGGGCTCAACCTTCCTCGAACCTTACAGAGGTTCTGGTCTCTAAATTGTTCACATCTCCCAGACGCTTTCAGAATGCTTTCCCAAGACAGCTTCTTGCAGGTAGGAACACAGTTGCCTCTCAATAAACTTGTGTTGCAGAAAAGGAATGATTGAGTTGCTGTAAATTTGTGTGTGGGTGCTTGACCCAGCAGGTGGCCCTCTGACCCAACGCCGGGCGTAGGACTCACTTAACCTGGAGCTGGGCCTTACTTCCTTTTCCCAGCTCTGGGCTCTTACTTGTAAGCTTCCACGAGCGGTCGCTGCTGCCCTCTGGTGGTCAGACCCTGCTTTGCGTTCGCGGAAAACCTACCCGGCGTTTACGGAACTGCCAGGTTGGCAGTTGCCTCCATGAAGTAAAGTTACCTGGTCTTTGCTGAGAACTTGAAAATTGACAGTCTCCCCGGGGGGGGCGGATAGAAGATCCTGAGTCCTAAACCCTCCCTGAGGAAACTACCAGAGGCCCTGGATAGGGCCTGTCTCTCACGTGCCCATGCTTCAATCAGTGCCTGCCTGCCACACACTGGCTCCAGGGGTCCCCTTCCTCTTCTGACCACTGGCCTGGCTTGTACAACGGACTGTTGGTCCAGGGTCGCGGGGAGGGAAGGAATGGGGGACAGGAGTGATCTCAAACAGCAGCCCCGATAGTACCTGAATATTGTGTTCAATAAATAGCTGTTTTGATCAGGGAAATGGGAGGGTTGGTGAGAATCCTTGGAATGAAGATACGTGGCTGCTGGCTGAAGAGTTCTTAATCAAATTTCAGGGAGGGCTGGGTGTTATCGGGGCCCAGCTTATCTCAACTAGATCTGCCCTTTCCCCATCCCTTCCTCGACGGTGTTTTCCTCGGTTCACGCCTCTGGCCCCTGCTAGAAAGAGACTTCCGCCCGCGTGGTTTGGGGCCAACCCCCAAAGGGTATTGTTCCGGAGTCGTTCACCTGCTCTCTAAGCCGTCCGCCCCAAGGCGATTGCCCGCCAGAGGGCGCCAGACGTCCACTTTGCGCTCTTGGGGAGGTGGGGGGGTAGGTGAGGGGAACCGCTATTCCCCACCCCCAACCCGCGCCCATACTGGCGCCCGTAGGGCTGGCCTAGGTGAGCAGACACGCCCCCCGTGCCAGCATCTTCCCTGGCACTACCAACCTACCTCGTGGGGAAACGGGTTCAGAAGCCGACTTGCCCCAGACCACACAGCTGAGGCGGGGCCAAGACAAGGGGCTTTTTCCAGAGCCTGAGACTAAAGCTCCTAGACCCCTGGTGCTGGGACAACGATCCGCCAATCAAAGGGTCCCTGTCTGATGGCGGAGGGGCGGGGGTGGCCGAGCCGGCCAATCAGAGGGTCCCTGCCAGAAGGCGGAGCCTGCCAATCAGGGGTGCCCTGCGAGGAACGGCGGAAACGATCGAATCTTGTCGGTGGGGGGCGCGCCTTGACATGCATGGGAGGGAGTGGGAGCCGCGCTACAGGCTAAATACCCCCGTTTCTCAGTTGCCTCAGTTTCCCTGGAAATGAAAGGTGAACTCCCCGGGCCGGGACCCCAACAGAAAGGAAAACTGAGGCAGGGAGGTGGGCCTGGGTGGCTGCCTGGCGGAGGCGATGCCGGCACACAGCGGGCGGGGTTTCTTTAGCCCCGCCCCTGGATCCCGCCCCGGCCCCCGCCCCCAATCGTTCAGCCGCAGAAGTCTGCCCTGCGCGCGGTTGCCAGAGCCGGCTGTTCACAGCTATGGACGCCCCCGGGGCCCCGGGCCCGGGCAGGAAGGAGCTGAAGATAGTGATCGTGGGCGATGGCGGCTGCGGCAAGACATCACTGCTTATGGTGTACAGCCAGGGCTCCTTCCCTGAGGTGAGGCCCGCCGGGGGGTTGGTGGGGGTTAGACTGCGGGGCAAACGGGCTTGGGACCACCGGGGGCTACGGCCGGCCTTGAGCCTGGACCCCGGCTCTCCGGCGTCCCGCTAGTGGAAAGGCGGCCGCCACCCCGGGGCGCCCCCTCGGGAATTCCAGAGCCCAGCTGGATGGGGTGAAGGGGGCGGCGCAGCTGGACCCTGGGTCCTTGTCGCACCCCTTAAGAACCAGCCGACCCCTTCTCCGACAGGACTACGCCCCATCCGTGTTCGAGAAATACACGGCCAGCGTGACTGTGGGCAGCAAGGAGGTGACCCTGAACCTATACGATACCGCCGGTGAGTGCGCCTGCGCACCGAGGGTCCCGGGTGCCCGAAGGGTTTCCCCCGCCCGGGCATCCCCCTCCGGGCATCCCCGCCCACCAGCCTCTATGGGGCTCTGACCTCCCAGGCCTCCTGAAAAACGCGGAGGGGCTCTGGCACGGCGGCCCTGGAGACTCAGAGGGCCTCAGTCGCCCCATGTTTGATAGGAGGGTACTTGAATGAGATGAGCTCCTCGGCCACCCTCCTAGCGCTAATGTGCCGAGGACCCACGGTTTCGTTCCTCTCCTGTGGTTCTAGAAAACCGTGGGCATCGCTTCTGCTTCCCATGGTTCCAGGATTTTGTGTGTTGCATGCTGTGGTCTCTTAAAATTCTGTGGGCTGAAGATTTGAGTCCTCTGGTGCTAGGATTCCGTGAGCTGAATTTCTGGGTCCTGTGGTTCTAGAAAACTCTGGGCTACAGATAAGAGCCTGTGACTCCAGGATTTTATGGTTGACAATCCTGAGGCTTCAGGGTCCTGTGGACATAAATTCTGAGTGCCACACCTTTGGGATTCCATCGGCTACATACACGGTTCTGGAATTCTGTCGTCTACAGTTTTGAGCCTGTACTTCTAGGATTCTGGCTGCGATTCTGTCTTCCTGGTTCCCTGGGGATAAACCAAGCACTGAGGAAGGAACAGAGCTTTAAGTCCAGAATAAGGTTCTCTCGGCCACCTGCAACTCCTAACACGAGTAGATTTTTGCTAATCACGTCAGTTATCAGAGTCCCTGTTGTGGGGTCATTGGTGGGAGTAGTGCGGGGTGTCTGCCTTCAAAGAGCTTCCATCCTGCCCTCAATCCCCTTCTGGGCTGAACCAACATTGGGCGACAAAGGTCAGGATCTCACCCAACCTCTCTGACTCAGTGTTTAGTGACCTGCGTGGAACCACGTCATCAGGTGTCCTGTCCACTGGCCATGATGGCCTTGTACATGCAAGGGGAAGTCTCCACTAGCCTTGGATGGAGCCAAAATCCAGACATCCCCCACCCTAAGGCGGCCAGTAGCATCTCATTCCACCCTGGAGACAATCAGAAAAGGAATTGTCCCATCCCCAGACCCCTCCACCGTTCCTGACTTCAGCAGCCTTTCCTGTATGGTGGGGCCCTAAGGACCCCCCTCTTGTTGGATGAGGACCCCAAACGGCTGCCCCCAGAACAGGGCCCTGCTTCCAGCCCTGCAAACTGAGAAAGCCAAAGGTTGCTGAGAAATTCCCCGGGGGCGTAGCCATAAGAGCAGTAAAACTTAGAGTGTGTCTGGGATACTTTTAATTTAACATACTTCCTGTCGGGGATCCAGGGAGGGGCAGGTCCATTAGCCCCACTTTGTGGGTGAGGTGCTGGTGAGGCAGGGAGAGTCACGGGATAGTTTTCACTCTCCTCTGTCCTTTGGGACCTCAGGGCCTCTCCTATCAGATCCCTGGGGTTCACTGTTCATGGAAGCCTCCCCCATCAGACCCAGCACAGGGACTGCTTCTGGTGTTTGTGGTCTTACCCAGAGAAAGGTGCTCAAAGAATACATTAGGGCAGATCGTGGTGTGGAGGTTCCGGCAGGTTTCTGTTTGGTGTAAGGAAGGATTTGCGCTCACAGCTGCTGCAGAAGGGATTGGAGGGGCTCCAGGCCCAGTCATCAGAGGCGTGTGGTCACCACAGCAATGATGATCTTCCTGCCACAAGCTTTGGAATCAGATCTGGGCTTTGATGCTGGCTCCCTAGCCGCGTGTCATCATGGGCACCTGGGCCTCAGTTTCCTCATCTGTAGTCAGGGCTAACCACATTAGTCTTGAGAATTAAATTAGATCCATGTGATGGTGTGACACAGGGGTTGGCTCTTGGGAAGGGCTAAGTATTGTCATGATTCTTTCAGCCCCCCACTCCCATCCCCTGCCTGGCTATTCAGGCTCAGACCCAAGTCCAACCTGTTCTGAATCGAAGGCCTGCAGAGCTCCGGCTGGCCCCCTCCCTGCCCTCCCCAAAGGACTCCTGAAGCATCAGAGAAACAGAGCTGGGGGTTGAATGACTCAGTGGAGTCCTAGGGAAGTAGATTGGCTTCACGTCAGCAGGACAGCCCACGGAGGAATACTCAGGGAGAAAGAAACGTGGCCACTCCTTCCAGGGTGTCCTGCTGTGACCCAGGAAGCCCTGTCTCGAGGAACGTGAAGGAGAGACTGGGTCAATCCTCCCCCATGTGCCAGTGCCCAGCACGGTGCCTGTGGAATAAGTGCAGAAGAAATTTGGAGGCAGAGGCGCTCCTGGAGAATGTTCTGGTAAAGGCAGTGAGGTCGTGTCTACCTGTGCGTGGACGGAGATCAAAAGTCGGCGGCAGGGGACGCCTGGATGGCTCCGTCGGTCGGTTAAGCGGTCGGTTAAGCATCTGCCTTCCACTCAGGTCATGATCTCAGGGCCTGGGATCGAGCCCCACATCAGGCTCCCTGCTCACTGGGGAGTCTGCTTCTGCCTCTCCCTCTGCGTCTCCCCCCGCCCGCCTCTCCTGCTCTCTCGCTCTCTCTCCTCTCAAATAAATAAATCAGTGGCAGAAAAGGAGGGCCAGGGGAACAACTAGAGAAAGAGACTAAGGGGGTGAGGGGAGTGGCTGAGCTGGAGGTGAGTCTAGTAAAGGTTATTGTAGAAGGTTCTGGAACCTGCTGAGCTAGACCTTGTGGTGGCAGATGGTGGTTCAGAGTGGCATCTTTCCACCTGACCATCGGTGACCAGAACTATGGGACAGGGGTGGCCCCCAGGAGGCCAAATTTTTCCATACCCAGGACCTCGGCCGTAGGGGTCTGCGTGGGAGCCCAGTCTGGCTGCTTGTCTCCATCCTGCGGAAGCAGATACAGATGCCACAGCAATGGGAGGGTGGTTGGAGGGGTGATGGAGCTCTCAGAGCTGACAGGTGAAGGGGAGGAGGGCACAGTGAGCCCTTTTGCCTTACAGCCTCTCTTGCCGTGGGTCCTGACACCCTCAGAGGCAGGAAGTTGTGGTGCGGTCTGAAGTTTCCTGGGCAGAAGGGAGGTGGCGGCAAGGTGGGATGTTAAGACACCAACTAGAGATGGAACTGTCTGGGCCTTGGGGTGGGGTTCAGGGGTGGGGTGTCATAGGATGGGATGGGGGTTGCCCAGAGAGGTGGGGAGCTGTGGTCCCCTTCTCAGCCTGAGATGGGAACAATAGGAAAAATTGGGGAAGTGGGGTGGGGGGGCAAAGAAGTTGCTGAGACAGGGAATCGGGGACCAGAGGGATGTCTAAGAGCCAGAAGGCCTGGGGGCTTGAAGAGCTGAAGCTGTGCCAGTCAATGTGGCCTGGGCTCCAAGCCGGGGCTGCCCCAGCCACTCCCGCCTCTGGGGCGGAAACACAGGTGGGCGGGTCCCAATAGCAGCCAGTGGGTTCCTCTTCTGGCAGCTTCCCCTTCTCATGTTGCCTGTGCCCCTCCCCTGACCAACGCCCTGGCTGGAGCTGGGAACCACCTGCTCTCTCTATGTCCAGCAGATCTGAGGATTACTGTGGCCCAGTGACACCCTCTTCTCAACCTAGCTCCAGGCCTTAGAGACCCCTGCCCCTGGAAAATGACTGACACAACAAAGCTCCTTCCCACAAAGGAAATACCCTCGTGCTAGGCGAGAGCCTCATTTCCTCCCCGCCCCACAGCCCCACCAGCTTCAGGAAGATGGGCCACTTCAAGGGGAGCTGTGGCCCAGAAGACCTTTACATGCTATAAACAAATGCATCCCTTCGCACGTAACTCCGTGCAAGCCCACCTGCAGAGGCCATAGTGGGACCCTGGTGTGCTGCTGGACAGGTGACTTGGCCCCTTTAAGTCTTGGCATTGTGTGGGTAAATGGGGAGGGCTGTGGTTGGGGGACCCCTAAAGCTTGTGGGTCCAAAGCTCCGGGGTAACTCCCCACCCAGGACCCCATCCCCTGGAAGTTTCTGTTTTAATAGTAACCATAGTAGCAGTCCTTCACCTTTGTTCAGCATTGCTTAGCCTACAAGTCCTTTACTTCCAGTATCAGGGGCAGGGTTATCACCCCCTTTGCCAGATAAGGACACTGAGGTCCAGAGAGGGAAGGCACCCAGGTCACAGAACATGAGTCTGAGTGTCACCTGGCTCTCCTGACTCCTGTGGGAGAGACATCTAGGACATTCCACATCTCCCAAGGGGACATGAGGTCAACAGCCTCTGGGAGTCCATCATTTGCCCGCCTGGTCCCCATGTGGAGGTCCACACTGAATCTTGGGAAAAGTTGAGCCAGGCACAGTCAAGTCAGGAAGGCAGCCTGGAGGAGGGAGTTAGAATCTGGGCTGGCTGCCTGTCCCCTCCCAGAGCCCCTCTCTCTCTTGAGATACCTGTGTTGGGAGCCTTTTGGTCAGGCCTGGGACTTATAGGGTGAGGACAGCTCCCTACCTTCTGGAGCGGACTGAGAGAGAGGCACCCCCAGGAGTCTTACCTGTGGTCCTCTTTTACGGAGCTTCCCCTTAGCTGTGTGACCTTAAGGCGACTCCCTTCACCTCTCTGTGCATCAGTTTCTGCATCTGTAGAATGGGAGTAACAAGAGCCCCACCTCATTAGCATCGCGATGAGGAGTGATGGGCCAGGGCGGGCAGTGGGCTTCAGGTGAGCCCTCGCGGCGAGGGAGCACTGCCGACGCGTTGTCGATGCTCGCTCTTTAGTGTTGTTACCAAGGCGCACCTGCTTCTCTCATGCCCGTTTCACAGGTGAGGAAACCATTTGTAAGGACACAAGGTCCAGAGGTTGATTCCCAATTGGGAAGTCCGGGGAAGGCTTCCCGAGAGAATTTTTGGCAATTTCAGAGTGGCGTGGCAGGCAGCTGACCTTGGAGGTGACTGAGTTGGCATTCCAGCTCACAGGGATCCTGTCTGTGACCTTGGAAAAGGCCCCTCTCGGCCACACGGGCTCCTTAGGGGAAGAACTTTCTCTGCCTAGCTTACCTCCCAGGTGATAGAAGTGAAATGCCCTTGCTGAAAGCCAGAGGGGTTAGCATTACACTTTATTCACACACTCATTTGTTCGTTCAGCAAGAGAGCTACTGAATGCGCCTGTGTCCCAGGGAATATCACGGTCCTCAGGGGCTTTGCTGCTCACGGGGCAGACAAAACCAAACCAAAACCCAACATCAGGGAGGGACACGTACTCGGAAGAATAATAGAGCCGTGGTCGGGCGTGGGGCAGCAGTCAGGGGAGCTCTCCCAGAGGAGGTGACGTTTCTGCAGAGACCTGAAGGAAAGGAGGGAGCAAGGCATGCTGCTACCTGGGCAAGAACCTGTCAAAGACGGATGGGCAAGGGCAGAGGCCTGGGGCTTGGGTTGGGGGGGGGCGGGCAGGCTCAGCCTGACTTCCTCCTTCCAGCCACTGCAGCCCGACTTCTGCTGAAATCCTCCGCGGCTGGAGTTGCTAAACGCCCTGCTCTCTGCTGCACCTGACAAGAGTGGATCAGCTCCAGACAACAAGCAGCCAGGCCTGACTGGACACCTGCCAGGCACCAGGATGACTTTTAAGGACAGACTTGGTCCCTGCGCTCAGGGCACTTACCGGCCCAGGTTGTGGACACGCACGGCGGGGGGCAGATGCTGCGTGGAGAGGGAAGGCCTCTCCGAGGAGCCAGCAGGTCAGGCTGAGGGAAGCCGACGGAGCACAGGGGGCCCATTTGACCACTACTTGTCCACTCCTGCCATATTTCTAACGGGGAATAGATGTGCACGTTGTGCCAGAAGTAGGAGCTGCACTGTTACATTGTGGGGGCCCAGAACCCATGTTCGCACAATGCAAAGCAAAATAGAGCAGTGCTGGGTATCAGCAGAAGGAGTGCTCGACCAGGACCCAATGGCCTGGGGTTGAGCCCTGGCTGGGTCACTGATGCCATGACCTCGGGCAGGTCACTTCTCTGGAGCTCAGTTTCTGTGTAAATGGAAGTATTTTTCACTTCCTGTCTAGACCATCAGATGATAGCTGTAAGGATTTCTTAACTGTTCATAGGCAGAAGCACTCTAAAATGTATAAAGCAAAGTGGTGTTATCGTGAAGTAGGGAGAAGATGTTATCCTGAAAAAGGAAATAATGTGGACATTCAGTTTGAATGTTTTAAAGTAAAATGCTAAGAAGAAAATGGGGGTGTGTGAGTAGGGCAAGCATTCCAGGATGCGGGGGCGACAAGTACAAAGGCTCTGAGACACGAGAGCTTGGTGGGTTTGAGAAACCGTGAGCAGGGAGTCGGGGGGTGATGGGGGAGAAAAGGTCAGGGTCTGTGGGTGCCAGGTCACATGGGCCCTTGGCAGATGTTTGGATTTTATACAAAGGGCAGTAGGGCGCCACTGAAGGTATTCTTCCCTCGAGGGGAGAGAGGCAGGAGCTTGCGGGTCTTAGATCCAGCCAGCCACCGGGTGGAGGAGGGGTCGTTGAGGGGCAGCAGCAGACACGGGAGGCCAGCGGTGGCTCAGACGAGGGCGGTACTGTCCAACAGAACTTTCTGCAGTGATGGGATGTCCTGCACCCGTGCCGCCTGTTACAGGAGCCACTAGCCGTGTGTGGCAGTTAATCACTTGAAATGTAGCTAGTGCAATGGAGAACCTGAATTTTTAATGTTAATTAATTTAAATGGCCACATGGGGCTAGCAGCTACCCTATTGGACAGCACAGGTCTAGAAAGACATGGACCAAGATGAGGAGAGGGGACAATTGGGAGGCTGGGCCCTGACAGTCCCTCACTCCTTCCACAGTTTTGGGGGGACTCTGGCTGAACTGGCCCAGCCACTGTCATAGCTGTGACCCTGGTCACACTGCACACTGCAGGAGTCCTGGATTGAGGCAGAGCCACTGGGAAGGGAGAGCGTGGCGGTGTCCCAGCAGCAGCTGGGGGCCAGGAGATGTGGCCTGTCCTTGCTCAGTGGAGAGACCAGCTTTGGCAGGGAGGGAGCAGGAGGGCAGGCTGGCGCCACCTAGGCACCCCCAGGCCAGGGGGAGGGGCAGAGGCCTCCTGGGCCTCTGTGTTCCAGTCGGGGAAGAAGGTCACCTTTTGCCTTAGCACAGGTGGCTGGGGAGTTGCCAGGGAGCCCAAAAGGGCTCAGTTCTCACTGTGGGAGTTTTTGTTTTTTTTTTTAAATAAGATTTTATTTATTTATTTGAAGGGAGACAGCCAGACAGAGAGGGATCACAAGCAGGGGAAGTGAGAGAGGAAGAAGCAGGCTCCCGGCAGAGGAGTCTGATGTGGGGCTCGATCCCATAATGCCAGGATCGCACCCTGAGCTGAAGGCAGACGCTTAACGACTGAGCCACCCAGGCACCCCTCACTGTGGGAGTTTTGAAATAATACTAAGGCATACGGTGACGCAGGGCAGGGCATAGTTCTGGGCCTGCTTCTGGACGGGGGGCAAAACGACTACAGGACGTTACCGCTGAGATCTGAATGCGGCCTGTGGGTAGGGTTAGAGCACAGCGTCCACGGTGGTCCTCCAGCTTGCGACTTTTTCTACAGGAGGTGATAGAACGTGCTCGTTCTTAGAAATCCGCAAGGACTGTCCTGGGGTGAAGCCGCAGAATGCACGTGATTACTCACAATTACTCTCACCAGTGTTTACACATACAAAGGGCAAGTGGGGCAAAATGGAAATACTCAGGAATCCAAGGAAGGGAGTTCTTGGCACCCTTTTTGCAATTTTTCTGTAAGTTCGAAATTGCCAATATAAAAAATTACTAAAAAGCATTAAAAAAACACACCCAGCCTTGGCGTCTGATACAGTCGGTGTGGGGGAGGAGCCGAGCACCAGCCCGCTCCCCAGGTGAGACTGACAGCAGCTGTGCCCGTCCCCTCACCACTCTCTTGGGCTTTGCCAGAAGGGCAGGAGGAATCCAACCCAAGCCTACACCTCTCCGCCTGGGGGTACCCTCCCAGATCCTGCAGTGGCCTGGTCCCACCCAGCCCCTGAACCTTCTTCCAGGAGGGGAGTTGATTTGGCCTGTTATCTTCAACCTGAGCACCAGGGCAAGGGGTAGGGCGGGGGGTTGGCAGTAATTGCCACGGACATAATTGCTAGCAGTTTCTCCGGCTTCTTCTGATTACCCTGTAATCAGACCAGTTCTGAGCAGTGCATGGGCTTCATCTCGTGGAATCTTTGCTCCTGTGCTCCCCCCTCTGTTTTACAGATGAGCAAACCAAGGCTTTAGAGACACAGTCACCAACCCTTCGCCCATTTGAGCCCAGACAGGGGTCTCAGGTGGATAAGGAGGTGGTGGCTCCCTGACCCCACCTACTCTCCCATTTCAGGGCAAGAAGATTATGACCGGCTGCGACCCCTGTCCTACCAGAACACCCACCTCGTGCTCATCTGCTATGACGTCATGAACCCCACCAGCTATGACAACGTCCTCATCAAGGTGAGGCCCACGATCCAGCCAGGCTGCCTCGGGGGGGCCCACGGATCTGGCCTCAGCCCTGATGGCTGCCCTCTCCCTCTGCAGTGGTTCCCTGAGGTCACACATTTCTGCCGTGGGACCCCCATGGTGCTCATTGGCTGCAAGACAGACCTGCGGAAAGACAAGGAGCAGCTTCGGAAGCTCCGGGCCGCCCAGCTGGAGCCCATCACCTACATGCAGGTCAGGAAGGGGTCTCCCCTCCTCCTACCTCATTTAATCCTTATAACCCCGAGGCACGGACTATTAGCATCCCCTGTTTTACAAGGGAGAAACTGAGGCCCAGAGAGGTGAAGTAGAGGGTAAGAGTCACACAGCTAACCTGCAATGTAGCCAGGATCCTGTCCCGTCTGCCACAGGGGACTGGAGGGCAGGCCTTGTTTGAAAGCAGGGCTCCCCGCTTTCATGGGCATGAAGTCATGGGCAAAGCCAAACCTGCGGCTTTCTGGGTGAGGCATGGGACAATAAAAGGAACACAAAGGAAAACTAATAAGAAAGTTTAATAAAAAGGAACAAGCATTAATAAAAGTAATTTTAGAAGTAGAGCTAGTGTTTACTGTCCTCACCAGCTCCATTGCCTAAATGGAGCCTGTGGGAAGGTACAGGGAGAGGCATGGAGGAAGCCCTTTTTGTCTGGAGGCCTCCAGCTCTTCTCACAGGCCTGGCACACACAGCGGCCTGGCTTCAGGGTGCAGACCCCTCTTGGCCTGAGGTGAGAGCAGGGGCAGGGTAGAGGCCAGGACGGGGCTTCTGATCTCTCAGCCACGGCCGCAGCCCTTGGGCCACACCACAGGCCCTTCCGTTCCATCCACACACACCGCTGGGGGCTGGGCCTGGGAGAGGGGGAGGGGGGCTCCACACCAAGACCTATCCCCCCTGCTCGGAGAGCCCTCAAAGCCAGCTCCAAGTCCCCAGATCCATGGGGGGGCTGTCAGGAGGTGCCCCATGCTCCAGGCTCCTCATCTAATGCTGGCCGCTCCCCCCCCCCCAGGGCCAGAGTGCCTGTGAACAGATCCGAGCGGCCCTCTACCTGGAATGTTCTGCCAAGTTTCGGGAGAATGTGGAGGACGTCTTCCGAGCGGCGGCCAAGGTTGCCCTCAGTGCTCTGAAGAAAGCACAGCGGCAGAAACGCCCGTTGTGCCTGCTGCTCTGACCCCGCCGGGCAGGGCACACAGCCCTCATGGCAAGACTGACAGGGCCCAGGCTGCCAGGCCCCAACTGCACCCCGAGATCCTGCTCTGTCCCCAGCTTTCCAGCGGCACTTTGAGTGTCTCCCTATGTCTGGAGCCTGTGGCTAGGCTCTTAGAACATTCTGGAGATCTCTCCTTTCCCAGCTGGGGCTCTGACCATGAACTCACCTCCGGGTTCCTACGGGAGCTGGGCCTGCATGGAGGTGGGTGAGGGTGCCGGACTCAGTCCCTCTGTACCCTAGAACCAGCATTTGTCCCTAGGACTTGGGAGTACACAGCCTCCCCCCAGCCACTTGTGTCCCCCTTTGCACATCTGATAGGTCCTGAAAACCTATGCCTGAAACAAACAACTATATCTGATACGTGGATAAATGTGGATTTGTCAGCATTCCACACAGCCCCCCCCAAGCCCGCTGCTCCTGCGTCACCCGCCCCCCTGGGCTCCTGAGATAGGCTCAGCTGCATCCTCCAGCTTCTGGCTTCCTTCCTCCAGGAATGTGGGGGCCACAATGAGACAGGGACTTATCGGGACAGCACACGCACCAGCCCCGGACATGGGGGCTGGCACCGGCCCCCACCCCTCACCCCCAGAGGCCTTCAGTCTCAGCCTTCGGCTGGGCTGCCATCTTTCCAGAGCTGGGTGCACATGCCCAACGGGGAGAGGAGACTCTCAAGAAGCAAAAAGTACCCTGGACCACCCATCCAACCCCTGCTCAGGGGCTCCTCACCTGCCACCCCCCACTGCCGGAAACTCAAGATGAAAAGTGCCATCAGCTCCCAGTGATCATGGGCAAGTCACTTCTCCCTACAGACTGTTTCCCTATCTGCAAAAGGGCAGCACTGACTCATTTTAATAGTCATCACGCTCCCTCCTGTCCCTCACAGCCTCCACTTCTGCCAAGCTGAGACTATCCTGGCCTCCTGCGAGAACACACAACCCCCAGCTGCAGATTCACTGAACCTTCTGGAAAGTCTGGGGCCAGGAGTTTTTAAACAAGTGCTCCAGGCGATCCTAATGCCCGGGAGGCTGGCAGCTGCTTCTTCCTGAGCTACAAGACAACATTACCCAATCTGGGGTAATGGCTTGAGGTGGCTCCTACCGCAGCCCCCACTAAGCGTGAGCCTCTCTGAAGTCAGCTGCTAGAGAGAGATTCCTGTATTGCACCCCATCCCACCTCACCCCACCCTGGTTCCCCAAGGCCCTGCCATGCCCTGGGGAGTCAAAAGAGCACCCAATCCAAGGCCTCATGGACAAATGATGGTATAGGATGGAGGTTAGCAAACCAGACTCTGTGGACCAAATCTGGTAGCTGTGTGTTTTTGTAAATAAACTTCTGTTGGGACGTAGCCACACGCATTTATTTAGGCATTGGCTGCTTTGGCCCTACAACTGGAGACGAGGGTGAACTGTGACGGATTATCGGCCCTTTACAGAAGAAGTGCCGACTCCTAGTCTAGGGAAAACCCAAGTGCCTCAGGGCCAGGTGGAAAACCCAAATGAGTGAACTAGGACAGGTATAAAAGGGAGTGGTGGGGTCTGCGGCACACTAGAAAGCAAGCACCCCATCCTAAGCAGGCAGCTCACCCGAGCCAAGAACTTTCCATTTTTCCAGGGAAAGTAGAAATCTGGGTTTTTATGGAGACTCTTGACTGGGATGGAAGGGAAATTTGTTTTAAAAATGTAACAATTAAAAAAGTTTAAACTCCTATGGGTGCCAAGCATGACTGGATGCCCCCTGTGAACTCTGGTCAGAGGGGATTTGTAGGGAGGTAGTTAAGGGTAGCTGAGACCCATGTGTGGGAGAAGGGGTTGCAGCTCATGTAGGGAGCAGGGGCAGAACATTCAACCAAACCTGCTGGCTTCTTCACCCTCCCCACAAATACAGAATCGGACACAAGGTGACCAGCAGGCTTGTCCTGGCCTCCCAAGTCCACCTCTTGGACGGGAGCCAGCTCACTCTCTCCCCACCACATTCTAGAACCTGAGGGGAAGGGAGGGAGGTGGGGAGGGTGGGTGAGCTTCAGCCAGCGCTGAAGTGTGGGTGCCACTCTCTGAGAACTCACTGTAAGAATTCCGGGAAGTGGGCTGAGGGGTGGGGGTCAGGAAGCCAAACTCTCAAGTGTCAAAAAAAAAAAAAAAGCCCTCAAACCACCCGAGTGATGCCAAGGCTGGGGCGCCCTCTGGTGGTCACAGCAAACCCTCCGGACTCGGGCCCACCCCAGGGGCCAAGCCCTGCGAAGGCAGGGCAGTTGTTCGCAGGTGGCCAGCAGGCTGGAGACCCGGGAAGCGCAAAGAGCACAGGGCACAGACAGACAGTGGTTCTCTGAGAACTTAAATACCCCCAGCACGGAGCAGCGGAGGCTGGGAGAGCTTACAGCAGAAGCGGTGTGCCCCGGAGAGGGAGGTTCCACAGGACGCCAAGGGGTTTCCTTCCACCCGCTGGGGATAAGTAGCTGGCCGGCACCCCAGTGAGCCACATCCAGACCCCAACCTGAGGGGCTCCCTGAGGTTTTAGACCCCCTCCCCCCGCCGGGAAGACTGACCCAGGCTCAGCCATAGCCAAGAGGGCAGCGAGGGAAGACTGCGGATTCTAGGGCAGTCCGGAGGACCCTGTATTAAATATGTCATAAATAGGGAGGCTGGGGCAGGCGGACAGGCAGGGGTCACATTCCTCTTGCCCGCCAGGAACCAGGGCCTTGGCCCTTCTCCCAGATGTGCACTGGCCCCTAAGCTGGGTGCTGCCAGTGGCCACAGGCACTGTGGGGAGAAATCGGCAGCAAGGGTGCCGGCTGGAACCCCCTTCAGTCTTGAACACTGGGGGCTGGGGGCGCACAGGTCCCTTGGCTCACAGCTTCTTCCCCTTGTTTCTGTTCTTCTGAAGTTTCGCGTGCACGACTTTGAGTGTGGTCAGGAAATTGCCCAGGAAGAGGACGAGGAACGTGAGCGCCAACACGAACACCTGGGCAGGGGCACGCAAGGAGACCGGGCAAGGGGTGGCAGGGGGAGGAGAGGAAAAGAAGAAAAAGTTGAGCTAGCTCTGATTAGCTCCCTGCTGAGATGCCCCCCCTTCCCCTGCCCTCGCAACCCCCTTAGCACAAGCCACCAGCAAACTGCAGTGTTCCCACAGCAGAAAGCAGAGATGTGGGCCAACTGCGTGAAGGGTGTGAATCCTCAGGGTCATGCAGGACCCAGGAGGGCTCCTCCTTTGGCACCCCCATATCATTCAGTAGGGTTCTCAGACCACTTAGGGGCTGGCTCCCTGGCTTCCGAATTCCCTCCTACTGTCTCCCAGGTCCTAGTAGCAGAGAGCTCCAGGCACAGGGCCCCATCAGGGGGAGTAAAGGGGTGGCTGAGGAAAGAATTCTCTCCAAGCTGGCCCAGCCTTCCCCAGGAACCCCCCACCCCCGCCACAGGCACATGCAGACGCCTGCGTGCGTGCACGCACACACACACACACACACCCCATGCGCGCGCGCGCACACACACCATACCTGCCATTCTCTGCATTCCTCGTGGCTGGAGAGCTCAAACAATGTGACGGCGTTGTAGAGCTGCCAGAACTGGAGAGAGGAGAGGCAGACACCATTTACCTCAACTGATTCCCCTGGACACCCACATGGGGAAGGCCCGGGAGTGGACCAGGCCCCCCCACCTTCTGGCATCAACTGTCCTAAGATACTGAGAGCCCCTCAAAATGAAACTGGAGCACCACAGGCCAGAGCAGCCTAAAGATCTGGGGCTCAGCAAGCTGGTGCTAAGGGCCTCGTCTGGCTCCTGCCTTTGGCGTCCCAGGATCCTGTGGGGTCCAGCTAAGGGACGGCTGGTGAATGAAGGAGAGGCCTGACGACCTTTTGTTCCCAGGGGTCAGCCCAGAAGAGGGGATACCCACAAACTCTAGGGGACTCACATGGCCACAGAACAGGAAAGGCAGGAGGAAGGTGAGGCCGCGCCACATCCAGGACTGGAATCCTTCTGTAGAGACAGAGGAGGAAGCGAAGGGTCCATGTGAGGGGGTTCAGTTCCCCCCACAACCCCCCAAGCATCTACTGCCTAGCCATGCCAGTCCCCCGAGATTAGCCAAAGGGGCAGGGGGGACAGGCTTCACCTACCACCAATGGGTGAGCACTCAACTATGAAAAGCACTCAAACAGCGTGCACAACACCTGTCACGGGGCCTGACTGCTCTCACGCCTCAAGACAGCCTGAACTCATAGGGCTTGACAAAACTTACAGACAGCTGACGTGCCAGGCGCTGGTTTTTAATAACGTCTTTAATTTGCATGGAATTTTGCATTTTATAATGGACTTTTGCACATATCCATTCAATTGAGTCTTGACAAAGTAGGGCTTACTTTGCAGAGTAATTCAGTAGAAATGACCATCTCAAAAGATGGCAGAACTTTATTAGTTTCCTGTGAAAGCTGAAACAAGAGCTCTCCAAGCTCTTCTGACTGGGGACTTGACCCATGAGTTAAAGACGTTAAGCACAGGGATGTCTGGGCAGCTCAGTCGGTTAAGTGTCCGACTCTTGATTTCGGCTCAGGTCATGATCTCAGGGTCTTGAGATCGAGCCCTGTGTCGGGCTCCAACCTGGGCGCACAGCCTGCTTAAGATTTTCTCTCTCTTCCCCTGACTCTCCCCACCGCGTTCTCTTGCTCTAAAAAAAAATACATATATATATATATTATACATATAATATATATCTTATATATATATTATATATAATAGTTAAGCACACATTCCCAATGTATGTGTCTGTGCATATTTATACATAGCCATATTATTATTTTTTTAAGTAGGCTCCAAGCCCAGCATGGAGTCCAACTCGGGGCTTGAACTCATGACCCTGAGATCAAGACCTGAGCTGGGATCAAGAGTCAGCTGCTTAACAGACTGAGCCACCCCACTGCCCCTATATGTAGGCATACTATATATATATATTATATATGCACAACACTATGCATATATAATTATGTGTATTATAAAACACAGACCAAAAAATAGACCTTTAAAAAGAATAAGACAGAAGCCAGCATCGAGGCCTGGCACACAGCTGGCCTCACGCTGTCGGCTGAAATAGAATCCACGATGAAATATGAAAAACAACTTAGGAAGAGGCTGGCAGTCCTGGCTTTGAGTGCAGTAGGTGCTGTTATGTTCTTACTGGCTCCTGCTCCCAGCGCAGGGAGTTAGCAGTGAGGTCTGGGGGAGCAGGGAGGGGCCGGTACTTGTACCCACCCCTGCTCTTCCCCTCCCCAGGCTGGGCTACTCACCCACCGTGAGGTCCAGATGATTCCTCTCCCCCAGGGCACGCAGCCGGTAGAGGCAGCCCCTCTGGTAATAATATTGCAGGAACTGGACACAGCCTGCAGGGGGAGCACAGCACCCGGCTCAGGGCCTGGAGGACTGGGAGCGCCTCCGTGCAGACCCAGGGCTCTTCACCGCCCAGAGGGAAGCCCTCTCACCCCAACACACACACACACACATTCAGCCTGAACCTACTTTATCCCTTATCCAGAATATGAGAGCAGGTTATCTGAAGACCCAGCTAAGCACCAATGAGATTAGAAACTTCTAGACCAGATGCTTGCTGGAATGGTGGCACCGTGCCGGGAGCTGCACGTAATGCCAAGACAGCAAGAGACACTTTCATACAACGGGATACTTAGTAGTTACTAAAAATGAGGAGGTAGAATTCTGTGTCTTGACATAGAAAAATACCCGTCATTATTGCTAAAAGAAAAATAAACAGGCTCGAAGCAAAGCTATATGTACAAAGGGATCCCATATTCAGACTACACACTGCAGTATATATGTATATATGAATCACATGGAAAGGACATAGATCTATTAATAGTGATCACTCCTACGCGTGAGATTATACATAATTTTCATTCCTGGCTTTAGAGATTTATATGTTGGCAGGGTTTCATTTAAAAATTAAATTGTATTTTTCGAATCAGCAATACGTAACAATAAAATTCAAAGGGAACAAACAGGTACTTGGTAAAAAACAAAACTCTCTGTCCCTATCCCTAACTATCCAAGCTACCCACTCGCAGAGGGGACCCCTAGGACCAGTTCACCGTATATAAATCCAGAGTTGTTGTTGTTCTTCTTCTTTTTTTTTAAATTTTATTTTTAAGCCACCTCTACACCCAACATGGGGCTCAAACTCACAACCACAAAATCAAGAGTCACTCACACTACTGACTAAGCCAGCCAGGAGCCCCAGTCCAGAACTGTTCTTAAGTGAGAAAAAGAACATACACTCTATTTCCATTTTGAGGTAGTGCCCCCAACACCACTCAGTTCCCAAAAGTCGCCACTGGTCCCCAGTTGTGACATGGGGAAGAAAAGGCAGTGATGGGGGCTCCTGGGGGTGGGGGTGATCAGGCCGTCCCCTCTCCCAGGACTGGGCGGTGATCTGGGGGCAGACAGCTCTTTGCTGGATTTCTGGGACCCTCCCTTGCCCCAAGCTCCCTCCTTCCACACTAGACACACCCCTTCCAAGAGAGGAGGGATGACAGGGGCCTTAGTCAGTGAAAGCCCTGGGAACGGGTGCCCCCTCCCCCAAATCTAGGCAAGAGGCACTCACTCTGAAAAATGGAGAACGCTAAAAACTGATTACGAAACTTCTGATAAATTAGTCCATTGGGCCTGCAGAGAAGTGGGGAAAAGTAAGGGTGAGGTGTGCTGTGAAATCAGACATTCATCCCTGCCCTTCTCCATTCCAGCCAAGAGAAAAGTTTTTAATTAAAAAAAAAATTATTTAATGGGGCGCCTGGGTGGCACAGCGGTTGAGCGTCTGCCTTCAGCTCAGGGCGTGATCCCGGCGTTATGGGATCGAGCCCCACATCAGGCTCTTCAGCTATGAGCCTGCTTCTTCCTCTCCCACTCCCCCTGCTTGTGTTCCCTCTCTCAGTGGCTGTCTCTCTCTGTCAAATAAATAAATAAAATCTTTAAAAAAAAAAATTATTTAAGTAATCCCCACACCCAGCGTGGGACTCGAACTCACGACCCCGAGATCAAGAGTCACATGCTCCACTGACTGAGCCAGGCAGGCACCCTGAGAAGAAAAGCTTTTAAAATTAAATGGAGGTCCCTGATTTCTGCCCTTCTTTAGCACCAGTGTCCCTGGGGCTGGACCAGGTTACTTTCATCATTGCTTTTGAGCCCATTCTAGAAGCAGGGGGGCCTGTATCATCACATTCTGAGCCCAAGTTCTTGCTGATTCCCACCCCCTCCGTCTCTCTCCTTTGAAGTCTCATACTTGTACTCTTTCTGTCCATTGCTCCCTATCATCTCTGTCCCAGCCGGCAGGCCAATGGGACGTCCCCAGAAACCTCCCAGCTGGCTTGGGGGATCCCTGCGGCCTCGCTGTAAGCTCACACTTCTCTTCTTGTCCCAAAAGTCAGCCCAGGCCAGAAGCCTCGAGGGCACCCCCTTGCCCATGACCAACTCCCCATTCACAGGCCCCCATAAGACACTCACCAGGTCAGCATCACTCCAGAGAGGAACGTGGACACATAGTGGTGAGACACCCACCAACCTTTAATTCTGGGAGAGAAGAGAAGGAAAGAGAGCTCAGGTGAGGAGGGAAACAGGTGGCTCTTGCTTCCCAGACTATGTGCGCACGGGCTACTCTGTGGCCCCGAAACAGCCATCACATAGACCCAAGCCATGATTTCGCCCTTTCCTCTGTCCTCCAGAGATGACCAATCACACATAAACCACCCACAGATGAGCCACGAGGCCCATAGAAGCACTCGGGCCTCCAGGGGCTTCCCGCTATCCTAAAAGCACATTCCTCATCACACCCCAACTTCCAGCTCTGGCTCCCTGTCTTCTCCTTGAACCTGCCAAGCCCATTGCTACCTCAGGGCCTATTATGGGCTGAATTGTGTGTCCCCCAAATTCCAACGTGGTTGTCCAACCCCCCTTAGAGCTAGCACCTTAGAATGTGACTGTATTTGGAGATAGGAACTTTAAAGAGGTAAGTAAGGTTAAATGAGGTCATAAGGGTGGGCCCTAATCCAACAGGGGTGGTGTCTGTGTAAGAGGAAGAGACATGAGGGGTGGGTATGCTCCCAGAGAAAAGGCCACGTGAAGACACGGTGGCGTCTGTAGGCCAAGGAGAGGCCTCAAGAGAAACCAGTGGGGCTGGAACCTTGATCTTGGACTTCCAGCCTCCAGAACTGTGAGAAAATAGATTTCTGTTGTTTCAGCTCCCCAGCCTGTGGTATTTTGTCACAGCAGCCCACACAGACCAACAGGGCCCTTGGACTTGCTGTTCTCTCTGCTCCAAGAACTTGGCCTGCCTGGCTCATGGTCCAAATTCAAGTTTTGGACCAACTGTTGCCTCCTCCAAAAGGCCTTCTCTGGCTACCTTATCTAAAACAGCCAGGCAGCCCCACTCTGGATCACATGACCCTATTTCCTTCATGGCACTTACCACTATCTGAAATTACTCATTTCTTCCCCTTCATTTGTTCTCTGAACCCTCTTCCAGCTCACACATAAACATCAGGAGAGCAGGGATCTTGTCTGTGTTCTTCAGCGATGTATCTGTGACACCTGGCTCGGAGCAGGTGCTCAGTAAGTGTGTTTAAACACAGCGTGTGCGCGTGCACACACACACACACACACACACGCTCACCCAGAGCTGCAGCTACCTCTGTTATCCCACACAGACACACAGAAATGACAGACTGCCCACGCAGCATCTCAGCATCCCAGACGCACTTTCTCCCTGGGAGCCCACGCCGCAGGCTCATCTGCTCCCCCATCTACAGCAGTCCCTTGCTGAGCCCTGGACTTCATGTGTCCCATCCAGAACCTGTGGGCACCCTGGTCTCAGAACCTGGTACTCCCCCAACTGAGGGCTCTCACTCCACAGCAGGGGAGGGAGCCTTGTTGTCACCCCCTCTCAGTGTCTATGTCCCAGCCTAGGCTGAAAGCTGGACCCTCCAATCCTTACCCTTCAAAGTCTTTGAGTCTGTCTCTGGCCTCTGCTGGCCTTCTCCAGCCCCTGTCTCAGAGCTCAGTTACCTGAACACAAAGTGGCAGCGATTTGCTTTGCCAAATGTGGCCTGGGAGCAGCGGGGCTCCTTCCTCCCAAGGACTGGGCAGTAGAAACTGGGTTCCCCAAACCCTCACCAATGCTGGATTCCAAGTTTTTAAAATCTCTGCCAATCTTACTAGGTGAAAATCAGTGTGCTGTTGAGGTTTTAATTTGAATTGTCCTAATAAGTGGGCTTGAGTGGTCTTAAAACCTTCCAACCAGAATGCAGACATCACGCAAGCAGAGACTGGATCTTACTCCTCTCTCCACTTTGCAATCTCACAACGGATCTGCACATAAATTAGGGGTTCTGGCATGGCCTGTGGATGTCTCAAGGGTTATGGTTAGGAACAAGGTTTCATGTGGCTCTTTATTCCTAGCACTAACAGCACCCAGTAAACACTAGGCACTCAATAAATGTTGAAATGATGTCTAGGAGGTGTGGCTGATGAAGCAGCAGGGTCTAGATGCCACCAGCACGGAGGTACAGGATAAGACATCCACCCACTTCTTTGATCCAGTTTCCCCCACCCCATGTCCCTGGGTTGCCTGTCAGTGTCTACGGAGACCCCTGGCTCTAATTTTCTGACAGAAAAGGCAGTTAGGCCCATCCTCAGACCTTCAGCTTGAAGGGTACCCAAGAAGCCCCTCTGCAATCACCTCCCCCCAAGTTCTCTGCAGAGCCACACACAAGCCCTGGAGGTTTGGCAAACCCCGTGCTCCTTTGTCCTACTCCCCAGAGCCCCCCTGAGAAATGCCTGCTCCCCACGCAGAAGGGGCCAGAGCCAGATGCAGGATCTGTGCAGCAAGGCTGGCTAAGTGGCTGCTCTTCATTTCCCAGCTCAGAGTGCCCAGAGCCCAGCTCTGACAGATGCCCCCAATCAGCACAGCTCAGCGCCACTAGGAAAGGCTAGAAATTGCTTCTTCCGTGGCATGTTCTCGAGCCCCCTTGTCCATCTGCACACTCCAGGGTGCTGAGCTGGTTTTGTGCACGTGTGTTTATGCAACCGTTTTACTGTAACTGAGTTCGAATATCATACAATTCCCCCATTTAAAGTACACATGTCAGTGGCTTTGAGTATATTCACTGAGTTGTACAACCATGACCACTATCAGTTTTAGGACATTTTTATCACCCCAAAAGAAACCTGGACCCAAGAGTGTTCACCCTTTGGGCCTGTTTTGCCATGGAAATACAGCTTGCCAGGGCTTACGGGCATTTTAAAGAGCAGAGAGTAGATACCCAATGAAGAATGGTACACACATAGCCGCCGTGTAGAAACAGCATGGCCTGGTATCTGGGAATTATGCCCAAGGATACCATGGCTCTCCTTTCAGGACACTTTAGCCACATTTGCATATGGGTACCCCTCATAGACCAGCAATCACAGGCTGTTTCTGGCTTTGAGCCTCTAGTCACGTGGGCAGGTGGGGGAATGGCTTCCACACTGAGGATCCCTCCTGACCACCCTTACACGGCTTTATCCTAGGAAAGGCCCCTATAATAGCCAGTGGGAAGCAGGCACCCATGGGCTGGCTGGCCAGGAAAGCTAACACGATCCCTGATTCATTATTTATTCTGGCCCAGAACTAACTGTAGAGGACATCTGCTGTTTTGCCTTTCTGTCAATCACCCCACCCCCGTCCCACCCCCCGCATTCTGGTCGCACGCCAGGCCTTTCTTTGGGTGAACCACTTCATCCGCTCTCAGTCTGGGTGGCTGAGGGGAAGCGGAGTGATATTACTGGGCATGTGACTCAGAGCCAGCCTATCAGGGCTCTGCATCCCTGCAGCCACACTGATTGGCTCAGGGATGAGCCTGTGACCTCAGCCGAACCAATCAGAAATCTGTCTCCAAATTACAACTGGATCTGCGAAGGAAAGAGCTCTTTCTGTGAGATTGTCCATGTGACGGGATGCTGGTCTGGGCTGCGGGAAGCCAGTGCTTCCAACCGGCAAGAGATCACGGAGGTGGACTGATAGCATTGTGTGAGCCCTCTTCACCTCCTTGAACCACTGGTCTACAGGCATACTTCAGAGATATTGTGGGTTCACTTTCAGGGCACTGCAATAAGGCAAATGTCGCTATAAAGCAAGTCAAATGAAGTTTTTGGTTTTCCAGTGCCTCTGGAAGTTACGTTTACACTATACTGTAGTCTAGTCGGTATGAGATAGCATGTCTAGAAAAACAATGTAGATACCTTAATTGAAAAATACATTGCTATGGGGCGCCTGGGTGGCACAGCGGTTAAGCATCTGCCTTCGGCTCAGGGCGTGATCCTGGCGTTATGGGATCGAGCCCCACATCAGGCTCCTCCGCTATGAGCCTGCTTCTTCCTCTCCCACTCCCCCTGCTTGTGTTCCCTCTCTCGCTGGCTGTCTCTATCTCTGTCAAATAAATAAAATCTTAAAAAAAAAAATACATTGCTAAAAAATGCTAACCATCATCTGAGCTTCCAGCAAACTGTAATCACTAATCACAGATCACTATAACAAATACAAGTCTGAAATACTGCAAGAATTACCAAAATGTGACAGAGACAGAAAATGACAACATAAGGTTGTCACAAACCTTCAGTTTGTAAAAAAAAACAAAACAAAACACAATATCTGCGCAGTGCAGTTAGACAAGGTATGCCTATATATGTTCCCCCTTCATGTTTACTCCTATCAGGGTAGCTTCTCTCATTTGCAGGAGTTGCAGGGGAATTTGATTTGCTCATTGTGCTAATAAGCTACAGCTTCCCAGTCATTCCAGAAGATAAAGCACCAAGCCCATCCCACCCATTCCAGCCCCCAGCCCCCACACATCCAAACCCCTGCCCCAGGCCAAAGCAGGGAGATAGGCCCAGAGGAACAGTGCCATTACAACCTGAGATACCTGCTGAAGTGTTAGGCAAACGAAGCCTGGCTTTGGAACCCCACTTCTACCCTCTTGTGTCCTCCTCCCCACTTTCCTGGTGTGGACACTGGCAAGGACCTCCACTCAGTCCTGTTCCCTTCCCTCTGGTAACCACACCACACACATACCCCCACCCCCATTCACAGCTTGTCACACGATAAAGAGCTGACTAGAGTAACTCCTAAAGTGTTAGTGACTGTTAGAGATGCAGCAAGCCTCTGAAGACTCTTAATGTAAGAGTCCCTCAGAAGGATCAAACTTTAAGGCTGACAGCAAGCCCATGGGAACAGGAAGAGAATTCATAACAAGGAGGCCTTGCCACTTGCCTTGGGCCTCTTTCCCCACTACCTACCACCCTGGCTCCCCTCCAACGACACCCAAAACCAGAAAGATACTATTCACTAAAATTAAGGAAGACTATGAATGTTATTTCTTTGGTAAGATTTTCTACTTCAGTGTTTCCCAAAGCATGGGGAGCATACCACCAAGTTTTAGACGACATTCGAGTGTAACATGAGATGATACTGAACCATGTGGCGAGAGGTCATTTGTTCAGTTCTTTGTTCTCCTGATTAAGTCAAGGAGAGAGTCTCTTTAATGCCACTCAAGGTCCGCTAATCTCCCTTTTTACACACACGGACACACACAGAGAGATAGATAGCAGGCCTCAGGCTCAGAGCCTCCCGGAAGCAAGAATAATTGACTTCAGTACGTTATACAAGGAAAACAAAAGGATATTTTTATCCTACTTCCTCTTTCCTGCAAGATGCTGGTTTTCCATGTATGGTGACGAAATAAAATTTCCTTTTAAAATAAACTAGTATTTACTTAAGTTAAAAAAAAAAGTGGTTGATTTAAAATGTGAAAATTATCATCCAGATGATACATGGAAAAGGCAAAAATGACGAGGATGGGTCAAGAATGAGTGCCATTGAGAAACACTGATCTTTTCTAACGGGCTACATGCTACGGGGCTGCATACCTAAAAATCGCTGGGCCCCTGGTCCTTACCTCTGGGCTCTACCTTCAGGTTAAGGCCTGGCAGGGCAGGGATCTGCCATAAGAGACCACTGGGCAGAAAAGTGAAAAGGTGGCAAATTATTTAGGGGTTTGCTGACGCCCCCAGTCTTAAATACACAGTCATGACAGTTCCTTACTAGCATCCAGGAGGGAGGAAGCAGGGAGGGGCTGGGAGGTTGTTACCTTCCGTTTCAAGGAAAAATAGGGACAAGTAGGGTACACAGAGATGAAACAGCTTCTCTGAAAAGGAAATCAGACCTATAGAAAATGGGTCCTGCAGGTGGCAAATCATGGGTCTTAACTGGGCCCCAAAGACTCTCAGCTCAGAGACAGGTGGGGTAGGAAGGAGAATGACAAAATAGCGGGGCTCCTCGTATTGCAGGCCCTCAGAGGTGGGGACCTCCAACTGTGCCTCCACTCACTCAGCAATGCTGAGGCACATGTCCCCGGGGGCTGTGAAATAGCCCAGAGGGGGACTTCAGTTGCCCATGGCTCCAGAGCCACTCAGGAACAGCAGTGGGACTAGAACTCAGGAACCCTCACTCCCAGCCTGGCCGTTTTCCTCCTCAGCACTGCGGGAGTAACAGGGCACGTCTGAACCAAGACCCTCACCATGTGTCCTCCGTCCTCCCCATCTCCCTGTGGGGGACCATCTATTCTTATCACCAGAATCCATTCATCCTTCTGATGACAGTAACCCAATTTTCCTCTGGGGACCCACCCATTGCCCTCCTGACACTCAGCTCCTAGGCTTCTAATGACAGCCCATAGGGGAGGGCACGAGACTCAAGCCCAACCAATCACAGCCACGCATTCTCTGGCCACAGTGACTGGTTCAGAGACAGGCACATGGTTCAGCAAGTGCCAATGTGACCCAGCGAGGCCCTTGGAAAACAGCAAGGTGCCGTATTTTGCTGGGAACTCTGGAAATAAAGACGTGGGCCCGGAGCTCCAGGGTGCCTCTGCATGAAGCCTGAGAATGAAGACAGCAAAGTAGAAGGCAGAGGTGAGGGATGGAGAGAAGTGGGTCCTGATGCCATTGTCAAACACCTAGATTAAGCTTGACCTGAAGTCAGTCCCAACTGACCCGTTCATTGATAGAAGAAACCAAATTCCCTGTTGCGTTAAAACCATTTGAGTTAGAGTTTTGGTAAGCAGGAGACTGACCACAGGAGGTGACACGGCAGCAGCAGACTGGTTTTCCTCCTCCCTGGAGCAGTCAGGGACACCCCTCCCCCTCGACAGAGGAAGGGAATACAGGCTGAGGGTGACAGCCCTCACCTGCAACCCTTCCATGACAGATCTCCCTTTGGCTCCCCCAACTCCCCCCACAAAGCCGGGCCCCCAATTACCTTGAGCCATTGCTGATGAGAATACTCTCCCGAATTGTCAGGGTGCAGTAATACCACACCAGCAGGAAGTTAAAAACTTCATCCGTCACCCTGGGGGAAAGAAACAGCCCCAGGGAGGAGCACAGGCATGAGAACCAGGAACGGCTCTCCCACCCACATGGCAACAGAACAGCAAACCTGGATGAGGGCCGCCCACCCAGGTTGCCTCTGGGAAGACCCGCTGATCCCGGGGAAGACCGAGGAAGCATGGCCACCACCTAGCCTGCCAGTCCCCTTCCTCACCTTTCTACCAGAATCCTGCTTGCCTTTAAGGCTCCAGCTGAGGTTTCGTCCCCTTCCCTGAGTGGTCAGCCTAGGACACCCTCTCTCCCTTCTAAATGCTTATAGTCTGATGTAAAATTTTTGGTGAAAGGGCAACAGGAGGACTTTAAGCAGAAAACTGAATATTTTAAACTGTCTGTAGTGTCAAAATGTAAATTCCCTCTGACCCCTTAAAAGATTTATAAACTTTGTTGCACTTACAAAAAATTAAGGCCTGAATTGTCTGTAAGATGAATTGAGAACTCCCTGCTTTCTCTACAGTCCTCATGGCCCAGAGTGGGGCAGAGAGGCCTTAGGACAGAACAGAGGGGCTGCAGCTGTTGCTGTGCGCTGGTCAGAGTAGAGAGCTGGCAGACACGCGGTATGTGACCTCGTCAGAGACTCTCTGGCCTCAGCTTTGCTGTCTATCAAAGGCTCACCACTACCTGAATATTGCTGGGTGAAGGATCCTGGGACAGAGCCTACGACAGCCCCTCAGAAGGGGCTCTAATGGAGACTCTAGCTTGCACCCCAAAGGGAAGCGCCTCTGTCCTTCCCAGCGCCATACGGATCCATTCAGCACGGGAACAGACATGACTGTACGGGGCGCTAGCCATCCGCCCCGAGGAGAGAGAACACTCCCACTCTGCTCCGTTTCCATCTCTGAACTGGGACAACTCTGATAACCCTGGGAGGGAAATGGAGGGGTGTGATTCGAACAATAAGAGCCGAAGTTGGAAGGTTGTCTTTTAAGCTATGTGACCCTGTTTTGTGGTAACAGATGACAGACTTTCAACCCCAAGCCCTCCCGAACCATTGCCTGCAAAGGCAGTCTTGTGAAGGCCAGAAACAGACTCTGGAAGCACAGGGCCTGAGTTCAAATCCCAGCTCTGCCTCTTCCCAGCCGTGGGACCAGGGGCAAGTCAGTGATTCTCCCATGCAATCACTTCCTGAGCTGAAGTGCGGAGAGTGACAGCAGCTCCCGTGTAAGCTGCTGTGAGCATCAGCTGAGCTTAACACAGGAAGCACGTGGAATGGTGCCTGAGGCATAGAAAGGGCTACCAGCATTCCCTGTTACAATTTTGAGAAGTATCACAGAGAATCCAAAGCCTGAGAAATGAGTCTCCGACACTTAACTCTGAGGAAATCAAAGGCCTACTTGACTTGAATGGGGTGTTGGGGTGGGGATGGCCTCCCCAGGGCAGAGGGTCACTCGGACACCGACATCTGAGCTCACCTCCAGGCAGGAGGCAGACCCAGTCATGAGTCGTGGTTACCAGGACGTTTTTCATTGGTCCTTTCCTACATCTTACCCATACAGAGGGGAATGAAAAGAAAGTTTTATGGCCCCAGTACTTTAGGGACATGCCTGAGGTGCCGGCCTCAGCCTTCTCTTCCAGAGTGTATGAGCTCCCTGTTGCTGCTGTAACAAAGACCACAAACGTAGCGGCTGAAAGCAACACACATTTATTCTCTCACAGTCCTGGAGGCCGGAAGTCTGAAATGGGTCAGCAGGGCTGAGTTCCTTCTGGAAGCTCTCGGGGAGAATCCACTTGCTGACCTGCTCCAGCTTCTAGAGGCACCTGCATTCCTCGTTTCATGGCTTGGCATCACATTTCCTTCTCTGACTCTGACCCTCCCACCTCCCTCTTATAAAGACCCTTGGACTTAAATTGGGCCCCCTGAATAATCCAGGATAATCTCTTCTCAAGTTCCTTCACTCAGTCTATCTGCAGAGACGTTTTGCCAAGTAAGGTCACATATTCGCAGGTTCTGGGGATTAGAACATGCACCTCTTCGGGGACCGTGACTCAGACCATGCCAGGCCGGCTCTAATTACTGGGAACTTGCAAAGCTGCAGGCATTTTACGCGGATGATCTCTCCGAGTCCTAGACCAAGCCTACAGGACTGTTTCCCATGGCAGAGAGATGCACTTACCACATCTATGCCCGTCCACATGACTCCGACAGCCAGACCCTGCCATTCCTGGCATGCCTGGGGGCTTTCGCAGGCCCCCAGAGCTCATTCTGCTGGTGCAAGAGGCAGATCAGGAGGGAGGGGGAATTAATGCCCTTTGGAAGCAGTCCTCAACTCCCCTGACCAACAGCAGTTGGAAGATAAATACCCTTGCTCCCTTGTCCCTCAAATGGGTAACAGAGGCCTGTTCCATGCTGTCCCCCATTTCCTCAGCTGCACTGGACTCCAGATGCCTACAGGGGAGCCCCTCCCATCTCACTTCCTATTTCCCTACCAATGTTTCCTGGGATCACCTCCCAAAGAAACTACTGGCACTCAAATGCTTGTCTTAGGGGTTGCTTTGAGGGGAACACACCAAGACAGGACAACTTCCCATTTCACAGATGAGGATACTGAGGCTCAGAGAGAGGAAGTGAGCTCCCCAGGAGTGAGATCCAAGCCCAAGCCCAACTAACCTGAGCTTAACTCCAACCACCTTTTTCCTGAACCTTCAAAACCCAATCCCGATAGAGGACAATCCCAACTAGACACAGCCTCTTGGCCTGAAGGCAGAAGAAAGAGGCATCCCACTCTCCGGAAGCCTCACCAAAGCCTCCTGAGGACCAGACAACATGGGCAGATGTCTTCGGCCATGGGGAAGACGAAGAAGCAGACACAGAGAGAACAAGGGCTCTACTCAAGGTCACACAATCTGTGAGTGGCAGGGCTGGACTAGGACCCACTGTTCTGAAGGACATTGGCCACCCTCAGGCCCAGACTTACAGGCACCATAGAAGGGCTTGTCGGTGGGGCACACAGCAAGGAAACCATCCTACGGGGGCAGGAGTAAGGAAAGAGAATCCCGCTCCTTGGATGCACTGGATATTAAGCTGTGGTCTCTTGCAGCCTGCCCAACCCTAGCACAAAATGGTGGCAGGAATCCCAACTGCTCACACTTAGAGGGCACGTATGCACCAAGCACACTACTCTAAACACTGCAAATAGAGCCTATCCAGTCCTCTCAGCCATCCTACCAACTACCTCCCATTCTCCTCATTTTGTGTGTGAAGAAACCAAGGTGGGGAGAGGTTAGGTCATTTGCCCAAGGTCAAACAGCAGGGCAAACTTCACTGAAGAGCGGAATAGGGATGAGCTGCCGGTCCAGCCCCCTTCCCCTGTCCTATTTTTAACCCATGGAAGGTATACTAGGTTGAATAGTGTTCCCTCAAAATTCAGGTCCACCCAGAACCTCAGCATATGACCTTATTTGGAAATAGGATCTTTGCAAATGGAATTAGTTAAGATAAGGTCATACCCGGTTAGGGTGGGCCCTGAATCCAAAGACTGGTGTCCTCCTAAGAAGGCCAAGAGAGAGGGACACATGGGGACGGAGATTGAGGCACATGAGGCGGAGACTGGAGGGAAACAGCTTTAAGCCAGGGAATGCCAAGGAAGCTGGCAGCCCCCAGAGGCAGGATACTCCCCCAGAGCCTTCAGAGAGCACAGTCCCACCAACACCTTCATTTCAGACTTCTGGCCTCTACAACTGTGAGAAAATAGATTTCCGTTGTTCCAAACCGTCCAGTTCGTGGCGCTTCATTACAATAGCCCCGGGAAATCTTTAAAGACTCAGGCCCCTGCTGAACTTTCAAACTTGACAACACACCACAGGTTTGCCCTTTGAGGGCCGAGATGTCCCAGCGCTGGGGAATCTGGTTGCACATCAAGAACGTCTATCCCTTCCAGAGGGGCATGTGAGCAGGCAGTACTGATGTGTGCAGCTTTTACCCTCTGGGCAAGCAGGCCAGGCCCGAGGCAGCAGGCAGGCACGGGCCCAGGACCTAAAAGAGCCTTTGTCTGGACATTCAAGTGGCCAGACCAGAAACTGGACTCCCAGCCAAGCACCTGCCAGGACATAAAGCCCTGACACACGGGCCAAATGCCCAAGCTGTACTCCCCCGCCTCCCCTTGGGGCACAAAACCCGAGGCCAGAGGGAGAAACGAAACCCCCTGAGGCAAGGCAGCCTGAGCCCACCGGCTCAGCCTCTCAGAGCCACGTGGCCTCGGCCGGCACCAAAAGCAGTGGCTGACGCTCTCACCAACACCACTGGTGCCAGGCCTGGGCAGAGCCCACCACGCACAGTGTTAACAAAGCCTGGTGTCACCCTCATTTTACAGATGGGGAGACTGAGGCTGGGAACCCGCTCATGGTGACAGACAGTTGGTCTCAAAGCCAGGACTCAAACCCAGGCAGTCTGTGATGTATCTTTCTTTTCTTCTTTCCCTTCTTCCTTTCCTTTTTTCCTGCTTTCTCTTTCTCTTTGTATAATTGATATATAATTCACATACCATAAAATTCACCCTTTCAAAATGTATAATTCATTAATTTTTAGTATATTCACAGAGCTGTACATTCAACACCTCTAATTCTGGAACATTCTCCTCACTCCAAAAGAAACCCCATACCCATCAACAGTACCCGCCCCCACCTCCCCTCCACCCAGCTCCTGACCACTAATCTGCTGTCTCTATAGATTTGCCTGTGCTGCATATTTCATATAAATGGAATCATACAATATGTGGCCTTTTGTGACTAACTTCTTTCACTGAACACAATGTTTTCCAGGTTCATCCATGTTGCAGCGTGTGTCACTACTTTATGCCTATTTATTATTGGAATAATAATCCACTGTGTGGGTGTGCCATTGGGCTCTTCCCTAACTACTAGTTATAAGGTCTCTCCAGTCGCTGTCCAGTAGATACTGCTGGACGGAGGTCGAGTGGACAGGACTGCTGTTTCACATGAGAAGAGGCTCTCTACTGACAATCCACCGAACACTACAGATGCAGGAGAGACCCCCCCCCACGCCTACGCACACCACCACACTTCCTGTTACCTGTAGTGAAGGACAAACCGACACGCCACAGCACCCAGGAGCAGGATGATGGTCAGGTAGAGCTTGAACTTCTCATACTCATCCTTGTAAGCAAATCTGCAGTGACAGACACCCCCAGGAAAGGTCATGTAACTATGACTATAGTTACAGTGATGTAACTATATCCCATCTGGGGGCAGAATCCTCAGCCCCATTCGATTCTTCCCCTAGCACCACCCACTGTCCACAAGAACCTTTTGGTCCCACTAAAGGAAAGCTCTGGCCTTGAATTAATGGTGATGATCAATTAAAGAAAGAGGACCAACGTGCAAAGCTTCCCACATCCCTGGACCCCTGGGGTAGGTCTCCGGGTTGCTGATGGAGATGTGCAGGGGATGATGGGTTCCTCCCTAACCAGCTACTGCAGCAGAAACACACGGCTCTACTGCCCCTGGGATGGACTGATTTCAGGTGGATGGTACCGCCTGCTTCCCAGGAGAACTGTGTGTTGATAAGAAGTGTAATGGAGCAGGAGCCGTTCTGTTCCCCCAACATACTGACTGCATGAAAAGAAGGAAGGAACCGTCCCAGGGTGGCCTCCCCACTGAGAAGGAGAGTGTCAGAAAGACCAAGAGCCAGAGCCCCAACTATTAAATTTTTTTATTTATGCAAAAATTCTAGCTAGGTTCATTTCTCCTAAGTTGAAAGAGCAAAATGCCTGGATTCCCTAAAGCCAGGTGGGGGGTCGGAGATACTTACTTGGCCTGGTTGCTGAGAAGGGTCACATTCACATTGCCAAGGACGAGATTTAAGTAGAGCCTGGAAGGAAAGTACCTGTGAGGGCTGACTCATTCCTTACCAGCCCTGGGAGTGGGCCCCAACCAAAAACGTTCAAACAATAAGCATGCATTGAGCACCGATGTTAGAAAACAGGGTGCTAAACTCAGCAGTAAAATTCTCACATGGAGAATAATGGCTAAGTAGAGAATGTGACAACTATGGCACACAACAGTCATGACTAACCCATTTTCCCCCATTTTAGCTGGCTCAGAAACCATATTTCCCAGGCTCCCTTGCAGCAAACGTGAGCATGTGACTAAGTTCCAGCCAATGAAGTGAAGAAGGCATGTGTACAATTCCTAGGTCAGTTTAAAAAGCATTCTTTTTAAAATTGAAGTATAACCTACAGTATAGTTTATGCCCAGCTTCTTTCCCCCAATATTATGTCTGTGAGATTCATCCACGTTGTCTGTATATAGTATGCCCCTGAGTGGAGATACCACAACTTATTTCTTCATTCTACTACTGACAAACACTGAAGTTGTTTTCAGTTTTTGGCTAATAGAAATACAGCTGCTGGGGCGCCTGGGTGGCTCAGTCGTTAGGCGTCTGCCTTCGGCTCAGGGCGTGATCCCGGCCTTCTGGGATCGAGCCCCGCATCACGCTCCTCTGCTGGAAGCCTTCTTCTTCCTCTCCCACTTCCTCTGCCTGTGTTCCCTTTCTTGCTGGCTGTCTCTCTCTCTCTCTCTCTCTGTCAAATAAATAAATAAAATCTTAAAAAAAAAAAAAAGAAAAAAAGAAATACAGCTGCTGTGAACGTTCTTTTTTTTTTTAACTGAGATATAATTCACATACCATAATGTCACTTTTTTTTTTTTTAAGTTTTATTTATTTAAGCGATCTCTATACCCCAGGTGGGGCTTGAACTAACGACTCTGAGATCAAAAGTTGCACGCTCTTCCGACTGAGCCAGCCAGCCCCCCCCTCCAATAACAGCAGTGTTTTCAAATATACAACTTCAGGGTTTCCAGTATATTCACAACATTGTACAACCATCCCCATTACTTAATTCTAGAACATTTTCATCATCTCAAAAGAAAGCCCATATACTGTGAGCAGTTGCTCCCTTTCCTCCCTCCCCCCAGCACCTGGCAACCACTAATCTACTCTACATCTACAGATTTGCCTATTTTGGACATTTCATACAAAAAGACTCATGCAACATGGGGCCTTTTGTGTCTGGACTCTTTGCTGTCAACATTCTTATGCGTGTCTATTCAAGGGCAGAAGCACTCATTTCCACTGGCTATACATAAGACAGGAGTGGAATTTCTGGATTATAGAATATGTGTGTTTTTGGCTTCACCTGGAAATGGCAAACTTTTTTTTTTTTTTGTAAAAAGCATCTGCTTGCCCTCCACTTCCTGAGGATGTGACGGTGCGAGCCAGCTCTGGGAATGCAGATGGGGACAACTCCCTGAAGGGTGGTAAAGCAGTGAGCTGGAGTTGGAAGGGCCCCCAGTCCCTAGATGACTCCATGAGCCCGCCACTCTTGGTCCACTCACCTCTGGACTGCTATGTATGAGAAGAGAAACCTCCCCCTTGTTTGAGCCCCCATATTGTTGGGCTTTTGTTACAATAGCCTGTACTCTAACGGCACTAATAAAGGTGCAAGTAAAGGGTTATGAAATCTCGGGGGAGGTAGGGTGTAATTCTACAGAGGGAAAGGGGTTTTGGAAGGGCTTCATTGCGTTGGTAACATCTGAACAGGGCTTTGAAGGATAAGTAGAAGGTTGAGAGGAGAAAAGCAAACGGAAAAGTCTACTTTCTCACTCTGAGTAAATTCTAGGGGCATTTCCGGTCTGGTGTAACTGGAACACAGGTGTAAAAAGAACATAAAGTTCTTTTCACCTAGCGATACAGTCCCTACTTCCTGAAAGAGCTGTGACATTTCCCTTCAGAGAATCTCTTCCCTCCAGGTCCTAGGCTAAGGCACAGGACCCAGGCTTAGCCAATCAGAGCAGTGCATCCTCCTGATTGGGTTAATAAGGGTCATATGTGACACACTGGTCACAGGCCAATGAGACTCAGTCCTAGGACTTTTCCCAGAACTACTAAGAAACAAAGAGGCTTTCTCTACTGGAACTGCTAAGCTGGAAGAAAGCAAACCCAGAGCTCCTGGGGCCAGCTTGGATAGAAAAGTCTCCCTAAGAACAAAACACACATGGCAAAGGGAGTAAAAGGAAAGCTCACTGATAGACAGAGCCTAACAGTATCATTTGATACTGAAGCAGGATCCAGCCAGACCCACAGCAACATCCGCACTTTTAAGTTACATGAGCCAATAAATCGCCTATTTTTTTTTTAAGCATTTTGAGTTGGGCTTTCTGTCATTTGTAATCCAAAGATTGCCAACTGATGTAAAATGCACGGAGGAGACTGGAGCTGGGAAAGTGGATCTGAGCCACATTGTAAAAAAGGTCATGCGGTTTCATTCTATGGAAAATTTTCACCACCCAACTCAGGGAAATTTTCACCAAATATGGCAAAAGAGGAGAAGCCAAGAGGAATGGCTTCAAGTGTAAAAGGGCTAGTAAGCCTCCTGATGGGGGCTTTGACTCAGTGCTAGGCCAAAGCGGGAGAAAGGGCCACAGGGCAGTGATGGGAGCGCACTTAGCAACCCACCTCAGGTTTCGATACAACACTGTCTGATCTTGCTCTGGGACAGGTGGCAGTGATGTCACTTGAGGGAGGAAATGGGACTTCTCCAAAGGAGGAAGACAGAAAGAACACAAGCTCTGGAGTCAGAGTGTTCACATACAAACCTGGGCTGTCACCTGAGCAAAACACCCCCTAATGTCTTTGAACCTTGTAGAATTTGGATACCTGGGTCTGACTCACCAAGCTGTAGACAATTCAAGAGCCCCCAGCACAATGCTAGGCATACAGCAGGCGCTAAATGTTTGTTCTCAAAGGAAAAAAAATAGAGAGAGAGAGAGAGAGAGAGAAACCAAGAAATAGACTCTTAACTACAGAGAACAAACTGATGGTTACCAGAGGTGAGGGGGCGGGGGGAGTGAACAAGGTGATGGGTATGAAGGAAGGCACTTGTGATGAGCACTGGGTGATGTATGGAAGTGTTGAATCATTCTATTGTACACCTGCAACTAATATAATACTGTCTATTAACTATACTGGAATTTAAGATAAAAATAAAATAAATAAATGTTTGTTCTTTGGGAGAAAACATCTTTCCTCTTAACCTCGGGTGGCACCAGGCATGTGGCAGGTGCTAGAAACCAGATCTTGTACCTAGTTCCTCACAAAAGCCCTCTGACAGTCACCAGGAAGGTCACCCTGAGATCCCCTCCTGCTCCATGGACGAACGTATGAGGAAGACTCCTTCTCTTTTCTGCCCTTGCTTCCCTTCTTTCCCCTCAACCTCAAGCTCCAGCAGGGAGGTGGGAGTCACACAGACCAGGTACTCTAAGCCTGGGCGTCTGCCCGCAGCAGGGATGCGATAAGTTCCCAGCTCCTACCCATTCTTCTTGGGCAGGTAGGCCTCCATGTCGAAGAAGATATTCTGCCGCTCCTTGATGTTGGCACTCATCTGCTGAATGAGCTCTGCCTCCTCCCGACTGGCATGCTTCTTGTACCTGTTTGGTCAGAGGTGTGGGCATAGGAGAAGCAGGGCTGTTACTCAGAATGGAGGAAGAATGTGGGAGCTCTGGGCACTGCCCTCCCGTCTTTCTATCTCGATGCTTCTTACAACCTCAATTCTCCCTCTGCACCCTGTGGGTTTGACACTGGGTCCCTGCTAGCCTTGTGACCTTGGGAAAGTCCTTTTACCTCTTTGCCTCATTTTCCATACCTGAAAAACAGGGGTAGCATCAAGCCTACCTCATGGACAATAATGTGAGGACTGAGTGAGTACACCAAATATAACACATTTAGAATGATCCTTGGTATCAAGGATCAGTATGAGCTCAATGGACCTCTAGAGGCAATACCACGCTTCTGACTCTTCTAAAAGAAAAGTCTGAACATTAGTAGAAGGGCAGACAGGAAAGTGCTTTAAAAGTATTAGCAACCAACTGATCACTGTCTGTTTTTCCTTGGTGATATTTAACTCTCAAAACCAGAAAAACAAGCCAGTGGACACCCTCTCAGAATAGTAGGTGTGTCCTCTTGGGTCAACCTTCTAACCCAATGGTTCTCAACTGGGGATACTTGGCAACACCTAGGAACATTTTGTTTGTCAAACAGGGGTGGAGGGTTCTATTGGCATCTAGGGTGTAGAGGCCAGGGATGCCGCTAAACATCCTAGAACACACAAGACAGACCCTGCAGCCGAATTATCAACAGTGCCAGGGTCGAAAAATCCTAGACTGATAAAGACTATTGAGTCTTACCATCAGTAAGATATGTTTTTCCAAGAGTGGCGGTGTCGTTACATGGAACCATCCACACTCTTACTCCATGACTAATGGGCCCCCATTTCCAAAATGGTCACCCAAGATTAGAAATATAATCAGTAATGTTTGCAAAAATTGTCCACAAGGGAAGGGAAGAATTGACCAAGAGTTACACACTATGGTGTGGAGTTAGCTAAGTCAACTGGGATAAGTCACTCAGAGCCTCGGTCTCCTTGCTTTCCTGGGGATCACAGCAGCCACTGGACTCCTTCACCTATGGGGGATGAAAGCACTTCCCAAACCATGAAGGCATGAGGACTAAGAAGTGAACATACGATCGTGGCCTCAAGAACTGAACTAAGTCGTGAGCTCAAGTATTTCCCTCTGGGGATGCCAGACTTCCTACCACCTCCACCAAAGACCTATAACAACTTTCCTCTGGAAAACTACCTCTCCTCCTCTTTCCCCCCTCTATATAGTTCCAGTAAGGCTATCCCAGCCCCCAGGTCCATAAATTAAGCGCATGACCTAGTCTTGCCTAACCAGAGTCTCAGCGATTGGTTCACAAATGAGCACGTGACCAATTTCAGCCAACTAGGATCACACCCAGAAGTTTCACTGAAAAACAAGTTATTCTGCTGGGTAACCAAACCAAACCAATAGGAAGTAAGGCTGGAGGATGTAAGTCTGGAAGATATAAGTCTGGCACTGCTGGTAGCCATTTCAGTCAGGGGAGGCGGCTCAGCCTAAGGGTGAAGCCAATCTAGAGAAAGACAGAATCTAGAAGTGGGGGCGGGAGGAGAGACAACAGATTCCTAAAAACAACTTTTGACCCCTGGATCCAGTAATGTCTGAAGCTACTTCTGTTTTTTTCCATTAAAATTTCCATTCTCTGCTTCAGCCAGCTTTGAGTTGGGTTTCTGTCCCTTAGAACCCAGGGAGCTCAGCCTCGCCTACCTCTGGAGTGCGTGCTTTAGGTCCTTCAGACGCGTCTTCTGCTTGCTGATGGAGCTGCTACACGAAGTCTGGAGTGAGGTCAGCTCCTCCAGCTTCTGCTTGTAGATCCTGTGGGTTTCCTGAGGGATGGAAGAGCCCAAGCAGGGTGTATGGGAGAAGGTGAATGGGTCGTTTTTCACAGTTGGACATGACTGTGGAAGTCAGTTTGACAGCTGAGATGACGCACAGCTACTACTATCAAAGATGCGGCTTAGACAAGTAGGACTGGAAGTAGGGTAGGTAGCAAGGCACCGTACTTGTGTAAGAACTATTTTTTTTTCTCCTACCCCAGTTCCTCCTTCCTAATAGCAATAGCAACCAAATATGCCTCTGAGAGGCATACCTCTCTCATCAACCTCTTCTTGGTCCAGATGGTTTGAGGAGAGCTAACAGTCTCCATGCCAACAGCGGTCATGTGATCCAGGCCTGGCCAATCAATAACCTCCAATCCCCCAGCCACTGACTGGTTCAGAGGTAGACACATGGCTGAAACTGGGCCAATGAGAGTCAGCCCTGGGACTCTGGTTTAGAAGTATTGGTTTAGAAACGCCCTCCTGCTGGGTTTGCTAATCTGGTAGAAAGTGCACCTGGGGCTGCTGAGCAAATGAAGCCTAAAAGGAAAACAGAATTTCAGCACAGTGCAAGACAGAATTCTCACAGCATCAATTCACCCCTTAGATCTAACCAGGTCTGAATGCAAGGCTCTTGGTGATATGAATTAATAAATTCCTTTTCACTTAGGCCAGTTTGAGTCGGGTTTCTGATCCTGGCAATGAAGACAGTTCTTGCTATGTCAACTAAGAAAAGGACGCACCTCTTCCTTTAAAGCCAGCCTTCCCTACCCCAACGCCCTGGAAATAACCATTCAGGGCCACAAGCCCCGGGGAAATACAACAGGCTTTACCCCAAGGCAAGGAGGATGAATACAGCAACTTCTCCATCACGCTGCCCCAGCACACCTCCCCCAACATTACACCATATGCTCAGAAACAACCCCCTCCCTCTAGAGTTCTGGTAATCTAAGACAAGCACCAGCAATGTGGAGGAAACAATATGAGAGACAGAGACGATGAAATTAGAAACGATAATCCAATGAACATATTTAAAGTGTCTGTTTTCATGGGTGGTAGAGAAATGTATTTACCAGAGGCAGAAAAAAAGGGGATGGTCAAAGGGTGAGACCAGAGCCTAAACACTCATATGTGCCAAGAGGGGTCTCTAGATATGACAGTCAAGCCAGAAAATAAAGATGTGAAGGCAATGAAGTGAATAGATAACAATTAGGAACATCAAAGAAAACTTTGAGCAAGTCTCCCCTGACCCTGAGATGAGAGGGCTTGGTTTCCTGAATTCACACAGCATCCTCGCTCTCTCCTTCCTGGGTCCCCGGGGAAGAAAATCATGTCTTTCATGTAATGTTTTATTTTTTTTTTTAAAGATTTTAATTTATTCATTCGACAGAGATAGAGACAGCCAGCGAGAGAGGGAACACAAGCAGGGGGAGTGGGAGGAAGAAGCAGGCTCATAGCGGAGGAGCCTGATGTGGGGCTCGATCCCATAACGCCGGGATCACGCCCTGAGCCGAAGGCAGACGCTTAACCGCTGTGCCACCCAGGCGCCCCATAATGTTTTATTTTTAAATAATTTCAAACTTGCTGAAGAATTGTAAGAATAGTATGAAGAACTCCCCTATGCCCTTCACCCAGACTCACTATGTTGGCATTATGGCATACATATTTGCTTTATTCCGTGTGTGTGTGTGTGTGTGTGTGTGTGTTCTTTTTCTATATCAGCCATCAGTGAGCTACAAGCTACAGGCCAAATCTCCAGCCACCAGAATTTGTACGGGCAGTACGCTAGAAATGGTTTTTGCCTGGTTGAAAAAAAAAAATCAAAAGAAGAATATTTCACGACACGTGAGAAGTATATGAAATTGGAACGTCGGTATCCATAAATAAACTCCATTGGAGCACAACCACACCCATTCATTTACATATTATCGCGGCTACTCCGGCGCTACAACAGCACAGTGAGTAGTTGTGACACAGACCATATGGCCCGCCAAAGCCTAGAATCCTCGTTACCTAGACTTTCTGCCAAAAAAAGTTTGCCTACTCCTTTCTAAACCATTTGGGAGTTGGTCACAGACAACATGCTTCTTTACTCTTAAATACTTCAGTGCATATCTGCGAAGAACACGACATTCTCAGGGCGCCTGGGTGGCTCAGTCGGTTAAGCATCTGCCTTTGGCTCAGGTCATGATCCTGTGGTCCTGGGATCAAACCTGGGGTGAGGCTCCCTGCTGAGTGGGGAGCCTGCTTCTCCCTCTCCCTCTGCTGCTCTCCCCACTCCTGCTCACTCTCTCTCAAATAAATAAATAAAATCTTTAAAAAAAAAGGACATGGCATTCTCTTATATATCCATAGTACAATGATCAAATCATCATATTTCTTTAGGCTCCTTTAGTCTACAACAGTTCCTCAACTTTTCTTTGTCTTTCCTGACATGGACGTTTTTAAAGGGTTCAGTCCAGTTGTTTTGAAGAATGTCCCTCCCACCTGGGTTTGTCAGATATTTCCTCATCAGTGAATTCTGGTTATGCATTTGGGGCAGAAATGCCATTAAAGTGATGCTGTGTCCTCGGTGTCTATCAGGAGGGACACAGTGTCTGTGATGTTAACTTTGATTGCTTGCTGCCCACTGCTTTCTCCATTTACAGTGGCCAGGTTCCCCTCTGTAATTAACAAGTAATCTGTAGACAGCGCAGTGTGATTTACTCCCTTTTGAATTCCTTGGCCCTCTACGTTCAACTCATCTGCTAGTAATAAAGGAAACCCTCCAGAATGGGACAGGAAGGATGGGGGCAGAGAGCTCCCAAGGCTTTGAGCAGGTGGGGCTTCTGAACCAAGAGTCCCCGGAAACAGCAGCTGCGGCTCCTGGAAGATAAAGGACCATGCTGCCTCCTGGCACTCTCTGGTGCTGGGTCCCACCACAGAAAGATAAGATCAAGACTGCAACATCAGCAGCCAGATGCTCACCAGGCCCTCTTGGATTTAAATTAATATTTAATTTCTTAAGTAAAACATGAAGACATTATCCTCGTTAAAAATTAAAACACTACAGCTATGGCTGAAGGTGGCTACGAATATCCCACATCCTGTATTTTCCCCTTTCTCCAGAGATAACTACTGTTACCACTTTCTTTAGACTTCCGTCTGTGTATTCTTCCAGACTGTAGTCTACTTATCTATGCATTTCTATATTCTATATAGACCTATTTCTATATATATATGCACATATATATGAAAAATACACACTTGCAAAAATGAGTTGTTCCTAGTACTTATTCTCCTTTACTTCCTTTAGTAACAGGACCCCACTGAGTAGCAGCTGGGCATGTGGCCACCCACTAACAGACATTTCCCAGCCTCCCTTGCAGCTATGTGTAGCAGCAGGACTACGAGTTAGCCAAAGGGATGCAGGTAGAAGTGATGTGTGTAGGTTCTGAACCACATCTTGTAAGGAGCTGCTTGCCCTCCACTGTCCATTTCCCTGGCTGGGATACGGCGACAACAGGTGCAGTTACCTTGAAACCAGAGATGGAAGCCACATGATGTCAATGGCAAAGTCCAATGTCCCTTCCTCAGCCAAGCTGTAGTACAGCCTCGGGTGACCTCATGTGACAGAGCTTCCCACCTGTGGTGGTTTTAAAACATGATCACCCGTTCTTTAGCACTCCTCACATAAACAGGTGGGATCTCTGTTCCCACCTCTTAAACATAGACAGGCTTGTGGCTGGTTTGACCAATAAAATATGGCAGGAGCAACACTACAGTCTCTGGGAAAAAAGTCATGCAAGGCCATGTGGCTTCTGCCTTATTTGCTGGAACACTTGCTTTTAGAGCAAAGAGTCCAACTACCCTTAGGCCACCATGCTGTATGGAAATCCTAACCACATTGAGAAGTCACATGTAGGCACTCTGATCAATAGTCCCAACNTATTTGACAGAGATAGAGACAGCCAGAGAGAGAGGGAACACAAGCAGGGGGAGTGGGAGAGGAAGAAGCAGGCTCATAGCGGAGGAGCCTGATGTGGGGCTCGATCCCGCAACGCCGGGATCACGCCCTGAGCCGAAGGCAGAAGCCCAACCGCTGTGCCACCCAGGCGCCCCTGGAACACTTGCTTTTAGAGCAAAGAGTCCAACTACCCTTAGGCCACCATGCTGTATGGAAATCCTAACCACATTGAGAAGTCACATGTAGGCACTCTGATCAATAGTCCCAACTAAGACAAACATTCTTGTCATTTCAGCTTAGATGTTTAGATGTGTGGGTAAAGAAACCTCCAGATGATTCCAGCCACAGCCATGTAAGTTACTCCCAGCCATTCAAGTCTTCCCTGCTAAGGCCTCTGACATCATAGAGCACAGTTAAGCCATTCCCGTTATGCCCTGTCCAAACTCAAGGCCCACAGAATCCATGAGCAAAATGTAATTATTGTTGTTATATACAGCAACACATAACTGAACACCACTTACTCTGGACCACACCTCCCTTTGGACTGTTACATGAGAAAAATGCTGCCTCGTTTAAACCTTTTTTTTTTTTTAATTTGGGGATCTCTTTGTTATAGCAGCTTAGCTTATATCCTAAAGCACATACTTTTGATTTTTAAAAATATATTAACAACATCAGAATATAGATATGATGCCACAAGTTTCTTTTTCTCACGCAACAAGATGACTTGAAGATCTACTGACATAAGAATGTATAGATAGGGGCGCCTGGGTGGCACAGCGGTTAAGCGTCTGCCTTCGGCTCAGGGCGTGATCCCGGCGTTATGGGTTCGAGCCCCACATCAGGCTCCTCTGCTATGAGCCTGCTTCTTCCTCTCCCACTCCCCCTGCTTGTGTTCCCTCTCTCGCCTAGCTGTCTCTCTCTCTGTCAAATAAACAAATAAAATCTTTAAAAAAAAAAAAAAAAAGAATGTATAGATATACTTCATTCTTTTTAGGGCTATGGAGTATTTCATGCTATGGACATACTACAGCTTATGGCATCATCCTATTGCTGGATATTTAGGTTGTTTCCAGTCTCTGCCTATAACCAACAATGCAACATTAACTATTATCCTTGCACTGCCTCCCTGGGTATACACACAACCATCTCTCTAGGGAAGAGAAGGATCGCTGGGTCAGAGTGTACAGCCTTGTTTTAGTGTAATAGATCTTGGCAAACTGCCCACAGAGTGGCTGTACCAATTTACACTCCCACCTACAGCTTATGTCGACACTTCACCAACACTCAATGACATCTACTTTTCTACAGCGCTTCTCTAATCTCTGCTGGTCATATTTTCTGCTCAAACCAAAGGCATCAGATCAGTAAGGATAGGAAGTCCGTGAAGTCCGTGAGCCTTCCCACAATTTTGTTCCCTGCATATGGAGTTACTCCTGCTCCCCTTTGGTTCTTTCTCTCTGCCATCAGCTAGAACCACTTCCCAGGGGAGATCCTATATTGGAGACCATGCATCTGGTCCACTCTTGTCTTTAGTTACAGACTGAGGATTTGTCAGCTCTGAGGATGTGGGATTGGGGGGGGAGGTGTGGGGAGAGTTAGAAACAGGGCCCTTAGTGTGACATACTCTCCACTCCCAGGGCATTCCTCACCCATGCCCAGACTCTGTGGATTCCACCTCATACCAGTCCCACAAGCAGTAGGAAGGTTATCAATTATTTCTTAGATCTTAACTTTTCTCCAGACAGCTACCTCTTAATCTCTCTCTTTAACTGTGGTAAAATACATATGAAATTTACCATTTTAATCATTTAAAATTTCCAAGTTTTTCCTAATTTTAATAAAACACATATAAAAATTACCATCTTAATAAATTTTAAGTGTAGGGGCACCCATGTGGCTCAGTCAGTTAAGTGACTGCCTTCAGCTCAGGTCATGATCCCAGGATCCTGGGATCAAGTCCCGAGGCGGACTCCCTGTTTCAGCAGGGAGTCTGCTCCTCCCTCTGCCCCTCCTGCTCATGCTCTAATAAACAAAATCTTTTTTAAAAATGAAAATAATTTTAAGTGTACAATTCAGTGGTATTAGATATGTTCACATCATTGTGAAACCATCACCATCATCCATCTCCAGAACTTTTTCATCATCCCAACTGTAACCCCAAACCCATCAAATAATAACTCCATTTTCTGTTTCCCCAGGCCCTGGCAACCACCATCCTACTCTATCTCTGAATTTGACCCTCTAGGTACTTTATACAAGTAGAACCATGTATTACTTGTCTTTTTTTTTTTTTTTTTTGAAAGCCAAACAGAAGAGAATATAGTTTAACTGAATCATACAACATGAGAACCCTTCTAGTTCTTCAAAATTTATGTCTGATTTTGCAGAAATATTTTGGGAAGAAAATGCAGGGAGCTTTTTTGGGGGGCGGGGGGGGGATAAGTGATTATATTTTTTCAAAGTTCCAGATAGTTAACATACAGTGTTACATTAGTTTCAGGTGTACAATACAGTGATTCAACAATTCCATACATCTCCCGGTGCTCATCACAAATGCCCTTCTTAACCCCCATCACCTATTTAACACATCTACCCACTCCCCTCTCCTCTGATAACGATCAGTTTGTTCTCTATATTTAAGAGGTTGTTTCTTTCTTTTCTTTTTTTTTTTTTTAAGATTTTATCTATTTATTAACAGAGAGAGAGACAGCCAGTGAGAGAGGGAACACAGGCAGGGGAGTGGGAGAGGAAGAAGCAGGCTCCCAGTGGAGGAAACTGATGTGGGGCTCGATCCCAGAACTCTGGGACCACGCCCTGAGCCGAAGGCAGATGCTTAACGACTGAGCCACCCAGGCGACCCCAAGAGGTTGTTTCTTGATTTGCCTCTTTTTTCCCTTTGCTTGTTCTGTTTCTTCAATTCCACATATGAGTGAAATCATATGGTTATTTGTCTTTCTCTGACTTATTTCGCTTAGCATAATACCCTCTAGCTCCATCGACATCGTTCCAAGTGGCAAGATTTCATCCTCTTTTATGGCTGAATAATATTCCATTGTATATGTAGACCACATCTTCTTTATCCATTCATCATTCGATGGACATTTGGGCTGCTTCCATATCTTGGCTATCGTGAATAACATTACTATGAACATTTGGGTGTATAAGTATGTTTGGAGTCCCTGATCTCAGTTCTTTTGGGTATATACCCAGAACTGGGATTGCAAGATCAAATAGTAATTCAACATTTAATATTCATACCATTTTCCGGAGCAGTTGCACCATTTTACAACAGCTGTCTCTTGAGGCACTGTCCATGGGTGGTTCTGGGAGGTGGGGTAGGGAATACAATTCTTGTCCTCCCTTGGAATCCCTGCTATCCTCTGCACACGAGGGTGTCTCCAGAAGACCCTCAATGAGACCTGTGCTTTGAAACGGTTCTTCCAGGAGCAGGATGAGCCACTGCAGCAATCCAGTCCTGGCTTTCATCCAGTCAGCCTTGAACCTGTAGCCTGAAATGGAACTGATCACCATATGGAAGCCTTCTGTTGTTTTTGCCAACTAGGCAGCCATTCCCCTTCTGGTTAATGTCTCCACAGTCTCTTTGGAAATCCAGCCCTCCCCACACTCAGTTACTAAAATCTGGCTAGGAATGGGATTGAACCCGCCCCAGGTTCCAGGGCATATGACCTGGGCCTGGCCAATCAGAACATCAGCCTCTGGACCCAAGCGGCTGATTCAGGGACAGGCATTCAAAACCAACAAAACTCAGCTGGGGCGGGGTGGGGGGGTGGGGAGCTTTTACCAGAACTGCTGAAAAAGAGAAGCTCTTCTTCCAGTAGTTTGAAGGAGGAAGAGCTCATGTGAGCCCAGAGCTAATGGAGCTGTCTTGCTTGAGCATGAATCCAACTGACGGGAAAACAGGGCAGAGTGAGATGAAGGCTGAGCCCTGATGGTTTCATTTGAGCACCTGGATCGACTCACACCTGAAGGTGGTATACCTTTGACTTCCCAATTACATAAACAAATAAATGCTGTTTTATTCTGTTTGGTTTTGCCAGTTTGGATTGAATGTCTTCATTTCAGAGGCAAGTGTCAGAATCTAGATTACAACGCGAAAGAACAGTTTTCCTTCTGGGCAAAGTCAACCACATCTGGTAAGAAGAGAAGCCACAAATCTTGGGACTCATTAGTACCAACCTCTTGCCCTGGGCACTATCATCCTGAAGACACCAAAAACAAGGACCTGGAGCCTCGTCGAATGAATCCTCCATCAAGACAGTAACTAAACAGGCACCTAAAAATGTAGATCTCTGAACAATCAAGTTGTGTGTTTTTCTACAAACCAAAAACCTAAGCCATCATTTTTTTTAAACAATTTTGAGGTATAATTCACATACCACAAAATTCATTCATCGTATGTGTACAGTTCAGTGATGCTTATACATTTACCAAGTTATGCAACTATTGCCACAGCCAGTTTTCGGACATTCCACCACCCAGTAAGATCCCTCAAGTCTATGACAGCATTCACCACTCCCCCACTCCCCTCCCTCCAAGCCCCTGGCAAACACTAACCTATCTTCTGTCCCTATGGATTTGTCTTTTCTGGAGAGTTCATATAAATGGAGTCATACAATATGCGGTTTGGGTCCTGGCTTCGCTCGCTTAGCATCATGTTTTCGAGGTTTATTCATGTCGTAGCATACACAAGTACCCCTGCTTTCTGAAAGTTCGTGTTATGCCATTTTGCTTTTATGAAAGACCGCCCTTAGTAAAATAATGGCTTTTCTCATAAAAGTGAAAATCCTCTTCAGATCTCTGTTGGTTAGCAAAAACAGGTACTAATGGAGGAGGTCTTTCGAAAAAGCAGTAGTGTAACTCGAACTTTCAGAAAGTAGGGGATACTCTGCGCTTTACGTCATTCTGGCTTATGAAAGGTTTCACCGGAAGGCTGTGCTTTTGGATAGCAGGGGGGAAGCACGTATTACTATGTTTTTACTGCTACTTAACAATAAAAATTTGGTATAGATGCATCACACGTCATTTATCCATTCACCTGTTGTCGGACATTCCAGTTATTTCCACTTTTTGCTATGATAAATAACACTTCCATGAACACCTACAAATCTTTGTGTAGACCTATTTTCATTTCTCTTGGGTAGATACCTAGGAATGGAATTGCTGGCCATATGGTAAATGTATGTTTCGCTTTTAAAGAAAATGACAAACTGCCAAACCACTATTTTTATTTCTAAACTTGGCAGCAGTGGACTGGAACATGGGAAACACCAAACACTGGGAGTCGGCCCTCTGCACACGGTGCAGGGAGTACCAGCGTATTAAATGTGATTGACTCCCACATCAAGTTGCTACCTCTAAAAATAACCCAGAGTGCTCGGGGCGCGAAAGCAGACACGCAGCTGCAGAAGAAAGCACTCCATTCGGGAGCACAAAGCAAACCCCCCCCATCCCCTAACCTGTCTAGTTCAAGGCCAAAGAAAAGAAACACACTTGATAGACTATCTAAGGACGGAGCTTCAAGCGGTTAAAAAAAAAAAAAAAAGAGGCTAATTATAAGCAAGGATTGCCAGTAAAGAATCAAATGCTAACTATATAAATTTAATTAAAATCTCCAAAAGAGAAAATACAAGCATAGTACACTACTCGATTCTGTAGCAAATAATATCTGCATGGTCCTAATCATGTAAATGACTGACAGTGAACCCACAGAGCTGCCTTTCTTTTTCTTTTCTTTCAGTTTATTTGTTTAAGTCATGTCAACACCCAACATGGGGCTCGAACTCACGACCCCGAGATCAGGAGTCGCATGCTCCTCCAACTGAGACAGCTAGGCATCCCAGAGCTGTTTTTCTTTAAAAGCCTTTTGGTAATCTTGGGTTACTTTTTGGTCTCCTGCTCATTTTATCATGAAATATTTCAGGCATACAAAAAAAAGACAAAAAATCATATAACTGATAGAAAAAAAACATCAGCACCCATATTCTCATCCTCAGTTTAAGAAATAATAATAGTGCACAGAGTTAAAAGCCCCCTAAGTATTCTTTCTAGATGGTATTCCTATCCTCTGCCCCCAAAGAGGGGAACCCCTTTGCTGGTTATTTCGGCCCCCATCCTCACCCCAGATCAATTCTTTCTCTGTGCCTGAGGAAGCTGACCCCTATGGACTGCATCTCCTGAACTCCTTTACCCTGCCTCCCGCTCGGGTTTAGCCAATAGGATGCACAGTGGGAAGAGAAGCTGGGGCATTTGTTCCTTCTGCCTCCTCTGCCTTGCGGAAGCCTTCAACCATGACAGCTCCTGAACTGCTGCTCTCCTTCCCCAACAACAGGCTTTGGCCAAGCTCTGGTGATGGCTCGCCTCCCTCCGTCCCTATCAGAACAAGACTAGCCCCAGCTCTAGGGGCCTCACCCTTAAACTGCCACACCTCTGTAAATAGTCTCTTCTTCTTTCTTCTTCTCTCTTCTTCTTCTCCTTCTTCTCCTTTTTTTTTTTAAGATTTTATTTACTTTTTTGACAGAGAGAGAGAGCACAAGCAGGCAAGAGGGAGAGGGAGAAGCAGGCTCCCCACTGAGCAGGGAGCCCAATACAGGCCTCGATCCCAGGACCTGAGCCAGTCACTTAACCAACTGGCCCACCCAGGCACCCCTAAATAGTCCCTTCTTTAAACTCCTTTCAGTGAGACCCTTCTGGGAGAGTCATTTGCTTCTCACCAGGGTCCTGCCCAATCTCTACCATAGTGAATCTGGCCAGTATCAGTCCCTTGTACTATATAAACATGTATCAGCAAGCAATACATAGTATTGTTTTGAATGTTTTTAACTTTATCCTACATTTCATACTATATATGTCTCTGCAACTTTCCACTCAATGTTGCTCTTCTTTCAAACACATTTATCCGTGTTGACACATGCAGCTCTAGTTTATTCATTCTGCTCATCATACCCCACTCTATGGAAGTTCAGTGGAATTATCCATTCAGAAGAACATTAGGTTTCCAGTATTTAGCTGTTACAAACAAGTGTTCTGAAAATTCTTCAATATCTCTACTTGAATATTTAACTTCGTGGATATGTATTACTTCTAACCACACAGGATGGATTACAAGACAGGGAGAGACAGAAGCACTAACACTGGCTCTGTGAGCTGGGATGCCCATACCTCCTCTCCTACACAGCTAATTACCATCCTTTTATACCACGTATAGAAGACACAAACAAGCGAGTTTCTGTTGGAGACTTAGGCAATCTGCTGCCTCTCCTGTTCTCTGAGGCCCCAAGCTCTGCCCCAGTGGGAAGATGAGGTTAATGACTCCAGGTCTCAGCATGGCTGTGAAACATCTGGAAACACCCGCTCAACACCACTTGGCTAAATCAAAAGATCCAGAACTGGGGAGTCACAACCCAAGTCCACATTTATTGCAAGAACTGCCAGCGATGGAACCGCATGGCATTTTCAGACAGGGGTCCGGCCCAGAAGCATTGCCAAGTTGGCGGGCAACCCCGCAGGATGCAACAGAGGCAAGGCCACCACCAAAACATGGTGCCTGAGAGCAGTGCTCTCCTCTCGTGGCAAGTTTTTGAGAGATTACATTTATATAATTCTCTTTACAAGGACTCAAGTTCAAATAAAGACTTCTGGATGCTGAGTATACTTCACTAAGACTCATCACCATGAAAACACCACTAAGGATGGCAAGTTGACTTCACCGCAACGGCATCAATTCTGTATTGGAAAGAATCCTGAGTCCTGTGCCAGGACTGATCCGCGATGTGTTACAGGAGCAGCAAGTGTGGGTATTAGACGTGGGTGTCAGACATTTGGGAGGCAGGAGAACCTAACTATTCATATCCAGAATCTGTCGCTTCTTAGCTAAGTCATGTAAGCTCTTTGTATCTCAGCTTCCTCAGCTCTGAAGGGGTTAGGAGATGAGGTATATGTAACAGGCCATATACTGGTTTATTTTTGAAAATATGTTTTATTGAGGTATAATTTACATATCAATTCATCAACTTTCAGGTATACAACTCAAAGAATTCTGACAAATGTATACAATTGTGTAAACACCACCACAATCTAGGACATAAAACAGAGGTTCGCAGACTTTGCTGGTTCACCGTGCCCTTTGCGTCTCAGTACACTTTCCACAGGCCTCAGGCCAAATAATTGAAAAGTATTTATGTCCTAACAACTTAGTAGCCCTTTGGGGGGAAAAAAAGGAATATGAAGAAATTGACAAAGACATTTTTTATTTCAGTCCAAAATAACCAAAATTATTTACTAACGGAATGTGTGTGTCTATTGGGCTCTACACAAATTCTCAAGCCTTGGAATCAGATTGGACACTGTCACCCTCATTTCTTTTTCCACACGATTTTCACACAGCACTTGATTTTAATCATAGATCACTAAAAACCTAACTTTACAAAGATATGACATCATCAAAAAGAATGTCGTGTGATCTAACGTGCAAGCGTGAACTAACCCTAAGTTGGCAGTTTAAGCGGTGTATGACAGACGTCATTGTGTTTCCCTTGAAAACTGTAATTATCCCATAGTGTCCCTGGGAGCGTGATGAAGCTCCTTGGGGGTACCTTGACACAGTCTGGGAATTACAGATATAGACTGTTTCTATTACCCCATGCCCCGAAAAATGCCTGTCCAGCATCCCTCTCTCTTTTTTTACTACCAGTATTTTCATTTTCCTTTATAGGACTATCCCTCCCTCATTCTTAGTTTGTATGGTTTGTGTGGCCCTCATTTCAGTCCTGGGCTCCAGGGGAGACATGTAACCAAGGCCCAGCCAATCTGTGCCACAGTGACTGGTTAAGAAAGGGATAATCATGTGACCTGAGTCAGGACAATGAGAGTTGGCCCTGGGACTCCTGCTGGAACTACCAGGAAAAAGATGTTCTGTTTCAGCCAGATTTGCTAAGCTGGCAGATGTCAGCCTGGGGTTGCCAGTGCACATCTTTGCCACAACATGGGAGAGACTTCCTGAGAATAAGGCTGATATAGAAGAAACAGAGAGGGGGTGCCTGGGTGGCTAGTTGGTTATGTGTCCAACTCTTGTTTTCGGCTAGGGTCATGATCTAGGTGTCCTGGAATCGAGAAACGCCTTCAGCTCGGAGCCTGCTTGTCCCTCTCCCTCTGCTCCTCCCCCGACTTGAGCACGCGTGCATGCTCCCTCTCTTGCTCTCTAAAATAAATAAATAAATAAATAAATAAAATCTTTTTAAAAAGGAAGAAGAAGAAACAGACACACAGAAACATCATTGGATCCACCCTGGCCTGAAGCCCTTTTGTCAGTGGGCTTCTCAATATATGAGCCAATAAACTCCTTTTTTTGGCTTAAAGCCAGTTGAACTGGGTTTCTGTCACTTGCAACTAAGAATCCTGACTAACGTATTATATATATGCAATATATACATATATATAGAGAGAGAACAGTGCTTTACTGCATAAACATTTATATTACATATTACATATATATATATATTTATTGCATATATAAAGCACTGTACAAATGAAACGAGACCCCACAAGTTCAAAAGTTTCTTCCCAAAACCAAGAGCCTCAGGATACTTTGGGAGCCCACAGTGTTAGGAACCCAAAAAATATCTGATGTACACAGCAGACCTGGGTTCAAATTGCAAAATTCCATGACTTTCAAGTTACTTAACATCTCTTAGCCTCAGTATAAAGCAGGGTTGTCATTTAGATTAAATGGAATAATCCATGTATCATACAGTTAGCTCTTACTGTTATTATTGTCAGCCTTTGTTTTTGTAGATAAAGAAACTCGAGCTCAGAGAGATGGCTTGCCAAAGGTTAGATACTAGACAGGGGCAGGCCTCAGGCCTGAACCGAAGAACCGTGATTCCCTGTCCAGTGTTCTTTCCACACAACGCACTTCTAAAGAAAGAGACCCATAAGGCAATGCAAGATGGAAAAGAAACAAAAGCTTATGAAAGTGTACCCAGGGCACAGACCTGCCTTAGGTAGTGGTTAAGAGTATAGACCCTGATGTTCAACAGCCTGGGTTTGAATTCTGACTCCAGTACTTACAAGACATGTGACTTTGGGTATATGATTTTCCCTCTGTAAAATGGGATAAGAGGATCTGTTTCATAGGGCTTTAATAAAATAATACTGACCTTCTTGCTTCTACCCTGTCCCTCTCATGTCTATTCTACACACAGCAGCCAGAGGAATGCCCGTTTCATTGGTAGGAAAAGCCAAAATCTCTACAGTGGCCTACCAGGCCCCTGCATTTCTGTGAGGTCAGGTTTAGGGAAAGGCCTCTTCAGGCCACCTCCTTCCTGGATGGGGAGGGATGGGGTCAGGTTTCCAGTGATGCAAGTCAGGAAACGCTTATTAAATCACCTGCCACAGTGTCTGTAAGTGACCTTCTGTGGTCACACCACAGGCCACAGGGCCAAACATGTGCCGGTCTCAAACTGATGCTCAATTCACCAGCATGGCTGAAACCCCAGCCAGCCAAAACCAAAGTCCCCATAGCCACTTGACCTTGCCCCTGAGTCTAGTGAGGCCTTGGCAGATACAAATCAAAAGAAAACAGATCCTTTCCTCTAGAAAGTCCCAGAGATTATGACTATTCTGGTGCAGGGATTCCAAAGACCTTTTGAATCCTCTAGGGTCTGACAATCAGGTTTCCTCTTTCCTCCCTTCATTTGAAAAATGGAAGGAGAGGTGAAACACGGAGACATTAGGTATGACCCCAAGAAAGACAGAATCAGAGAGATACAAACATGAAACCCACAAATCCCAGATTCTGAGGCAGATATAGGAAAATTAAGATAGACAGGAATTTTCTGGTAAAAAAAATTAATCCTTCCTTTCCAGTTCCAATCTGTCCACCTGCCTACCTGTTGTGACCTCCTTGCTCCCCAATAAATGTGTCATATCTGCAAGTCTGTCCAACACATACCCAGTGACAATGTACACCCTACTTATTATACACATATCCCAGAAACCTTCATCTTGGGAGTTCAAAGCTCTCATATTTATTTTGGGGGATGTGGAGAGGGGCGTCCCAGCACAATGACAGACATCCGAACTAAGCATTTAGAGTACTAAGTTCTAGTAGCAGCTTTACCACTGAAGAGCAGTGTGATCCCAGGTGAGTGAATTAGATTCTCAAGCTTCAGCTTCCTCATCTATGAATTGAAGACAGAGACAATGTTTTTGCTCCCGTCTATGACCTTGACTCACGGGAGACTCTGTGGCCTTCCATCCATCACTGGCCTCTGATCCGGGAGATGTCCACCAAAGCCTGAGGCCAGCAGGGTCCCTCTTCCCCAAAGGCCCAGTCCATTCCAGTTCCCCCATTGCTGGGGAACTGAGTAGGGGACACCATGGTTTCCCTCCACTCAGCTGTTCTTCAGCCCTTGCTGCGCACCAGGGGACAAAATCCAGAATTCCCAATTCCTCTCTGTCCCTCACACACCTGACCCCCAAAGATACCAAGTAAGAACACAACAACAAATCAAATGTCTCCTTTGCAAGCTGTGCCTGCCAAGACTAGCTATCTAATTGCTGTTGATTGCATTAATTGCACAACTCTGAAGTGTTAAGACAACTCCTCCTCCTAGTGAAAGGCAGGGCAAGGGAAAGGAATTCAGCAACAAAAGCTCCACACAGTAAAACTCTTCTCCCACTCCCGGCCCTACACCCCTTCCATGGCTCCACAGCTGAACATGACCCGAGAGCCCAGTAGGACAAAGTGTTAAGAAGCAGCTGAATCTTCTTGTTGGGACTGGAGCCAGAAGGATCCCCTGGGAACTGGGTGGGCCCCAAGCCCTAGACCTGAATGAGAGGGCACCAACCCATACGTGCCGCACAGGCCAAGAAAGGCATACCGGTTCTGGATACTTTATTCTTTGTTCATGCCTAAAACAGACCCCTCACCCCCACTTTCCTGCTCCGTCACTGCAGCACCCCTCTCTTTAAACATCAGAGCCTACTGCCTCAGGTCGAGAAGACCCATCACAGACAATCTCTTCTCCCCTCCTGTGGACACTGTAAGAGGCCAATCAGCTGGAGATGAGAGCTACACGGACAGGGAAAATGTCATTGCTCCAGCCGAGGATAGGAAGAAGTGCGTGGCTATGCAATGTGATTTCGGGCAAACAGAATCCAACTTCAGAGAAAACAAATACAATCTAGTAGCTGGAGAGGAAAGAGCCCCATCTCCAAAACTCGTCCAGGAGTCCCTCTTGGCCAACCCCAAGGTTTCATATGAGGTGTCTCTAGTCACCTGAGTTGGAAGCTGAGACCTCTCTGAACCTCCTTTCAGGAACAGCTCCTCCTGCCAGGACCCCCCAGGGGCAGTGCCATTCTCTCAAGGGGGCTCTTTTACATCTGCCCTCACCCTACCCCATATAGGGTGGGCCAGATGGGGGAGGGCTGGGAGCAGCCTCTATCACTGAGGGAGGCAACCCGGCTGTCAGAACTGACAGATGCCATCCACAACGCCAAACTCAGCCTGCAGCAGCGGCACAGAGGAGGGCATAGACTCCAGAGCCCCAAAGACGCAGAACAGCAGTCCCTAATCCCTGAGCAAAGCCTAGGGGCTCTAGGTGAATAGTTCCCAAGCACATCTCTCAAAATGTAGTTGCAGAAGAGAGGGCTGCCCCGCCAGAATAGAGGAGAAGTTGAGCTGCCAAAAGCAGGTGGACACGGATGCGGTTAGGGGAGACCCCTGCGGAGATGGGGGCTGGGCTGTTCTGTGAGTCCCAGCACATATCTGGCCCCCTCGGGCCTCCCCCACATGACACACCTGGAACTTCCCCTCAGAGGCCACAGACCAACTTTCTGCAGAGAAGGAGGTGCGCGGAGCAAAGAGCCGGTGCGAAGGCGAGGTAATGGGGAGCTTCGACCGGGCGCCCCAAGTGGATGAAGAACTGAAGTGCTGGGAGATAGGAGGGTGCTGGCCCACGCGGACCACCAGCCCCCAGTGCCTAGCCAGGGGCAGCCCCCAGGGCCCTGACGGTCCCCACCGCCCCGGCTGGGTTAGCAGGAAGGGGAAGGCACTGAGGAGTTGCGCGACCAGGTGGCCCGGCCCTACCTGCAATTCCTGAAATTCTCCCTCCAGCTCGTGCCACTCGCGCTCGCAACGCTCCAGCTGGCCGGACATGGTGCGGCGGTGCGAGGCGGCGGAGGCGGCAGCTCACGCAGCGTGGCGCGGGCGGCCACCAGCACCCTAGCGCGTCCGCCCGCCGGCCGCCTTCGGAGGTACCAGCTGTTCCTGCGCAGCCGGAGCCACGCGCGCACCTGACGTCACAGCCCCCGCCCCAGCGCCCGCCCCACCCCTTCGCCGGGAGGCGGGGCCTCGCGCATGCGCACGCACCTCCCCACAGCTCCGCCCCCGCGTCCCCCGCGCGCCGGCTGGGGGAGCGCTGTGGCTTTGCGGGTCTTTGGCAGGGTCTGTTGCTGCCCCCTTGAGAATGCTTCTGAGCTTCCAGTCTTTCCAAGTTGAGGCTGGGGAACTTGTCCACAAGCTGCATTCGCAGAGCTCATTTTACTTTAGATTGTGTTTATTTGAGATGTCTGGAGTCGGGTGGAAGGAAGATTTGGGGGAGGTGAAAGCTCACCACCCCTTGGCATTGCCTAACCAAAGCCAAAGCCAACGGCCTGGAATGCTAGAACTGACATTGACCATCCAGCAAGGTCGCCAGGCAGGGCGGGGAAGCACAGAGAGGGACCTGTCGTCTTACCGTGTCATTACTTAACTGCAACGAATACATCCTAGACTCCTGTCCTCTAAGATTCTGCGTGACTCTCTTGACAGCTGTGTCTGTCGCTCATAGGACACTATTGCCTCCCTTTCCCTGCATGGACCTACAAGATCTATCCCTACCTAGCTTCCCAGTCACATCTCCTATCTCACTTTCCTGGATCAGTACTTCCCAGACACTGTTTTTTCTCTTTCTACCCTTAAGGGAACATTCCCTCTAAATCTTCATATGGTTACCTTTCTCTCATCATTCAAGCCTTAGTTCCAGTGACACCTGTATTAATTTCCTAGGGCTGCTGGGGCACCTGGCTGGCTCAGTGGGTAGAGCATGCAACTCTTGATCTCAGAGTCCTGAGTTCAAGCTTCGCATTGGACATGGAGCCTACTTATCAAAAAAAAAAAAAAAAAAAAAAAAAAAAAGGAGAAGAAAAAATCCTAGGGCTGCCTTAACCACAAATTGTGCTGTTTAAATACCACAAACTGAGTGGCTTAAACAATAGAAATGTATTCTCTCACAGTTCTGGAGGCTAGAAGTGTGAAATCAAGGTGTCAGCAAAGACATGCTCCAAGACTGAGTAAAACCTTTCCTTGCTTCTTTCTAGCTTGTGGTGGCCCTCCATCCTTAGCATTCCTTGGCTTGCAGCTTGATCCCTCCAGTCTCTGCCTCTGTTGTTACATGGCCTTCCTCCCTGTGTGCTTGTCTCTGTGTCCTCTCCTCTTAAAAGGACACCAATCTTACTGGATTTAAGAGTCCACCAACTCCAGCATGACCTCATCTAAGTTGTACTAAATACATCTGCAAAGACCCTGTTTCCAAATAAGGACAACCTTCTGAGGTAATGAGTAGTAGAACTTCAACATATCATTCTGGGGGACACAACTCAAATGGTAACAATACCTCTGAAAAAAAAGACCTTTCCTGAATACCGAGAGCTTCATGCCTCCTCCAAGTCACTTATATGTCACCTGTCTTATTTCCTTCATGTTACCATTGTGTCAAAGTGTTTGTCTCCATGTTGGCTGTATGAATCCCTCCATGGTTGTATAATCTGCATGAGATCTCAGGCATCTTGTCTCTGTCTTGGTCATCATTGTTTCCCCAGAGCTTGGCACATAGTAGGCCCTTAATATTTGTTGAAGGAATAAACATGAAAGATCTACTGCAGAGGTTTTCCACTTTTGGGTTCATACACCACTCTAAAATCTCTGAATGGGGGATATACACATAAGCACACAGAGAAATATTTGGAATTCCTAACTGATGCCTGAAGAAAACTGACTTACTCAAGATTCCCAGCTAATTAATGACTGACTTTGAATTATGATTCTCATCCCTGGAGGTTGGAATTTCAACATGTCTTTGGGAGACACAATTCAACTCATAACAATGCCTCTCAATAAAAGCAAAGCAAGGCTTGTTTGCATGCCCGGTCATTGCTGATTGGATATCAGGCATTGTAAATTTTACTTTGTTGATTGGTTCCCTTCCTCCACCCCTTTTTCTTCTCTTCCTCCTCACCTCCTCCCCCCCCTTCTTCTGTATTTCAGTTTCCCTAAAAATATTCTTGAGCTTTACATTAGACACAGTTACTTGGAAACAATTTTATCCTTTCAAGTCTTGCTTTTAACATTTATCTGGAACTAAAACAGTGCTCAGTCTAGAGCTGATTTTTCCCCACTACGTGAGGCAAGACCAACACATCATGAAGTTTTCCAGTCTGGCTAGTGGGACGAGGCACTATTCCTGGGTCAGTGTGAGTGCTATACACTCTTACTTCTAATCATTTCAGGTGGTTCTTTCCCTGGCCTCAGGTAGTTGTTCTTGCCTACATGTTGACCAGCGCTCAGCTGACTGCTAGAGGGGGTTTGGTGGGCTTCTGGATTCTGTGTGGAGCTGTTTCCTCTCTACAGTTCTAAACTCCTTGGTCTCCCTGGACTCAGCTCTATCTTCTCAACTCTGGGGGTCTGCCAGGCTTCACCTGGGAACCCCCTCCTTGCAGCATCACCTAGAAACTGTCTCAAGACAGTAAGTGGGGCAATATTAGAATAACCCCTACAATTTGTTTCCTGTTTCTCAGTGACCCAATCCTCTGTTGACTGATGTCCAGCGTCTTGAATGAAAAACATAATTTCATGTATAATTTCCCCATTTTGTGGTTGTTTCAGATGAGAAGGTAAATCTGGTCCATGTTACTATATCTTGGCCAGAAGCAGAAGTCAGCCTAATGCATTTGGGGTCCGTGGACATCAACAGTTCATTTCTTTTTTTCTTCTGAGTATATTTCATTGTATGACCAATTTGCTTCTCCATTCTTTATCCATTCACCAGTTGAGGGACCTTTGGTTGTTTCCAGTTTGGGTTGATTATGAATAAAGCCACTATAAACATTTATGTAAATTTTTTAATTACAAAAAGGACAATTATACATTAAAATCCAAACTTCAATTTTTTTAAAGTAATCTCTACACCTTACTTGGGGCTTGAACTTACAACCCCATGATCAAGAGTTTCAGGCTCTACCAACTGGGCCAGCCATGCACACCTAAAATCCAAACTTTTACTTTCTTTTGAAAAATGGGAAGATCTGATCACACTGGGCTCACATTCCTGCATGGCAATGAGCTGGAAGAGAGTAAAAATATCCTTCACAATGCGCTTGCTACTTGCCACAATCCTCACCATGCGCAACTGTGTTGCCACAGACTACTTCCCGTATTTATGTAAACTGTAGTCTTTGGAGCCACTTGAATTTGAGATTCCCAATATACTATGTCACGAAGATTACAAAACCATATGGACCACTCAAATGGTGAAAAAACAGAAACAGGTTTATTTAATTATTTTTTTTAAGACTGTATTTGACAGAGAGCAAAAGAGAGCACACAAGCAAGGGGGTGACAGGCAGACGGAGAGGGAGAAGCAGGCTCCTTGCTAAGCAGGGAACCCGATGCAGGGCTCAATCCCAGGACCCTGGGATCATGACCTGAGCTGAAAGCAGATGCTTAACCAACTGAGCCACCCAGGCGCCCCAGAAATGGGTTTATTTCACTGGGGTTAGTGGAAACAAAAAGGAAACACAGGGCCTTGAAGGGTGAGTAAAGCACTACCAAGCAGAGGATTTGGAAAGATGTCCCTCCACCTCTGCTGGCAGCTACTCAATCCAAGCAGGTCCACCTGCCCCAGGCTGCCTGTGGGCAGGAGAGCCTGGGCCTGCCCCCCGGGGAGATCGGACAGGGGTGCCTTTTCTGCCGGCTGGCCAGGAGTCAGGCTGCAAATCTAAGGGACTGTTCTCTCTGTGGGCCCAGGACTTGGTATGCATTATTCATGAGACCTTCTGCAGATGGCAGGGGCTGGCCACCCCAATCGGCATAACCGATCAGGTGCCAGAAGTATCAGATCTTAACTGGCGGCCACCCTGTCCCGGTTCCTTCCCAAAATGCTTTCAGATTCACTCAGCTGCCTGGGACTGGATCTAGCTCTGCTTAAGGACTTTGATCACGAGGGGTGAGAAAGTGGGTTATCCTTCTCACCCCCTGCCTACACCACCAGGGGGAAATCTCCCCTATTGGTTCTCTTTAAGGCACTCTACTTAGGAATCTGTCAATCTGAGACTTTGTACAACCAGCAGGGAAGAGTCATAAGAAGAGCAAACACATAGCGCTCATTATGTGTCTGGTGCTCTTGTATATACTTTATGTATACACATTGATGCATTAAATCTTCAACAGCCTTGAGGAAAGACCTCTATTCTCCCTGTTTGACAGATGAATATGTTAAGGCATAGTTTCTCCAACTTTTAATGTGGTCGGGAACTACCTTCTGAAGATCTCGTTAAATGCAGATTCTGATTCAGTAGGTTCTAGGAAGGACCAGCAATCCTGTAATTCTACAAGCTCCCAGCCAATCACATTAGTCCGAGGACCACATTTTATATAGTGAGAGTCCAAGTTGCTGAAAGGTGAAGTAACTTATCCAAGATCATCCAGCTACTGGTAGCCGTGTTACTTACGCATTATAGGATGCCAAGAGCTAATTCTAAAAAAAGAGCATCTGTCCAAGGAGAACTGAAAATTCCAGGGACTTTTCCTTCATCTGCTTCCCACAAATGCCCTTGCTCAAAATAGTCCCCAAAGATTTTAACAAGCAATTTGGGCAAAGATGTTTATAGCAGCACTTTTTAGATCAGCCACACACTGGAAACAACCCAAATGCCCCACAACAGGGAAACAGTGAAGTAAGCTGTAGTCTAGTTCATATAATACTACATGGCTGTTAAAATGATCACTACGGGAACTAAATGGATGCCTGTAAACAGTTATATTAAATCGTGTTAAGTAACAAAGTAGAGCCCAAAATATTGTGTATATACTGATTAAAGGCACATGGTCATTCCTGCACCCTGAAAAAGACTGGTTGAATTTAGTATACAGAAATAGTCCAGGGATGCCTGGGAGCGCAGTCATTAAGCATCTGCCTTCGGCTCAGAGCGTGATCCCGGCATTCCGGGATCAAGTCCCACATTGGGCTCCTCCGCTGGGAGCCTGCTTCTTCCTCTCCCACTCCCCTGCTGTGTTCCCTTTCGCTGGCTGTCTCTCTGTCACATAAATAAATAAAATCTTTAAAAAAAAAAAAAAAAGAGGGGTGCCTGGGTGGCACAGTGGTTGGGCGTCTGCCTTTGGCTCAGGGCGCGATCCCGGCATTATGGGATCGAGCCCCACATCAGGCTCCTCTGCTATGAGCCTGCTTCTTCCTCTCCCACTCCCCCTGCTTGTGTTCCCTCTCTCGCCGGCTGTCTCTATCTCTGTCAAATAAATAAATAAAATCTTAAAAAAAAAAAAAAAAGAAAAGAGTCCATCACATAAATTGATGGAATTTTTTTTCCTGAAATGTTTTTAAGGTGTTTGATAGAAATTGTAAGCCCCTATCTTTCTGTTCATGACTTTTTAAAAAAAGTTTTATTTATTTAAGTAATCTCTACACCCAACCTGGGGCTTGAACTTACAACGCCGAGATCAAGAGTCACACGTGCTCTTCCAACTGAGCCAGCCAGACACCCCAGTACACAGGTTTCTAATGTAAACAGCAAGCATTATCATTAAATTTCATTTATTTAATGTTTACTCTTCAGGTATCAAAATGCCCTTTCTGTCCTTGTTCAGTTATCTGCATTATTGGACATACCTGGGGCTGTAAGTCCTGGCTGAAAAGGCGTGTGATTTCTTTGGCCCAGCCAAGCCCAAGTTCAAATCTCAGCCCTCCCACCTGCCAGATGCATCACCCTGAGTCCATAATTCATCTTCTCTGTAAGCTGGGGGTTGCTCTCGTAGTATTGTTGTAGGATGAATGCATTGATGTAGATTAAGTGCCCAACACTATGTAAGTACCAGAAAGCACTGACGATATATTTGGGTTTTTTAAAAAATAAACATTTTATTTTGGGATAATTTTAGATTTACAAAGCTGCAAAGAGAGTACAGAGAGTTCCCACATACTCTTGACTCAGTTTTCTCTCATGCTGACAATTTACGTAACCATGACACCTTTATCAAAACCAAGAAATTTGGCGCCTGGGAGGCTCAGTCAATTAAGCATCCGTCTTCAGCTCAGATCATGATCCCAGGGTCCTGGGACTGAGTCCCTCACCCAGCTCCCTGCTCAGCCGGGAGTCTGCTTCTCCCTCTGCCCCTCCCCCTGCTCTCTCTCTCTCTCTCTCTCTCTCTCTCAAAAATAAATAAATAGGGGCGCCTGGGTGGCTCAGTCGTTAGGCTTCTGCCTTTCGCTCAGGTCATGATCCCAGCGTTCTGGGATGAGCCCCGCATCGGGCTCCCTGCTCAGCGGGAAACCTGCCTCTCCCTCTCCCACTCCCCCTGCTTGTGTTCCTTCTCTCACTGCCTCTCTCTCCGTCAAATAAATAAATAAAATCTTTAAAAAACAAACAAATAAATAAAATCTTCAAAAAAACCCCAAGAGATTAACACAGGCATATTACTACAAGCAAAACTCCAGACTTCATTCAGATTTTTCCAGTTTTTCCAATGATGTCCTTTTTCTGTTCCAGAATTCAACCTGACGTGGCATTTAGGCTTCCTGTCTTTAATAGCCTCCTCTGCTCTGTGATAGTATCTCAGTGTTTCCTTGGTTTTCATGACCTTGACAGTTTTGAAGGGTAATATATATTGTTGCTGTTGTTGTTTTAAGTAAACTCTATGCCCAACATGGGGCTTGAACTCACGACCCTGAGATCGAGTCGCATGTCCTACTGACTGAGCCAGCCAGACGCCCCTATGTATTGTATTAATAATAGCTTTATAGGGGCGCCTGGGTGGCACAGCGGTTAAGCGTCTGCCTTCGGCTCAGGGCGTGATCCCAGTGTTATGGGATCAAGCCCCACATCAGGCTCCTCTGCTGTGAGCCTGCTTCTTCCTCTCCCACTCCCCCTGCTTGTGTTCCCTCTCTCGCTGGCTGTCTCTGTCTCTGTCAAATAAATAAATAAAATCTTAAAAAAAATAATAGCTTTATAGAGATATTGTGATGGTTAATTTCATATCTCAACTTGACTAGGCCATACAATCCTCAGATGTCTGGTTAAATGTTATTCTTGGTGTGTCTGCGAGGGTGTTTCTGGAAGAGATTATTTGAATTGGTAGACTGAGTAAAACAGATTGTCTTCCCTTATGTGGGGGGGGGGTGGCTCATTTAATTGAGGGTCTGAATAGAAGAAAAAGGTGGAGAGAGAATTCTCTCTCTCTCTCTTTCTGCCTGGCCACTTTAGCTGGGACATGGGTCTTCTCCTGCCCTCAGACTGGGATTTACACCATCAACTCTCCTGGGGTTTTTTGTTGTTGTTGTTTTAACCCTCCTGGTTTCTCAGACCTTTGGACTTGGGCTAGAACTTTTACCGTCAGTTCTCCGGGTTCTCAGGCCTTCAGACTCAGACTGGAAGTACACATTTTGCCTATCTATTCATCAGTTGAGGGCAATTCAGGTTGTGTCCACTTTTTGGCTATTATGAATAACACTGCTATGACATTTGTGCACAAGTCTTTGTGTGGACATGTTTTCTCTTTTCTCTTGGTATTATTACACTTAGGAGCGGGATCGCTGAGTAATCTGTTTAGCATTTTTTTTTTAAAGATTTTATCCATTTGAGAGAGAGAGAGAACGAGTCAGGGAGGATGGGGGGGCAGAGGGAGAGGGAAAGGGACAAGCAGACTCCCTGCTGAGCACAAAGCCTGATGCCAGGCTCAGTCCCAGGACCCTGAGATCACGACCTGAACCGAAGTCACTTAACCGACCGAGCCACCCAGGTGCCCGTGTTTAACGTTTTGAGACACTGCCAAACTATTTTTTAAAGTGGCTGCACCATTTCACACCCTCACTAGCAATGCATGAAGGCTCCAATTTCTCCACATCCATGTCAACACTTTTTGTTGTCTGTGTTTTTTATTTTAGCCATCCTTACAGTTTGTGTGGAGTATATCCCATTGTGGTTTTAATTTTGTGTTTTCCTAATCACTAAAACTGTTGAGTGTCTTTTCATGTGTTCACTGACCATTTGTAGATCTTTTGGAGAAATGTCTATTCTAATCTTTTGTTCATTTTTAAATGGGACTATTTCCCTTTTTTATTGTTGAGTTGTAAGGGTTCTTTATAAATTCTGGATACAAATCCCTTATCATATACACCATTGCAAATATTTTCTCCCTTTCTGTGAGTTGATTATACATACATATAAAAATTTTTAACTTATTTAACAATCTCAAACTTAAGGAAAATCTGCAAGTACAGTACGAAGAATTGATTTTTCAGACCCATTTGGGTGTAGATTGCTGATCTACTTTGCCCCATCACTCCTGAATACTTTAGTGAGCATTTCTTACAATCAAGAACATTCTCATCAGCCAAAGCACAATCATCAAAATCAAGACATTAAGACTGATATATCACTGCCCTCTGATCCTCAGACCCCATTCAAGTTTTCCAATGTGCCAACAGTGCCCTTTAGAGCAAGACCCAAATACCTGCTGTGTTTGGCTGCCACTTCCTCAATCTTCCTTTGTCTTCCTCATCTTGGTATTTCTGAAGAAGACAGGATGGTTATTTTGCAGAATTTTCCTTAGTTCAGGACTGTCTAATACATCCTCATGATTAGACTAAGGTTAGGAATCTTTGTTTAGGACCACCACAGAAGGGGTGCTGTGTTCTCACTGCAGCTCATAAGGTGGTCTCGAACCTCACTGTGTTCCGCTAGAAATTAGGTTCACTTCACATGATAAAGGTAATGTTTTCCCAGCTTCTCCACTGTAAAGTTACTCTCCTTCCCGGGGCGCCTGGGTGGCACAGCGGTTAGGCGTCTGCCTTCGGCTCAGGGCGTGATCTCGGCGTTATGGGATCGAGCCCCACATCAGGCTCTTCGGCTATGAGCCTGCTTCTTCCTCTCCCACACCCCCTGCTTGTGTTCCCTCTCTCGCTGGCTGTCTCTATCTCTGTCGAATAAATAAATAAAATCTTTAAAAAAAAAAAAAGTTACTCTCCTTCCTTAGCTTCTTTTGTGTCCTTGCCATAGGTCCCCACAATGAGTACTTCCGTAGTATTTTGACACAAAAAGATGTTCCAGGGGCGCCTGGCTGGCTCAGTCGGTAGAGCATAAGACTGTTGATCTAGGGGCTGTGAGTTCAAGCCCCACGGTGTAGAGATTACTTAAAAATAAAATCTTAAAAAAAAAAAAATGTTCCAAGCACACCTTACACTTCCTTTGTTCCAACTCTGGAATCAGCCATTTCTCCAACCATTCTAGTTTCCTTTTAGTGGAGAATGGGATCTAGAAACCAAGTTCCAGGTACTAGGCGTTCATCACTATGAGATGTCGCTACTGCCAGCTCTCCAAGGACAGATTTAGGGATCACATGTATGTGTGTACATATATATTCGTACATATTTGCACCTTTATCTAGAACTCTACCTTTAATATGGAAAACCACGACTTCACACCAACATCCAATTCCACTCCATAGGATTCATTCTAGCTTTCTCCCTTTTCCATATTCCCAACTCCCTTTTCCAACAGTGAGAAACCTAGCTCCCATTGTCCTTAGCATAGTTACTTATCCGATCTTTCCTCATCTGTAACCAATCTCCCATTACCACCATCATCCTCTCCCACTTCTAATGCCCACCTTGCCCCAAAGGGATGTATTTGGATGAAAGGGATGATGAACATGGTGNTAGGAATGTAAAACAGATGCAACTAAAGGGACTCTCACGGAAAATTTTTTTTTTTTCTTTTTTTTTTTTTTTTTTTTTTTAGATTTTATTTATTCGACAGACAGAGAGACAGCCAGCGAGAGAGGGAACACAAGCAGGGGGAGTGGGAGAGGAAGAAGCAGGCTCATAGTGGAAGAGCCTGATGTGGGGCTCGATCCCGGAATGCCAGGATCACGCCCTGAGCTGAAGGCAGACGCTTAACCGCTGTGCCACCCAGGCGCCCCTTTTTATCCTTTCTATTATTAACTTTCTAGTGAAAATTTCCCCAACCTCCAGTGGCCAGAGATGCGTGGAAGGAAGTGCTTGATAAAGGTTTAAAAACTGAACACTTCCTAATTCACCTCAAAAGCCAAATGCCATCTCAGAATACACGAGGAATGTATTATGAGACGCCTCTATTGTCCTCTTTTGTTGCAGACGCAAAAAGCCCTATATCATGAGTCCCAGCCATTCCTGCTATTTTGAAGGCCTTCTGTGAAACAAAAGGGAGAAAACATCGAGTGTTTGTGTTTTTCTCTTTGTTCGATGCATTTGAAGAATGAAGTCTGACAGTTCCCCAGTGAAGCCGTATGTACCAGATTCTTTTGTGTGATGGAAGATATTGGAGGAAGACTGTAGATCATAGGAAATTCACAAAAATGTTTTCCAATGACTCGGGGGAGTGTTGGCTGCTTTTTATGTTTTTGTTTTGATTTGCTTTTTAGGCTCCAAGATTAAGTCTTGTCTCATTGCACCACCTGCTGGCCACTTCTCAGAATTTGTTTCTTCCAACAAAAGGCAAAAGGCTTGTTCAACGAAGATTTATTAACAAATATTCTTTTTTTTCCCACCCAAAATACTACCATTCACAGAGCTTGGGTGGTAGAAATGTTTCAGTGCTCTTCATCTTTAATAAAACAAAACACTTGATTTCCAAACGTCCAACAGTGATAAACTTTTTATTGTGACATATATATATATATACACACACACACACACAGAGAAAAGTGCATACGATTTTTATATATAGTTTAAATAATAATTATAAAGAAATCTGTATAACTAGGACCCACATCAAGAATAAGATCGCCATCACTCTAGATAACCCTGCGTCCCCCTTCCCTGATCATAACTTTCTCCCTCCCTCCACCCAGAGGTAACCATTACCTTGATTTTGTGAGAGTCATTTCAGCATGTACTATTTGTAAAACCAGAAAACTGAAGTATTAATTTTTAAAAATAGTGTAAAAATTGGGGCACCTGGGTGGCTCAGTCAGTTGAGCTTCTGTCTTTGGCTCAGGTCATGATCTTGGGGTCCTGGGATCCAGCCCTGACTGAGTTGGGCGCCCTGCTCAGCAGGAATTCTGCTTCTCCCTCTGCCCCTGTCCCTCACTCTCTCTCTCTCTCAAGTAAATGAATAAAATCTTTTTTAAAAATGGTGTAAAAATTTGGTGCAGCTATTTAATCTGGAAACTTACATGATTATGCCTGCATTTGACAAATATCTATTGAGTTCAACATTATTATAGTCATTAGGGAATAAAAATCAAATAATGAGGTATCATTTCACACCCACTAGAATGGCAAAAGTTAAAAAGAGACAACTGGGGCGCCTGGGTGGTGCAGTTGACTAAGCCTCTGACTCTTGGTTTCAGCTCACGTCATGATCTCAGGGTTGTGAGATTGAGCCACGTGTGGGGCTTTGTGCTCAGTGGGGAGTCTGCTGGAGAGTTTCTCAATCTCTCTCACTAAAATAAATAAATCTTAAAAAAAAAAAAAGACAGACAGATGATACAGTACTGGGGTCACCTGGCTGGCTCAGTCAGTAGAGCATGTGACTCTTACTCTCAGGGTTGTGAGTCTGAGACCCACTTTGGGTGTGAAGATTACTTAAAAATTTTTTTTTTAAAAGATTTTTATTTATTTATTTATTTATTTATTTATTTATTTATTTATTTATTCATTCGACAGAGATAGAGACAGCCAGGGAGAGAGGGAACACAAGCAGGGGGAGTGGGAGAGGAAGAAGCAGGCTCATAGTGGAGGAGCCTGATGTGGGGCTCGATCCCATAATGCCGGGATCACGCCCTGAGCCGAAGGCAGATGCTTAACCGCTGTGCCACCCAGGTGCCCCAAGATTACTTAAATTTTTTTTAAATTTTTAAAAATTAATTTTAGGAGTGCCTAGGTGGCTCAGTTGGTTAAGCGGCTGCCTATGGCTCAGGTCATGATCTCAGGGTCCTGGGATGAAGCCTTGCATCAGGCTCCCTGATCGGCAGGGAGTCTGCTTCTCCCTCTATCCCTCCCCCTGCTCATGTGCTCTCTTTCTCTCAAATAAATAAAAATAAAATATTTTAAAAATTATTCTAGGGGCGCCTGGGTGGCATAGCGGTTAAGCATCTGCCTTCGGCTCAGGGCGTTGATCCCAGTGTTATGGGATCAAGCCCCACATCAGGCTCCTCCGCTATGAGCCTGCTTCTTCCTCTCCCACTTCCCCTGCTTATGTTCTCTCTCTCGCTGGCTGTCTCTATCTCTGTCGAATAAATAAATAAAATCTTTAAAAAAAAATTATTCTAAAAAAGACAATACCAAATGTTGGCAAAGGTATAGAGAAATTAAAACCCTCACATGTTACTTGTGGGAATGTAAACTGGTGCAGCCATTTTGGAAAACAGTTAGTTGGCAGTTCCTCAAAAAGTTACATGTGGAGGGGGCACCTGGCTGGCTCAGCTGGTAGAGTGTGTAACTCTTAATCTCGGGGTTGTGAGTTTGAGCCCTATGGTGGGTGTAAATATTACTTTTAAAAAATAATAAAAACTTAAAAAAAAAGTTACAACATGGATTATCATCTGACCCAGTAATTCCATTCCTAAGTGTATTACTGAGAAAACATATGCCTACTTAAAAACTTGTACACAGATGTTCATGGTGGCATTAGTCAAAGTAGCCAAAAAGCACAAACAGCCCAGATGTCTGTCAACTGATGAATGAATAAAGTGTGATATACCATTTGATGCAACATTATTCTGCTATAAAATGATGGTGTGGGACTGGCTGGCTCAGTCCCTGAAGTGTGCAACTCTTGATCTTAGAGTTGACAGTTTAAGCCCCATGCTGAGCACAGAGATCACTTAATACAAAAAATTAAAAACAAACCAAAACAGAATGAAGCTCTAATACATGCTACCACATGGAAGAACCTTGAAAGCATTATGCTAAGTGAGAGGCCGGGAGCCTGCTTCTCCCTCTCCCTCTGCCTACCACTCCCCCTCCTGTGTTCTCTATCAAATAAATAAATAAAATCTTTTTTAAAATTTTAAAATTTTAGATAAATAAACAAAAATTTAAATTTTTTAAAAAAATTAAAAACCACCATTAAAAAAATAATAATATTGTAATAACTTTGTAGAGTAACCAATGGTAGCTAAACTTATCATGGGGATCATTTTGTATAAAAATACTGAATCACTATGAGGTACACCTAGGATTTTGTATGTCAATTATATTTCAATTAAAAAAAAAAGAAATAGAGGGGGCGCCTGGGTGGCACAGCAGTTAAGCGTCTGCCTTGGGCTCAGGGCGTGATCCTGGCGTTGTGGGATCAAGCCCCACATCAGGCTCCTCTGCTATGAGCCTGCTTCTTCCTCTCCCACTCCCCCTGCTTGTGTTCCCTCTCTCGCTGGCTGTCTCTGTCTCTGTGGAATAAATAAATAAAATCTTTAAAAAAAAAAAAAAAGGAATAGAGGGGGCACCCAGGTGGCTCAGTCGTTAAGCGTCTGCCTCTGGCTCAGGGCGTGATCCAAGGGTCCTGGGATCGAGCCCCGCATCGGGCTCCCTGCTCCGCTGGAGGCTGCTTCTTCCTCTCCTGTTCCCCCTGCTTGTGTTCCCTCTCTCGCTATCTGGCTCTCTCTGTCAAATAAATAAAATCTTAAAAAAAAAAAAAAAGAAAGAAAGAAAGAAAGAAATAGAACATTGACAACCCCCAAAACTTGCCCATGCTGACTCACAATCCCCTTTTTTTCCCCAGAGGTGACCACAATCCTAATTCCTTTGCTTTTCCTTGTAGGTTTTACTACTTATCTTTGCATCCCTAGATAACACAGATTTGTTTTTCCTAGTTTCGAAGTTTTCTAAATGAAATTATACTTCATTTTCTTTATATTGTTTATTTTTATGCCTGTCTTCTTGCATGCAATAGTATAAGACTCATCTATGTTGCATGTGACTGTAACTTGTTTGTTTTCACTGTTATGATATTCTAGTGTATGAATAGTACACAAGTGGTTTACCTTGCTATCACTGATAAACGGGTCACTTCCTGTTTGGGATTTGCAGAGCAATGCTACAGTGGGCTTCCCGTCTATTTATCCTGGCACACAGCTAGGAGTTCATCACCAGAGGCAAGATTACTCTTATCTTTAACTGTACCAGATCATACCAAAGTGTCTTCCAAAGTGGTTCACACTCTCTAGGAGAGTTCAAACCTTCTGCCTTTTTGAAGTACCTTTGAAAAGTGTATTTCATTTGGTTGATGGTTTACAAAAAATCTAAGTGCATTTTCACGAAAGCTATGTGAAATGGGGAGATAAGTGCCACCTGCTAGAAAAAGCAAAGAATTTACAAACTGCTCAGCACCTCCCGGCTTTCCACTCTGGTTGACAACAGGGCAAACATCACCATTTTTATTTTCCACACACCTTCAATGTGAACAGCTGTTAACTGTTTACAGCGTACTTTCACAAACATTATTTTATTTAATCCTCATAACAATCCTGAGAAGTCAAAGTTATTATTGTGTATTTTAGGGATGAGGAAACAGATTCAGAGTGATAGCTGTCCAGATTATCCAGTAAATTACAGTGGAGGGGGCTGTGCCTCAGATTTTTTTTTTTATCACACCATAGCTAGGAACCTGAGATAGTATCTCGTTGAATAGAAAATTTTGTTGCAGGGGCACCTGGGTAGCGCAGTCGTTAAGCGTCTGCCTTCGGCTCAGGGCATGATCCCGGCATTCCGGGATCAAGTCCCACATTGGGCTCCTCCGCTGGGAGCCTGCTTCTTCCTCTCCCACTCCCCTGCTGTGTTCCCTCTCTCGCTGGCTGTCTCTCTGTCACATAAATAAATAAAATCTTTAAAAAAAAAAAAAAAAGAAAAGAAAATTTTGTTGTAAAGGACTGACTCACTGTAACCAGATTAACAGGGCACTGCATACTCTCTAGGCAGAGTGTACTTCCTGCTTCTTCATTTAGGATTTGGTCCTGTTGCTTGTTTTGTTCAACATTACCAAAGACTTAAAAAGCACTTAAACGAACAGACCTGCTCTCTTACAGTCCTGCCATTGCAATTAGACCATTGCTGACTTACCCATTGATTGCAGAGAAGGATGAGAAACACTTGGCCACCTTAACCAAGGCCAGCCTAGATCAGCCACCTGATAATGAATGAGCTACAGAAATGTTTATTGGTGTATGCCACTCAGAATGGGTTGCTGTTTGTTTTATTACAAAAGCTAAATGATACAATCTGGGATATGGGAATGGATTTGTGATACAGAACTCTTCTTTGGAATGGTACCTAACATCATGAGATTTTTTCTTTTCTTTTTTCTTTTTTTTTAAGATTTTATTTATTTGACAGAGAGAGAAAGAGAGACAGCCAGCGAGAGAGGGAACACAAGCAGGGGGAGTGGTAAAGGGAGAAACAGGCTTCCCGCTAAACAGGGAGCCGAATGTGGGTCTCGATCCCAGGACCCCGGGATCATGACCTGAGCCAAAGGCAGATGCTTAACAACTGAGCCACCCAGGCGCCCATGAGATTTTATTAATGATTTACACTTAGGGCGTGCTATGGCTTAATGCTGTATCCCCCCAAATTCACGTGTTGGAACCCCAACACCCAATGTGATGGTATTAGGAAGTGGGGCCTTTGGGAAGTGATTAGGCCATGAGAGTGGAATCTTTGTAAGTGGGATTAGTGTCCTTATTTTTTTAAGATTTTACTTATTCATTTGAGAGAGAGAGAGGGAGAGCACAGAGGGAGAAGGAGACTTCCCCCAAGCAGAAAGCCTGATGTGGGGCTTGATCCCAGGACCCTGAGATCATGACTGAGCCTAAGGCAGACGCTTAACTGATTGAGCCACCCAGGTGCCCTTGGATTTAGTGTCTTTATAAAAGAGCCCACAGAGTTCCCTAGCCCCTTCCACCATGTGAGGATACAAGAAGTCTACAACCCAGAAGAGGACACTTCACTGACCTTGCTGACATCCTTATTTTGGACTTTCAGCCTCCAAACTGTGAGAAACAAAATTCTGTTGTTTATAAGCCACCCAGCCTTGTGGTATTTTGTTACAGGAGCCTGAAGGGACTAAGGCAGAGCCTAACGTTTTTTAGTAATGAATGAGGTCCGTATTATTTGCAACACAATTTCAACTTCATTCATCAATATTTAAAAGTGTAGCTATATATACTGTTGCCATATATACACATGAAAATATTTGGCCTTCAAAGTCAAAAAGTATTTATTATCTTTACAGAAGACTTGTCCAATGATAATTTGCCCTCTGGCTCTGGGAGGTTGGGGTCACTTTCCCTGGACAAAAGGTAAGCTCATACATTTGGAGATCTGCCATCAAGGAGGAAAGGGCATTGAATTTCAGTAGTAACCAAGAGTGTCCACCACAGCCACCCACCCACTCTACCTGCCCATATTATCACGGCCCAGGACATGTGCGAGACACAGGACAAAGTCTGTATCAAATACAGTGATTATAACATGGCAGAAAAAGAAGTAGGTTGGGGAAAGGGCCAGTTTTTCAACCATTCGCTAGGGTTGAAAGGACTGACAGGTGGGGCGCCTGGCTGGTTCAGTCAGCAGAACATGTGACTCCTGATCTCAGGGTTATGAGTTCAAGCCCCACATTGGGTGTGGAGACTATTTAAAAAAAAAATAAAATAAAGAAAGAAAAGAAAGGACCGATAATTATTATCTTAATAGGTCTTTTGTCATCTTTTAAAGAGCCAGAGACAATACAATTATACTTCATACATCCATCCGTTTATTCAAGTATTTATTAAGGACCTATGGAGAACTGTATTCATTTCCTAGGGCTGCCATAACAAAGTACCACAAACTGGGGGGCTTTAACAACAGAAATGTATTGTCTCACAGCTCTAGAGGCCAGAAACCTGAAATCAAGGTGTCCGCAGGGATGGTTCCTTCTGGAAGCTCTGAGAGAGAATCTGTTCCATGTTCCTATTCTAGCTTCTGGTGGTGTTCCTGCCATCTTTGGTATTCCTTAGCCTTGTGGCAGCATCTGTCCAATCTCACTTGGCATTCTGCTTGTGTCTGTCTCTGTCCATATTTTCTCTTTGCATAAGGACACCAGTCCTACCATATTAGGGCCTATCCTAATGACCTCATCTTAACTTGATCATCTGCACAGACCCTCTTTCCAAATAAAATCATATTCACAGGAACTGGGGATTAGGATTTCAATGTCTTTGGGGGAAACACAATTCAACCCATGACAGGAACATGTTTCGAGGCTTACAAGGCCACAGCATCCTTTTTTTTTTTTTTTTTAAGATTTTATTTATTTGAGAGAGAAAGCAAGAGAGAGTGAGAGACAGCATGAGCTGGGAGGAGAGGCAGATGGAGAGGGAGACGCAGACTCCCCACTGAGCAGGGAGCCAATGCAGGGCTCCATCCCAGGACTCTGGGATCCCGACCTGAGCTGAAGGCAGATGCTTAACTGACTGAGCCACCCAGGCGTCCCCAAGGCCACAGCATCCTTAACCTCAGCCTTAAAGGAGTGGGAAGAAGCAAAGGAAGGAAATTCGAAGAGGGAAAAATAGGAGAGGGGAAGAGAAGAAAACGGACTACAAAAGAGAGAAAAAGAGAAACGCTGGAGGAGGGAGGCAGGACCAAGTACATAATTTGTGGGGCCCAGTGCAAAATGACAATGTGGGATTCCTTGTTAAAAAATTAAGAATTTCAGGGGTGCCTGGGTGGCTCAGTCATTAAGCATCTGCCTTTGGCTCAGGGCATGATCCTGGAATTCTGGGATCGAGCCCCACATCGGGCTCTTCTGCTGGGAGCCTGCTTCTTCTTCTCCCACTCCCCCTGCTTGTGTTCCCTCTCTTGCTGGCTGTCCTCTCTCTGTCAAATAAATAAATAAAATCTTTTTAAAAAAAATTAAGAATTTCAGGGGTGCCTGGGTGACTCAGCCGTTAAGCGTCTGCCTTCGGCTCAGGTCATGATCCCAGGGTCCTGGGATCGAGCCCCACCGGGCTCCCTGCTTGGCAGGAAGCCTGCTTCTCCCTCTCACACTCCCCCTGCTTGTGTTCCCTCTCTCGCTGTCTCCCTCTGTCAAATAAATAAATAAAATCTTTTAAAAAAATTAAGAATTTCAAAATGATGACAGCAGAGCATTAAGCCAAGCACAAGGCCCTTTTTAGCATGAGGCCTGTGTGACTTCTCTATGGGGAAAATGGTACTAATGGGTGTATTGTAAGTCCATTTAAAGTGTCCTTGCTTGGTTTTTCACTACTTTCCTGTGTTCCTTGGAAGGCACCTATGAAGCAGTTCCCTTCTAAGATCCAATCTCTCAAGGAGAAAATAGTTTAAGGAGATGGTGGATATCCAAAAGGGAAAATCTTGAGAATCCTGGGGGGCTCAGTTGGTTGAGCACCCGACTCTTGATTTCAGCTCAGGTCATGATCTCGGGGTCCTGGGATGGAAGCCCACCTCAGATCCTCACTCAGTGGTGAGTCTGCTTTCGGATTCTACTCCCTCTGCTGCACTGCGCCCCTCACGTGGCTGCAGGAGCCACACGCCCTACTCTCTCTCAAATAAAAAAATCTTCAAAACAAACAAATACAAAAGGGAAAATTTTTTCTCCCTAGCCCCACATAATGCCTGAGTAACTTCTTCAGAATACCCAAGAATCACTTTTCCTTTCCTTTCACTATGTTCATAGGACACCATCTCCCATGTTCTTTGAGGTCACCCCTCCCGTTTCAGTCAAGACAGTCTCCAGAGCCACTTTACACTATCATCCCTAGTCCAAGACCTTGCCCAGGCTAGTCGTTCCCCTGAGCCCCACGGTGTAAACTTTTCAGGGCCAGGGGCTGAATTATATTCATCTTTGAATCTCCAATATCCAGTAAGGCGCACACGTATAAAACACAATATGCTTTCCACAAATGTTTATGGAATAAAGCTGATGAGCTGACACAAGGGACTTCCAAAGCATTTACAATTTTAACGACACAAAATCACTTACCTCGATGCAGACTTGTTTCTTTTCCGACTCTTACTGAACGTGTCTTGCAGACGGTTTCCTAACTCCTAGGACGAACGTTTCTGTGGGCGAGAACATGTCCTCTTTATTTTTTTGTCATAATACTTGTTTTCAAACTGGGCACATAGGAGGCATTCAAATCTCCCTGAGTCCTGAAGCCTTCTAGAAATGTAGGAATTCATGGGGGGGAAAAGGAACCTTAGGAAAAATTCTCCCCTTCCCTAAAACCTTCATTTAACACACATGTAAACAGAACAATCTTGTAAAACTTTTTTTAAATCGACAAGTTCTCTGTGATCACACTCCGGTCTTTACATTTCTAGGTTCACTAGTTCTGCAGCAGGGCATCTGGGACAGTGCCCCAACTCTGCTTCCCATTCAGCAACAGTGGCATTTGCCGCGTTTTCTCCCTCCGCCCTTCAGGCTTTGTAATACGACCGGCCCACTTCCGGCAGGAGAGTCCACAACGCAGGCGCAACTCCAGGAGCCACTCAACAACCCCTCTTTTCTGTGCTGATGTACGCGCATGTGCAAAAAGGGGCGGGCTGGTTAATAGCGCGGGAGAATGTAGGCCCGCCGAACTCACGCGACTGTCTCCGCCCGCCTATTTAGGTGGGCGGAGCCGACTGCCCTCTCCAGGTTCAGGCAGCGCACGCGCACTTGAGTACAGGAACGTGGCGAGGGAACAAGAACGAGCTTTTACGCATGCTCATTTAAATGAGGCCTGGAGCTTTTCACGTCAGCTTCGTCTGCCGCCTCCTTTCCGTCTTAACCCGCCTCCGATGTTTAAAGGGCTAGAGCCTTTTTCCTCTCAATTGCTTTTTAAAAATTAAGCACTTATGGAGAGTTTAGTACGTGCCGGGTCCAACTTATGTTGTTTCCTGTGTGCATCTTCCAGTTTTTCCTTTTGTAGAAGTTACGTTAGTATTTATATTTTCATAAATTTCTTTCCTTGCCCCAAGTGTACAATTACCTTGGAGGCAATTCTCTGAAATGAGAGTCAATGTGATGTTCTGGGCAGGTTAAGGGGTCTGAGATTGAATCCTGGCTCGGCCACTTCCTTGGTCTTTTACTCTGGATAGGTTATCTAATTTCTGTGAACCTGAGGTTGCTGACTTTTTAAAATGAGGGTAAGGATTCCTATCTCATAGGATTGTTGTGAAAAGTACTTTAAAAAAAAAAAAAAGAATGGGGGCGCCTGGGTGGCTCAGTGGGTTAAGCCTCTGCCTATGCCTCAGGTCATGATCTCAGGGTCCTTGTTCAGCGGGGAGCCTGCTTCTCCCTCTCCCGCTGCCCCCCCCCGCTTGTTCTCTCTGTCAAATATATAAAATTTAAAAAAATAATAAAAATTTTAAAATAAAGACTGTAGGGGCGCCTGGGTAGCGCAGTCGTTAAGCGTCTGCCTTCTGCCCAGGGCGTGATCCTGGCGTTTCGGAACCGAGTCCCACGTCGGGCTCCTCCGCTGGGAGCCTGCTTCTTCCTCTCCCACTCCCCTGCTCGTGTTCCCTCTCTCGCTGGCTGTCACATAAATAAATAAAATCTTTAAAAAAATAATAAAAAATAAAATAAAGACTGTAAAGTACCAAGTACTATGCCTTACACCAGCTATATGTTAAATAAATAAATAGTAGTCATTAAGTGGAATTAATTCAGTCAGAAAATAGTTTTATAGTTTCTATAACATAGTTCCAGACGGTTTTTCAAGAGGATTTACCTAATTGCCTGGATGGCTAGCAGTGTGTAATGGTGTGGCTTTCCCCACAGTGCTGCTAATATCACAGACCATCATTTTTACACATTTTTCCTAGTCTAGACAGTATGTAATGGTATGGCAGGGTTATTTTAACTTTCATTTCTTTAATTGCTAGTGAGGCGGTGCATTTTTCTTTGGGATGATTTATTAGCTGAGTTTGTTTGCCAAGCAAGTATTTTCAAACCCTGTAATTTCCACCGGCTTAACCCTGCAGACATTTTGTTAGGTTCTGACAGAGAATTTTGCTGATCAATTTAAAAAAAAAAAAAAAGGACGAAAAAAAGGATTTGACAGAGAGAAATAAAACTTTCCAAGGAAGGGACAGTGACAAGAGACGAGAGCTCATTTCCAAGGCAGCGCTGTCCTGCAGAACTTTCTATGATAAAGGAAATGTTCTGTATCTGCAACGTCCCATGTGGTAGCCAGTTGCCACATGTGCCTACTACATACTTCGAATACGACTAGTGTGACTGAGGAATTTTTATTTTTATTAAACTTAAATTTCCATATAAATAGCCACCTCCTTGATAGAGTAACCCTAGAGACTAGGAAAGAAGGAGAGAAAGAAAGGGGAAAGGGGAGCCCTACAGAGTCTCTCAGAAGTGGTCTCATTTACGTGAAGGGACTCAGGGTGCCTGGCTGGCCCAGCTGGTAAAGTTGGAGCCCCAAGTTGGGTGTAGAGATTACTTAAAAATAAATAAATAAAAATAAATAAATACATGCATACATACATACATAAATAACTTTTTTTTAAAAGATTTTATTTATGTGTTTATTTATTTGAGATAGCACAAGCGTGGAAGAGGATCAGAGGAAGAGGGAGAAGCAGGCTCCCCGCTGAGCAGGGAGCCCAATATGGGCGCCCCTAAATAAATCTCTTTCTTAAAAAATATGAAGGCGGGACGCCTGGGTGGCTCAGTTGGTTAAGCGTCTCCCTTTAGCTCAGGTCATGATCCTGGGGTCCTGGGACCAAGTCCTGCATCCCGCTCCTTGCTCAGCAGGGAGCCTGTTTCTCCCTCTCTCTTTGCCCCTCCCCCTGTTTGTGCGCGGGCGCGCGCGGGCTCGCTCTCTCTCTTTCTGTCAAAATAAATAAATAAAAATATTTAAAAATTTTTAAAAAAAATATGAAGGGACTCAAATTGGACTTCTGGCATTGTTCCTGAGAGAGACAGTCCCAGAGACTACCAGTCTTGAAAAGAAGGGTGCGTTCGGTTTGCAAAAATCTATCAAGCTATACATTGCTGATATTTCCACTTTTCTATATGTATTTTACACTTCAATAAAAAGTTAAACAACATTTGCTGCACTTTGTGCTGCCCTCTTTGGGCATTTCTCCCTCTGATTTTTAATTTGGCAAAATGAAAAATGAAAAGCATCGGAAGGTGGCCTGTGACTCACTGTGGACATGTGAGAGCCCCTAGAGGGCGCTCATCCTGCACCGGAGACTTTTTTAAAAACACTTCATTGAGAGAGCTCAGGAATCATACAATTCACCCATTTAAAGCGTTAGGATTCTGTGGTTTTTAATATGTTCACAGGGTTGTGCAGCCATCATCACAGTTTTAAAATATTTTCATCACCCCTGAAAGAAAGCCCCTGCCCTTAACTATCACCTCCTAATTCCTCGTCTTCCCTCCCAAGTAACCACTAATCTACTTTCTGTCTCTGTAGATTTGCTTATTCTGGATATTTCTGTTCATACGACCTTTTGTGTCTGACTTCTTCCACTTAGCACAATGTTCTCAAGGTTCACCCAGGCTGCAGCGTGTCTCAGTGTTTCTTTCCTTTTTATGGCTGAATAATACTCCATTATATGGATAGATGACATTTTGCTTATCCATTCATCTTTTGATGGACATTTGAGTTGTCTCAAACTTTTGTCTGTTATGTGTTCTGGAGAATTTTGCCGGTCCTGGCAGGTGGGTCCTTCCTGCCAGTTCTGGGAAGATTGAGACCCAGGTTACTCAACTCCAGAAGACCCCACTCTCATTTTATTTAGATGGTACTCTCAGGAGTGGACTGCAGAGTGAATGGCCCCCCCCCCAGGGTTGACAACTCAGCAACTGTTGGATGAAATCTGCAAGGATTTCTTGAGAGGGCAGAGCCTCCAGGCTTTCAGCCAAAGCTTTGCGCCCAGGAAGGTGTACATAAGACCACGCCTCCCCAAGGGGATGTTTATCTGAGGGTGTATGGAGGAGACCATACATACATGGTCTGGAGACCTCAGACCACCAGGAGAGCTCTCTTCACCCCATGCTTTACAAAAGATCCTTGAGAGGAGCCCAGCTAAATTCTAGCCATTCGAGTCTGGCAATTATCAGAAGGGTATTTGGAACAGGAGCCCTCAAGCTTGATGCTCTTGGTGCCTCAGTGTTGGGGAGTGGCCAGTCCATAGCTCCTACTCAGAAGTTTGAGAATAATGCTACCAGATCCTGGCCCCATAAGGAGAATAATCTCATAGATTTGTAACCTGCCCATCCAGTTGGCCTGCAGATGCAGGTAAACCTTAACCCGCTCCACATTCTTCTCCAGGGGACAATTCTAGCTTCCCTGAGCCAGGATCTGATTAGGAACTGTGAAAGGGCTCCTTGAATTGGTGGGACTGGGGCTCAGGCTGTGTCTTAGCCTGACCTAGGGAGAGAGGAAATTCTAGACCATGAGGCACCTCTCAGCGGGTGGCAGGGTGGTTCTGGGTAAAGCCACAAGCCAAGGGACAGTATGTCCTAGGATATAGCCTGCTGGGACTGCTGGCCAGGCATCTGAGAAGGAGAGGAGAATATTGTGGGAGAACCACAGCCATTAGTAGCATGACTGGCCACAGAGGGACTCCAGACACTAGCTGGGCCACTCATGAATTTGGGATTGGAATTCAGAAAGACCCAATTAATTTCTGTGAGTGGTTATATAACTGAGGTGATATAAGGGGCAGCCATTTTCCACCACGAGCAGGAGAAAGCTGAATGAAGGAGAGACACTGAGAGATGGAGAGATCGAGAGAGAAAGAGAATGGCTTTGCTGTTGGCAGCTTTCCAACACTTTTGTATCCTTAAGACATTTCCTTTATTAGGTAGTACAAGATGGTGTCTCTAGTTGCAACCAAAAGAAATTTGGATGAGAAAGAATTTACATAAGTCACGTTCTGTGTCCATTCATTACCCTCTGCTGAGGGAGAGACATACACCCAACAAATTAACTATAAATGATGCAATGAATGTGGAAATCAGAGCAAAAGTCCCATTCCAAAAACAAAAAAACAAAAAACAAAAAGTCCCATTCCAATGGAAATGGAGAACAAAGCAATGAAGAAGGGACCACTAGTAATCAAAGAAAAGCCCATCAAAACAAGAGTTTCTTCTGAGATTGCTAAAGAGATTTAAAAACAGCAATACTTGGAGCACCTGAGTGGCAAAGTCAATTAGGCATCTGACTCTTGGTTTTAGCTCAGGTTGTGATCTCAGAGTCTCCAGATCGAGGCCCGCATCAGGCTCCGCACTCAGTTGAAGTCTGCTTGGGATTCTCTATCCCTCTCCCTCTGCCCCTCCCGCTGATGCGCGCTCTCTCTCTCTCTCTCTTAAATAAATAAATATTAAAAAAAAAAAACACCAGTAATACTCAATGTGAGCAAAAGCAGAAATGGGAGAAAAAACAGATGCTTCTATTCTGTGGATGGAATTAATACAATCATTTTGGAGGGGAATTTGGTGTTATATATTAAGAACTTAAAGTGCTGGGCACCTGGGTGTCTCAGTTGGTTAACCGTCTGCCTTCAGCTCAGGTCATGATCCTGGGGTCCTGGGATGGAGTCCCACATCGGGCTCCTTGCTCAGTGGGGGTCCTGCTCTCCCATTCCCTCTGCCCCTGCTTGTGTGCTCTCTATTTCTTTCTCTCTGTCAAGTAAAGAAATAAAATCTTAAAAAAACAAACTCAAAGTGCTCATGTATTTTGACCCATAATTCTGCCTCTAGAAATCTGTCCTAAGGAAACAAGCAGCAATGTGCACTCACATTTATGTGGGAGAACATTAATCAGATTATTTTTTATAATGGAGAAAATTGGCAATATATTTAATGCCCATCAACAGGAGGTTGGTGAACAAAATACTACTCAGATGTTAAAATGGTGTTCTCAAATGTGTTTCAACATAGAAAAAATTCTGCCATTCTTTGGGTTAGTGGTGTTTTTTCTATGGTCACAAGTTGACCCGTTTTGTAAAAAGGAAAAAAAAAACAGATATAATATTTATATGATTTGTTAAGGAAGTGCTCTGCAGAGAAACTGGTTAATAGATGGGGGAAGGAGGGTAAAAAAGAAGCCAAGTGAGTGCAGGCTGATCCCACGGGGACATTTAGCACAGAAATCACTTCAACAAATATTTTATGAGTCCATTGCATGGGGTACCCAGAATAGGCAAATTCATAGAGAGAGAGAGTAGAATAGAGGTTACGAGGGGCTGGAGAAGAGGGAATGGGGAGTTATTATGTAATGGGTATAGAATTTTAGTTTGGGATGATGAAAAAGTTCTAGAAATGGATAGATGGTTGGTGGATAGGTGGTGGTTGGGCGATACTGTGAATGTCCTAATGCCATTGAACTGTATACTTAGAAATGATTCAATGGCAACTTTTATGTTACATTTGTGTTACCACAATAAACAAAAAATCATACACACACAAAAAAAGAAAAAAATTACACCTGCTTTTGTTCAGTCTTGAAGGCCGGGGTCTTCACGCTCCAGTATCCATCATTATCTACAGGCCACCCTGGAGGGGGCGTCAATACCCAGGCTTTTCCAGTTCTCTGCCCAGTGAAGTGGCTCCAGTAGCTCAAGGACAGTCCTCAGAAGAGCCTGAGCTGGAGGAAGCCGAGCACATAGAACCTAGGGGATGCGCACACACAACCAGTAAGAGAGCTCTGAAAGGCTCGGGGTGGCCCCCACAGGGTCTGCTATACCCAGTCTCAGGTCACCTGCACCTGCTGGTGAGCAAGTTACATATTTTCAGTATTATCGGTCACCTGACCACACTACTATATCAATCCGTCAGAGTCCAGGTAGAAAACCAAACTCCATGCCAGGAAGTTCGACAAAGGGAATTTAATGGGAGGGAAGTTGTTACAAAGTTGTGGAACGCACTGAAAGAGCACTAGGGGAAAAGAAGACAGTCCCAACATGAGCAGTGGAGGAAAGCCACTACTGTACGTAGGACTGAAGGGACAAAGGGAGGAGGTGGTGACAGAGCCCAGGGGCCGGCCCTGTGTGGCAGGAGATACAGCCAGATGCACGCTCTGCCACAGAGACACCATCTGAGGCAGAGAGAAATAGGAAGTAATACTCCAACTTCTCCCTTCCTCCTGTCCACCTCTCAGTCTCCTGCACGTGTCTCCTGCTGGCTGAAGGCAGCCAGAAGTGAACTGACCAGAGACCTATGAAACATGAAGCTGGCAGGATGCAGCCCTCTGCTAAACAGAGCAGAGCAGGGGAGAAGGGAAGAATGGAGCTGAGGACAAAGCAGCCAATGACTAGCACATGTACCATTCTTCTATTCAGTAAATACATCCTAAGTGCATGCTATGTGCCAGGACTGTACTAGGTATTGGGGGTAATACGCAGCCCCTTGGGCACACAGCCTGGCTAGCAGCCGGGGCAAGCTTCGTAATCCTGGGCAGGATACTATTTCCACAAACAGCCCTAGAGATTCTGCTTTGTCTCTAGTGGGAATCCTTAACCTGAAGGCTCCTGAAGCAAGAGTCTCTGAAAGCACGTCATCCACTCATTCATTTGACAAATACTTGTTGAGCAACTACTAGGTGCTGGGCATTTCACCTCCATCCTAGGGAGACAGCAGTGAAAAAACACAAAAACTTGTCTGACTTCAAATACGGCAACATACGAATAATTGTCAACTATAGCGGTTGTAACAGGTGTTCATTGTACTATTATTATGCTTTTCCGGGTGTTTGAAATTTTTCATTTAAAAGTTGGAAGAAAAAAAATCATTGCCTTCAAAAAGACAGACAATAAATGTGTATGTACACACACACATATACGACAGTGTTACACCCCATGACACAGGAATGAGGCTGAGAAAACAGGAAACAGGAAAATGGGTTGTGAAGTATATATGGAGATTTCAGTTTTAAATAGGGTGGTTCAGGGGCACCTGACTGGCTCAGTTGGTAGAGCATGTGCCTCCTGATATCCCAGTCAAGTTCAGGCCCCAAATTGGGCGCAGAGATTACTTAAAAAAAAAAAAAAGTGGTCCAGAAACTCCTTACTGAGAGGATGATGTTTGAATAAAACCTTGAAGAAGAGGAAGGAATGATCTAGACTGCTATCTGTAGGAAGAGACATCCTGGCAGGAGGCACAGAAGATACAAAGGCCCTGAGGCAGGAACGTGCCCAGCATTTTCCAGGAACAATAAGGAAGCGAGTGTGTGGTTGGAGTAGAGTGAGACTGGGTGCCAGAAGTAGGCGACAAGGTCATAGAGGAAAGGAGAGGGAGGGGGCAGATGACGGTAACTTTGAGGGCCACTGTGGAGACTGTAGCTTTTACTCTGAGTGACAGGGGAGCCACTGTAAGGATGCGAACCGAGGAGAGGCGTGACGTGGGCTGACTTGTGCGTCTGTAAAATGCAAGCATCTTCAAGGGATGGAGGGTTTGTACAGCTTCTCTCAGATTCTTAAAGTTGTCTAGTAGACCCCACACAAGACTAAGAACCAGAGTGATGCTGGTTTTCCCTTCAAATTTTGCTTTGTCTTCGAAACACGGCAGAGAAGCCTTTAACCCTTCCCTGTCTGCTTGGGGTGCTGTATTTGCCCTGGGGACCCACAGATGGGGAGGGCAGTAGCCCCCCCCCCCCCCCCCCCCCCCCCGGGCCNCGGATATCGGCTCTTCGGGCTCGCCAACCAGCCTTTTGGTCACTAGGCCGATGTACCAGGCGGCACTCGACCTCCGCGGGCCCGAAGACGTCCTTCCCCACGCCAGCGATGCTGCACCCTTCCCGCGGCGCAGCAAACACACGGTCTCCGCAGGAAGGGGCGGGCTCTGCCGCGGGCTTTGCTGGGGCCCCGCGTTGCCATAGCGACCCCAGCCGGGCCAGGGACGCGGGAGCCGGCGCTGCGCTCCGTTATTCAGGCAGGAGGTTGCGACCCCATAGCTCGGGTCCAGGGGGCTGCGGATCCAGGTGCCGCCCCGCAGGTGAGCCGGCGCAGGTGAGCTGGCGCCGGCGGGTGGGGTGGGGGCTCGGGATGGCCCCCAGCCGTCTGGGCTCCGCCTCTCCACCTTCCATTGTGGTTAATTTATTGTTATTTAGAATCAAAACAACCGGGCAGCGTCCGCCCCCACTCCCCGGCCTCCCCGCCTCGCAAGGCTTTCTCTTCCTGTCGGTAGCTCACGTGTTAAGACCGCAGCCTCCTCTTGAGCAGAACCCTTGCTCCCAAGAAAGAGTGGGACAGAGGTTGATTTTAAATTACACTGATGAGGCGTTAAGTAACACCCAGTGACATCATAAAAAAGTTTTTAGGTTCTAGGTTCTCTTACACTTCTGAATAAACCAAGGAGAAAGTGTCAGTTTGGGGCATTAACACCCTTCTGAACATTTGCCAATCTCAACTGTAAGCCACGATATCTAGCTAAGACTTAAGGTGGTTTCTTTATAGTATTTTTATTTTTACAGTGCCTTCCCCTTAGGGTATCTGATACTGGTTTTCCATTTATAGTAATGATATGTCGTCTCTTTCTTGGATAAATATATTGATTTTTTAAAGTGAATTAATTTATATATAAAGAGTCATCATTGTATAGGTGGTACTAGGAAATGGGAGAAAAAAGAAAAACGTTAATTTAGGACCTGAAACTGTTTCCTTCCTCCCAGCTTTTGCCTCTGCTCTTTTCTTTGCCAGGAGTGCCTTACCCTGTTCCTGGGCATGATTGTCAAAATAGGTGGCAGCCAGTGTGGTTGGTCAGCCTGCACCACTCCTGCAGTGGATCCCAGTGCTCACCACTGGGGCCTCCAGACCAAGCTCTAGCCTTAGGACCAGCACCCACTCTGATTGGTCATACTGGTTATTAAATATGTGACTGTCAACCACTGGGGGGGGGGGCTTCTTCCTGATGCCATCACAAACCCCCCTCCCCTACTGGTTTCCCTGGGTTCCCAAGCAATTATGTCATCAGACCCAACTCAGCGGGGCCCTAGAGATGCAAAGGAGGTGACAGACAAGGGTCAGTCCAGCACGGAAGGGTCACCCCTAAAGGACTGCTTGCTCATCTGCCCCGGGGACTCAGAAACACATGACTCATGTCATTCGGGCTCAGACAAGCACCTCCCCAGGAAGCTCCAGGATCCTGGCACTACTAGGGGCACACCGAGCCCCTGATATCCCTAACCCTTTGCCAGCACCCCCTGGCCCTACAGGAGCAGCCAACATGCCTATCTCCAAGCGCTTGCAAAAGTCGGAGCCCCTGTGGAAGGGGTGGGACCGGAAGGCCCAAAAGAACGGACTGAGGCACCAGGTGTACGCTGTCAATGGTGATTGCTATGTGGGCGAATGGAAGGACAACATGAGGCACGGTGAGTGGGAGACTTTCAGGGGCCCAGGGGGACTAGTGTGGAGTCTGGGCCATGGTGGGTGACTAGAACCTGACTGGGGCCAAGGAAGTCACTGGCAGAGTTCACTGGGGACGTAAGATGTGTCCCCCAGGCTCCCTCAAAGGGTGAATGCCACTGACCTGGGCCAGCCAGGGGTCCCCACATGCTGGGGCTCTGGAGCTAAACTCAGCCCTGACTTCGGATGAGCAAAGACCTCAGGGACCAGCAGGGGACAAAGTGGTCTTGAAATACCAAATGTAACCACGGCCAGGGTTCTAGGGACTCCAGGCCAGTCCCTACCCTCTGACACCTGGGCTAAACATGGGGCTGGCTAGCAGGAGGAAAAGGTGCCTCCCCAAACCAGCTCACAGTGGGGATTCAAACAGCTCTGATGTGGGGGTCTGACCAGCAGGGGGTTAGGGAGACACACACACACACACACAGGACTAGCTGGGGCTTTAACTTGAACTGCAACTTCTTTTTTAAGATTTTATTTATTTATCTGAGAGAGAGCAAGAGAGAGAAAGAGCACACAAGCAGGATGAGGGGCAGAGGGAGAGGGAGAAGCAGACTCCCCACTGAGCAGGAAGCCCGAAGTGGGGCTTGATCCCGGGACTCCAGGATCATGACCTGAGCCAAAGGCAGACGCTTAACCGACTGAGCCACCCAGGCGCCCCACTTTAACTGCAACTTTAACCGGCAAGTGGCACAGGGTTCCTTGTGACACAAACTAAACGCTGAAGAAAAACAAGTGGTGTTGGTTTTTTTTTTTAGTTTTATTTATTTAGGGGCTCCTGTCAGGCTCAGTCAGTAGAGCATATGACTCTTGATCTCCGGGTTGTAAGTTTGAGCCCCATGTTGGGTATAGAGATTACTTAAAAATAAAATCTTTTTTTTAAAGATTTATTTCAGAGAGAGAGAGAGCATGAGTGAGAGGGGCAGAAGGAGAGGGAAAGAGAATCTCAAGTGGACTCCGTGCTGAGCATGGAGGCTGATGTGGGGCTGGGTCTCATGGCCCTGAGATAGATCATGACCTGAGCCAAAATCAAGAGTTGGACGGTTAACCAACTCTGCCATCCCGGCGCCCCTTAAAAATAAAATCTTTAAAAAAAAGTTTTATTTATTTAAGTAATTTCTACACCCAACATGGAGTTTGAACTCATGACCCTGGGATCAAGAGTCACGTGCTCTTCTGAATGAGCCAGCCAAGTGCCCTGAGAAAAACAAGTTTTTATTAAAAAAAGATGGCATGACCTCTTATTCCTGTCTTGCAATGCAGACTCTATGCTATTAACCACTTTTCTTTCCTGCCTTCCTGAGTTAAGTACTTTGGAGTCCAGAAACCTGGGTCAGAATCTCAGCTTCACCAACTATGACCTTGAATGACTAATTACCACACTCTGAGCCTCAGTGTCCCATTCTGTAAAATGGGAAAATGCCTATTGGTGAAGATAAGAGATGACATCTACAAGAGTGTACTGCAGGGTGTGTGCAGAAGGGTCTGTGAGTGTTCTTTGAGCCTTGGGCATTGCAGGGATCACACTACTCAGAACTATCCTCATCTCGAAGCACTCCAAAGCTGGCCCCCCCCAGTGTTTGACTTTGGGTAAGCCATCTCCTGTTCTCTGGATCTCAGCTGCCCCACCTGTGATACGAACTTGTGGGTTGACATGGCCCTCTGAGCCCTCCTTCGGTGTGAGTACTGCCTCCCCTAGGACCCTGGAGGCACAGAGCTGATTGGGGGTGAGGTTATAGAAAATAGAGCTGTGGGAGAATCCAGTCCCAGACTCCGCTCTCTTCAAGACGTGCCTTTGAACAAGCTGACGAGGGTCGCTGTGGTACAAGAGGACTGGAAGCATTCAAAAGAGTCATCATCACAGAGGGCAAGCTTCGGGTGGTCAGTGGTTCCCTGCACTGCTGGTTCATTCACTCTGCTAACCCCTATGGCACTCCTGGCCTATGCCAGGCCCTGTACTGGGCATCTGGCATGATGCCAACCCTCAGGGAGCTCCAGTCTCACAGAGAACCTGCACAATAAGTAATATCCCATTTTACAGATGAGAAAACTGGGGCTCAGAGAGAGGAAATGACTTACTGAGTGTCACATGGCTAAAAGTGATGGCATCAGTCTATACATTCTAAACGACCCAGAGGCAGAAGCCAGCCTCCCAGAAAACAAAGCAAACATGCTGTCTCGAGACCTCACTGCCTATATACACTACGTGATGGAGAACCAGGGGGAGGACTATAAAACTATGGCCCGGGATGAGGAGAATTACTGTCAAGATATCCTGAAACAGACTCAGAATAAGACCAACGTCTATAAGTGTTTTTACCCAGCAGAGTGGCAAGCCTTCCTCGATTCCTTGCAGAGGAGTAAGATGGAGATTGAGTGACTGGCTTATGCCTCCTCCTGGACCAGAGAAGCTGGAGACAGGGTTTAAGGTTTTAGGCAAGGAGGAGCATGTGGCTAGATGAAACACACACACACACACACACACACACACACACACACACACCACACGCACATACCACACACACACACAACACACACACACACCCCTCTGGGGAAGGAACTGTCTCCCAGAGGTTTCTGAGGGCCCTGGGAAAAGCCATAACCTGCTGTTTTCAGAGTGGGTGGTTTGTTTATATATAGTCTCCACATAATAAAACAAGGCTATTTTACTTCAAAAAACTAAAAATAAAAATAAAAGTGGTGGCATCAGGATACGAAGGGGATCAGAGAGGAGACATGAAAGTGGCCATGAGAACAGAGAGAGGCGATGTTTGAGCTGAGCGCACAAGGTTAAGGATTAGCCCCGCAGAAGGGCATCAGAATGGAAAGATTGGGGAGGCGGTATTAAGTCTTGCTCAAGGAACAGACTAGAAGCCCGTGTGCCCAGAGCAGAAAGAGTGAAAGGAGAGAGCGGGCACACCAGGGGGTCGGACCACACAGAGCTCTGTAAGAGGTGGTAAATTTGCCTTTTCCCAGAGGCAAACAGTCTCATTGGACCAACTTGGGTCACGTGCCCTTCACTGAACCAATCACAGTGGCCCGAGCTGGTTGACTAGAGTTGCCAGAGGGAGGAGCCAGATCCATGCAAACCTGAGGGATTGAGAGCTCAGGAGGGGCTGGTTCCCCAAAAGAAATAAAACTAAAAGAATAACAGGTAGAAAAACTGGGTGAGGGCTCTACCTCAAGGGCACAAATAGTTGGTAACATCTTTCGCATTGGCAGGCACTGTTCTAAGTGTTTTCCTGATATTAATGAATTTAGTGATCAGAACAACACTGTGAGATAGTCTCATCCCCGTTTTACAGATGTGGAGCCCGAGGCCCAGGGAGTTAAATTACTTGCCCAAGATTTAAAAAGCTCACAGGGACAATGCTGGATTTGTTCCTGAGCTACTAAGGACCAAGACATGAATTAGCCCATATAGGTACTCCACAAATATTTTATTCATCCCTCTGTTCAACAAACGTCTTTGTTCAGCATGTATTGGTTACCTGCAGCTTGCCAGACACTGTTCTTCGGTGCTGGGAATACAGCGGTGAACAAAACAGACCAAGTTTGTGTCCTCATGGAGTGAACATTCTCATGGAGAGCTAGACAATAGACAATAAATGATAAATAAGTGAATTGTCTGATATGTTAGGAGTTGATAGGTGATATGGAAAGAAACAGAGCAGGGTAAGGGGGTAGGCTAGGCTTGTGATTTTATATGGGATAGTCAGGGCAGGCCTCATTGAGAAAATAGATTTGAACAGAGACTTGCAGGAGGTAGGGAGTGACTGAATATTTGGAAAAGAGCATTCCAGGCTGAAGGACAAGCAGGTACAAAGGTCCTGAGGCAGAAGCATATCTGGTGGGTTCCAGGAACAGCATGGAGGCCATACTGGTTGGAGGGCAGTCTGGAAGTTGGGAATGGAAGACACAGTGAGGCTGGAGTGGCAGGATATAGGTCTCCATGTGTGTTTCTGAGAACTGAAGAAATATGCAGAACATTTTCTAGAAATTCTGGCCACCTGGTGTAACCTTTCAGTATTATTAAGAGATGAAGCTCATTATTATTAGGAAGAAGAGGCAGATTTCTGCTTGGGGGTTGCTGTGTCAATATGGCTTCAGGGCAAAGGGCTGGAGAACTGCTCTTTGTAGAAATGGAACTTTCTTGGGGTTTTCACTGGTGCTGGGGGTCTAGGGATGAGGCACAGACCCTGGCCCAGCCCTTGAGAAGTTCACCAAGTCTTCTAGGGGCCCCTGAGGCCAAGGCAGATGCCCCTGCAGCCCCATGGCTGCCTTGTCTGCAGTGTTGGCCCATCTGTGTGTCATCAGGAAAAGGAAGACAGATCTGGAAGAAGAAAGGAGCCATCTATGAGGGAGACTGGAAGTTTGGGAAGCGAGATGGCTATGGCACCCTCAGTTTTCCTGACCAAGAGATGGGAAAGCACAGGAAAGTATACTCTGGCTGGTGGAAAGACGATAAAAAATCGGTTAGTGGTTCCAGTCATGTCCTGGGGTGTGGGTCAGGCTGAAAGCAGGCTCTGTGTGTGTGTGTGGGGGGGATGTGTGTGTATGGGGGAGCAGTCAGAGAGGCCTGTGAGAAAAGGGAGGAGGGTTGAGGAGGGAGGACAAGAGTACTGTGTGCGTGGGAGAAGGAAGGGGTGGGAAATCGTCCAGGCTTCTCAGAACAAAACCCAGGAAACGGGAAGCAGGAGGAGAGGGCCTGGGGAGGAGCCCATGAAGCCCTGTGGCACAAGAAACCAGCCAGGCTGTGTGGGGGCCAAGTCTCCTCCCCCATCTGCCCCACTCATTTCCTGGCTTTCTTTTCGCTGGGCATTCCTTTCTGAGAATCCCCCTTTTGTTGGACCAGCACACGAAGCAGGTAGGAAAAGTGGGAGCAAGATAGCAGAGGCCACACCCTTGGCCACAGGACAAGAGGGGAAGGTCCGGGAGGTAGAAGCCAGCTGTCCTCAACCCAGAAATGCCTGAACCCTCCCCATATCCCAGATTGTCGCATATGGTGCTTCATCCAACTCACAAAGCCATCGCCATCATCATTCTCATTTTATTGATAAGGAAAGAATCCCCGAGGGGTGAAGTGCCTTGCTTGAGGTCACACGCTGCTGGCAAGTGGTAGAGCTCAGGATTTCGTGATCTCTTCACTCAAATTGTTTATTGGCCAGTAGGGAGAGAGATCCCAAAATAAACAATTCACGTACTATTGTATGTGTTAGGATAGAGTTTTCCCCAGGGAGCCCAGAGCAACTGAAAATTCAGGGCAAGCTTCCTGTAGGAATACCAAAAGGTGCAAAGAGTTGACCTGGGAGGGAAAAAAGGAGAAGGGGAAATAGCAAAGTAGTCAGAAGAAGCAAAGAATATGTCAAACAGCAAGGTGTGTGTGCCCACAGGAGAGGGAGTGAGGGGAGGGGTAGATGAGGGCCTTGAAAGTTACCTGGGGGAATCAGGATTTTGAGGGGTAGACTTGGGCTGCTTAACCCAACTTCCTTAAGGTGTGATCTACAGGGAGTCCATGATTCTCGGTGGTTGGACACTGAGTGTGGTGTTCATTTTTATGGAGAAAGTTCATGACTTTGATCTGATTCCCAGAGGCATCTGCGACTTCTAAGAGGGTCAAATCAGAACTGAGGAGAAGGGGCAAACGTGATCAGATGAGCGATGTAAAGATCCTTCTAGCTGCTTCCCTGAAGATGCGTGTGGAGGGGAGGATGGGAGCGTGGAGGAGGGGGACCAGTGAGGAGGGGAGAAATGGTGGCGGGCTGCACGAAGGTAGTAGCAAAGGGGTGGAGGGGAATGGACAGCCTGGGGAGCTTTTTCAATGCACGACCATCAGTTTGGGATGTAGAGCCGAGGGAGAAAGCAGGGAAGTAGTCCAAGTGTGTGGCTTGGGTGCCAGGGGAGAGAGGGGTGGCTTTCCTAGCGGTGGGGGCACCGTGAACCGGGACATCTTCGTGCTTTCAGGGCTATGGGATTCAGTTTTTTGGACCCAAGGAGTATTACGAGGGTGAGTGGTGTGGCAACCAGCGCAGCGGATGGGGCCGTATGTACTACAGCGACGGCGACACCTACGAGGGCCAGTGGTTGAATGACAAGCCGCACGGGGAGGGCATGTTGCGCCAAAGTAAGTGCCCCGCCCCCAGCCAGCCCCGCCCCAATGGCCTTCTGGCCACGCCTTGAGGGCAACCCCCGGTTGGTCCTGTGTGGCCACGCCCCCTCCTGGCCCCGCCCAGCCTCCCACGAGCTTTGGTTTTGGGGAATGATAGGACCAGATCCCTGCCCTCAGGGGGTTTCTAATCTAAAGGGGGAGCCTAACAAGACACATCAACAATTAAGACATTTTCTTACAATCATAATAATCCCAGCCTACACTTACACAGCACTGAGCTCATTTAATCCTCACTACAGTTCTGTTAAATGGTACTCTGACCGTCCCCACTTCACATATGAACTGAGGCACAGAGAGGTTAAGTCCCTCGCTCAAGGTCAACATAGCCTGCTCATTGTGACGTCAGAAGTGCTAAGGAGGGGCGCCTGGGTGGCTCAATCGTTAAGCGTCTGCCTTCAGCTCAGGGCGTGATCCCGGCGTTCTGCAATCGAGCCCCACATCAGGCTCCTCCGCTGGAAGCCTGCTTCTTCCTCTCCCACTCCCTCTGCTTGTGTTCCCTCTCTCGCTGGCTGTCTCTATCTCTGTCAAATAAATAAATCTTAAAAAAAAAAAAGTGCTAAGGAATATGCCTTTAAAATAGGAAGCTGTGTTGGAGAATGACAGAGGAGTTGGGGACAGGGGCTATTTAGACTGACTTAGGGTCAGAGAATGTCTCCCTGAAGAAGTGACATTTGAACAGAAGACCTGAAGGAAGAGAAGGGGCCTGATAAGCGCTGAGCTAGGGAAGAACATTCCTAGACAGAGCAAAGAGTCATGAGTAAACAGTCTTAGCGTCTGGACTTAATCCATTCTCTGCATAGCAACCAGCATGAACTTTTTACAGATTGGACCCTATCGCTAACCTGCTTGCAACCTTTCCATAGCTCCCTCCTACCCTCAGAGTTCGGAACCCTTACGGTGGTCTGCAGGGTCTGCAGTCCCGTAGTAGTGCCTCCCACCCCCTTCCCCTGAGAATCCCTCAGTTTCAGCCTTACTCATTTTCTTTCAGTTCCTCCCACACTTTTTGCCTCTGGGCCCTTGAACTGCTGTTCTCTCTTCCTGCAGTAGAAAGAGGATCCTCCAGACCTTTGCACTGTCTCCTCCTCAGAGAGGCCTTCCCTGTTCATTCCACTAATGCACATTCTGCCCATTAGACTCAGCACCTGCTTCCTTTCCTTTTTAGCACTAGGTGTGTAACCTTGGGCAAGCTTCCTCCTCTCCGTGCCTCAGTTACCTCACCTGTAAAATGGGAATAATAGTAGTACCCATTTTGTAGGTACTATGAACAGGGTCTGGCACATAGTAGGCTATCTATAAAGATAGTGTCATTGTCTCTCCAGACTGTGACCTGGACTGCATATCTATTTTGTTCCCCATTGTTTCCCCAGGGCCTGGCACATAGTAGGTGCTCTTGGTGAGATCACAAACCTGAGCCCAGTTTCCTGACAACTCAAGACTCCAACTTCCAATGAGATTTGGCCAAACTGAGGCATTAGATCAGCTGAGGAGGGTTTAAGCCAGCCACTCCTGTCTGTCATTCTCAATCCCCCATGCACCCAACTCTGTGGCTGCTTTCAGTGAGCATCTACTAGTAACAGCCTGCCCTTAGTGAGCACCTGCTGTGGCCACACATAGTGTAAGGGCTCTAAGTGCATCATTTCTAGTGGTCTGGACACTGAAGCCAGACTGCCTGGGTTCGAATCCTGGATCAAGCTCTTACTAGCTACATGAAATTGAAGCAATTTGCTTAAACTCTCTGTGCTTTGGTTTTCTCATCTGTAAAGTAAGGATAAAAATACAACTTAACTGAGGTTATTGAGAAGGTTAAATGAAGTGTGGAAAGCGCTGATCATGGTGCCTGACACGTGATAGTAAGGCTCAACAATATTATTAGCTCATACTTGTATGTAGCAGGTGTCCGCAAACTGCAATCCTTGGACCAAATCCAAATGCTGCTCAGCATACGTTATCGTAAGTAAAGTTTTATTGGCACACCAGACTTGCTCATCCATTTACATATTGTCCAGGCTGCTTTCACGCTGCAATGGCAGAGTTGTGACAGAGACTCTGTACCCCACAAAGCTGAAAATACTGTCTGACCCTTTACAGAAAAAATTTGCTGACCTCTCATCTAGAGTTTATCCAGTACTCTTCTAAGTCCTTTCCATGTATCGATTTATTAATCTCCACAACAATTCTATGAGGTAGGTGCCTCTGTTATCCCTATTTTATAAATGAGGAAATGAGACAAAATGGCTAAGTGACTTGCCCAAGATCACATGGCTGTACGGGTCTGAGCGGAGAAGCGTTAGCTTTATTAGTATTCCTTTTATGCCACCACCACTGTCAGCCAAGCAAGAGAGTGAATTCATGATTAAGAGCATGGGCTCCTGGGATGAACAGACCTTGGCTTCAAATCTTGTCTCTGCCACGTCCTAGCTCTGTGACCTTGAGCAAGTCAATCAGACTCCCTGAGCTTTTCAAATTCCATCCGTAAAAATGGAGTCGGTTATCCTTCATAGAACTGTTTTTAGGAGGAGTGAGGGAGGTCAGAAACATAGCAAAGACCCAGGCACAAAGTGAGTGCTGGACAAACATTGCCTATTCATATTATTAGCTATGTTTTTTTTTTACAAATAGGAAATGACGTTGTTCACCCAAGTTCAGGTAAGTTGTAGAGGCGAGACGTGGACGGGGTCTGATTCTGGAAGTCACTGACACCCCCCCCGGGGGGGGGCTTGGATGGCTATAGGTCAGTCCTCCCAGACCCCAGCCAGCCCAGCCCAGGCACTCTAGTCAACTGGCTTCCCCGTGGGCGCAGTGTTGACCTGGGCATCTGGAGGGGCCAGCCTGGCAGTCTGGTCTGTTAGGCGTGCCCAGCACTCACGTGATCCTGTCCTTTCCCCCAGAGAACGGCAACCGCTACGAGGGCTACTGGCAGAGAGGTATGAAGAATGGGTCAGGTCGTTTTTTCCACCTGGACCACGGTCAGCTCTTTGAAGGCTTCTGGGTGGACAACGTGGCCAAGTGTGGCACAATGATTGACTTTGGACGCGATGAGGCCCCTAAGCCCACCCAGTTCCCCATTCCTAAGGTGGGCAGCACCCACCAGGGTCCTGTGGCCACACCCAGAGAGACAGAAAACAGCACCCCCGCAGCCACATCCAGCCTGGACAGGCCTAGCCCAGACCCGCCAGGGAACAGACAGGGTTTTGTTTTCAGTCAGGGCATCCCCGCAGAGACTGGCAGCATCCCACAAGGCAGACAGCACCTCCAAAGTAGGCAGCACCCCGAAGACTGGCAGCCTGGGCCTTCCACGCTTCCCAATTCAACCCCTTACTGCTTCCTTCCAGATCCAAATTCTAGACCCTGATGGCGTGCTGGAGGAAGCCTTGGCCATGTTCAAGAAGACAGAGGAAGAAGAAGATTGATGCCAGGTGAAGGGCAGGCATGCTTTCCAGCCTCTGATGCGATTGAGGCAGCTCCTGGGGTCTCGTTTGGCCAAGGAACTCAGGGGCAGGACCAGAGGGTAGGTTTCTTGCCTCCTGGAATCCAGTTGGTTCTTTTTGGTTCCTCCCCTTCAAAACTCATTTCCTTGAAGACCATTTCGCTCCTGAACGCCCGTAAGGTGGTTTGCCCCAGGCGTACACCTGCACATCTGTCCTAGCCCCTCCAGGTGTGGGTGTAAGTGGGGTTTGAGGAGGGGGCATTGGTACGGCATCTTGGGGCCGCCAGCTCCCACCAGCCCCTTGCCCCCAGAGAGCACACCAGAGCTTCTGGAGAAATTCAAGCCCGTCACCCAACTGCTCAAACCGGTGTGGCTTCTGCACGAGGAGTGAGTGGTGACTCTGGGCACACCCTTGGCACCTCAGAGGGCACCTCACTCCTCCCAGCACTGGATTGTCCTCTCCCCAGCTGGCTTTGGGGACCCTCTTGTTACAGCCTTCATTGTCCGTCACCATTCCTGAAGCAAGAGTATAAAGGAGAACCTGGTGGCATCGGCCCAGGGCTTGTGGTGTGTGACTGGGACGGGGGGGGGGGGGGGGGGCCNACTTCAGGTGGAGGGAAGACATTCCCATAGGCTGCACGGTTTTACCCTGGGGGAGAAAGAAGAGGGCGTCTCTAGGTCTCTAACCTCTGAGGTGCTCTAGGGAGAAAAGCCTGTGTCTAGTCACATTGGCCACTGAGATTTGGGGTCGAGACCTGACCTGGCTTCTCAACCTAACACAGGAGTGCTCGACCTTGGGATCCTGTGGGAACTTTAAAAGCTACAGACACTCAGGCTTCACGCCCAGACTCTCATCTGTCTGGGGTGAGGCCTGGGCCTTCAGAAAGTTCCCCAGACGATTCTAATGTGCAGCTGGGGCCAGAACCCCTGACGTACTGGCCTTGTGACCCTAAGCAAGTGACCTCAGTTGCCCCATCTGTAAAATGGCACTTAGGAGATCTCACAGGGATGTTTTTGAGGGCTTGCTAATAGACATTAACAAATAACACGTATTGAGGTTAATTGTGAAACAGAGACCTGGGAAGAACTTTGCATAATTCTAGGCAGCATTCTTCAAGATAAAAGGGACTCTTACATAATGGGTAGGAACACGAGCTCAGCAGTCAGACTGCCTGGGTGTGAATCTCAGAGGTGATTTAGGAGCTGTGTGTTCTCAGATAAGGCACCCAACCTCTCTGTTCTCTAGGTTTCCTCCCCTCAAACACAGGGCAATCATGGTCCTTGCCACCAGGTTACTGTGGTTAACATGAGGATGAAATAAGGCGTGCTTCTAATCCAAGAGTGATTTTGTCTCCTCTCCCTCCCCGGGGACATTTGGCAGTGTCTGGAGACATTTCTGGTTGTCACAACTGGCAGGGAAAGATATTACTGGCAACTAGTGGTTGGCGGTGGAGGGCCCTGCTAAACACACTATAATGTAAACATTCTACAGAATTTTTCAGCCCCATGTCCGAAGTGTAACCCTGTAACTCCGTGATGTTCACTAAGGCCTCAGCAAGTGCCTGGCACACAGGAGAAACTCCATAAACACTGACACAATTTCCTTTCTGCCTTCTAAATCATGAGTGGGGTGGCCCGACCCCAAGGTATGGTTCTGTCTAGACCTCTCCCATCAGGAAGCTGAGCCTGGCCCACTCGGGGGACAAAGAGCATTCCCTTGGTGCCAGGCTTTAAGCTGACAGTTCCACCTGTCTCCTCCTCTCCCCCCCATGACCCCACAATTCTGAGGGTGTCCTATTATTGCTGCCGTTGTAGAGGAGGAAGCAGGTTCAGGGAGGCTCATGGGTCACAAAGCTAGAAAGTAACTGTACTTCACCTTACTCTATCTGCTCGGGTTACAGAACAGTGACAGAGCGTAGAGAAGGCTACCTTTTTTCTTTTTCCCACCAGAAAAAGTAGGGTGTGTTCTTGTTTATGTATGAAATCTCTCTAGATGGAACACAATACACAGGCAACAACGGATGCCGCTGGAGAGAACTGGGAAACTGGGAACAGGGGAGGGCGGGCGACTTTTCTCTGTTTTATTTGGAACCTGTGAATCTATTTGTGTCTGAAATACAAATAAAACTGAAATTAAAGAGAGACTGTCCTTTAACTACTGTGTTTCCCTGAGCTGCCTGGGTTTGAGCACCCAGGATGTTAAAAATACAGATTCTAGGGGCACCTGGGTGGCTCAGTCAGTTGAGCATCTGATTCTTGATTTTGGCTCAGGTCATGATCTCCGGGTCCTGAGATTGAGCACCGAATCGGGCTCCGCCCTGAACGTGGAGCCTGCTTAAGATTTTCTCTCTCCCTCTCCCTCTGCCCCTCCCCACCTTAAAAAAAAAATACAGATTCTGGATCTACCCAGACCAACTTTCCAGGGGAAAGGCTTGGAAATCTCCATTTCACAAGCCAATCTGTTGACTCTTGACTTTGGGCAAGTTTAGGAAGGAGCACCTGACTAGAGTCGCAGTCCAGATATTATTGCAGCCAGCCCCCAGGTCTCTGCAGAAGCAGGGAGGGGGGCGGGGGAGGGGAATGGATGGAAGATGGCCAAGTCTTCTCTGGGGAGCAATGGAGATTTCACACAGGGGCCCCTGCTCCGCATTACTCAGTCCCAGTCTGGGGCTGTCCAGGGACTGGGGAGGGTGGGTCCTAGTGCATGTGACGCAGGATAGAGGCAAAAAGCTACAATAGGAAAAAGGAGGGTCCTCTGCCCCACTCAGCCCACAAAGCTGCTATTAGCATGTCTGAGTTTGCATAGAAGGACAAGAACTTAAGTCCACACTTTCCCCCAAGAAACTTTCACTTCAGTCAAAGGACTTTGTTTTTTATAAAACCACATTCTGTACTGGCTTCCTGGGACCGTGGAGGGCCAGGTAAGTAATAAACAAAGCTGGCCTGGTGTGAGACAAGAGGGAATGGTGGGGACTGTAGCAAACACATCTCCTGGGGAAGAGGGTGGCTGCAACTCTGCTCCTCCTCCCTGCTGCTCTGTGAGAAGGTGGGACCCGTGCTGCTGCTGCTGGATCTTCCAATTTCTTAAGCAAAAACAGAATCAGCATATAAGATTTTTGTGAGAGCCTGGGCTCTGAGCCAGACTTTCCAGGTTCGAATTCTGGCCAATTACTTAACCTCTTTGGGCATCAATTTTTGCCGTCTGCAAAACAGAGATAAATATTCCTGCCAAGACACACATCCTGATTGTAATAGTGGGCAAGTATTGGGGAAACCGGACCGAGGTGGCATTCTACAAAACCACAGGCCTGGACTCCAAAAATGTCAATGTGAGAAAGGCAAGAAAAGACGGCTCCAAATTTAAAGCAACTAAAGAGATGTGACAAGTGAATGCAACACATGACCCTGAAGGCTAGAAAGGACATGATCAGGACAAGGGGAGAACTGAACATGAACGCCCTATTAAACAGTACTGCATCAATGTCAAATCCCTGAATCTGATTAGTGAATTGAGGCTAGGGAGAATGTCCTTGGCTTTAGGAGGAAGTAGTTAGGCATGAAGGATGATATCTGCAACTAACGCACGTGCCTCAGAAGAGAAAGGTACAGCTCATCCTCCTCGTTCACAGCTTTAGTATTTGCGAATCTCTTCCTCGCCGAGGTCAAACAGGCCCCACTCTGCCCTCTTGTCTCAGCCTTCCTAAGCACGTGTCCTTTCACCTTCTATTCAGGGCCATGTTTTTCACATTTCGTGCTCTCTGTTGGAGATTTTACTTTTGTTTTGTTTTTTTATTTTTAATTTTTATTTTAAGGAGGCTCCATGCCCAACATGGGGCTTGAACTCACGACTCCGAGACCAGGAGTCGTACGCTCCACGGACTGAGCCAGCCAGGCACCCCAGGGATTCTGCTATAAAAGAAGGCAGCGGGGCACCAGGCTGGCTCAGTCCGTGGAGCATGCGACTCTTGGTCTCAGGGTTGTGAGTTCGACCCCACACTGGGTGCAGAAATCACTTTAAAAAAATAAAATATTTAAAAAGAAGGCAGTGATGTGCCTTACAGAGAAAATGCCTTTTGGAAAAGCTTCATTTAGGTACAAGTTACTGTGCTGTCAGCCATGAGTTGAGTTCATCGCTCATGAACCAACAACTGTGTTAAATAAGGTGTCTTTAAACAGAAATGCACATGGGGTGCCTGGCTGGCTCAGTCGGTAGAGCACGCAGCTCTCAATCTCAGGGGTGTGAGTCTGAGCCCCACGCTGTGTGCAGAGATTACTTAAAAATTAAAACAAAACAAAAACAGAAACACATAAAACAAGGTTACCTAGTGAACGCCTGGCAGAATATCCTGACCAAACGCTCGTAGGAACCTAACCCCACAGGAGCAGTGGTTCGATACCCACTGATTCATAGAACACCACTGCTGTGAATAACAAGAATTGACTGTCTGGATATTTCAGTTACTATTCATGTAAATTTTTCATAGGTTTGAAAAATTTCAAAATCAAACATTAAAATTTTTTTTTGCTTAGAGCCTCACTGGATTGGGGCACCAGTCCAGACCCAACAAATACACACACAAGAGGTGTCCCTTATGAGTATATTTATGTGTGTGCACATACGCTTGTACATGTGCGCACACACACACACACACACACACACACACGACACTGAACGGGAAGGGGGGTCAAGACAGAAAAGACAAGAAGCATCCAAGTGGCACAGGCACACGGGAGGAGGAGGGACAAAGGGAGCATTTGTCCCCACTCTGGCTCCCGCCGGTGGCCTCCTACCAGGAGGTGAACCTGAAGCTGGAAGAACAGGAAGTGCTTATTCTCTCAGAGGAAAGTTTCAAAGTGCAGTCGTTTCTCTTAAAAAAAAAAAAAAGCCTCTTCCCTCCACTCTCTGCCCCCTGACAAAATCCCAGTCCCCTGAGCTGGCTGTCCTTGAGGCTGGGGCAGGACGAGGTCGTGGGGAGCGGCTTAAGGCCAGAGATCTGAAGTGCCCGAGCCCAGAAGGGCTTACGCATAGTGACCGGCGGGCGTCAGGGGGTGATCCCCTCTGTGGTCCAGCTGGTCCTGCAGGCGGGCAAACTCGGCCAGCTCGTTGAGCTCCTGGAACTGTCGGTCCGTCTTATGGCTGACCAGTGAGCGGTAGAAGTGGACGGCAAAGACGATAAAGACCAGGCCGAAGGGGACCATGATGGTGGTGGAGGCGATGGCGGCGGCCTGGCCCGGGGTGATGCCGCCCGCGCTGCTGCCGTTGACGCTGGCCACTGCCCCACCAGGCGTGGGCTTGCTGGTGGGCCGGGGCTGCCCCGGCTGCTTCTTGAGGGGCAAGAACTTGACCCAGCAAAGCAGCACAACCTCGGCCAGGAAAAGCAGCGTGCCGATGACGGTGGAGAAGGCCCAGGCTAGCTCGATGTGGCGGTGCATGCGCTCGTGGGGCGACTCCTTGACTGAGTTGAGGTTGTGCACGTTGCTCACGGCCTCGATGTTGGGCAAGATGCAGGTGCTGATCATGAGGGCAAACAGGTGCACGGCCACGAGGACTGTGGTGCAGGCGCTGAAGGCGATGAGCAGCCCTGGCGGGTAGTCATGGTCGGCGTCCAGCTGCACCTCCACCATCGCCACCTGGGGGTAGGGGAGAGGCGTGCTGAGTGCTGGGACCCCCCCGGCCCACAGAGCCGCACTCAAATCCTGGCTCCCCTCCCATCGAGCTCCTGGACCCTGGGCAAGTTACCTGGCCTCTCTGAGCCCCAGTCTCCTTATCTATATAGTGGGGATAGTAGGACCCACTCACTTAGGGTTGAAGAGGTACTAGTGAAGATAGCAGGTGTAGAGCCCAGGCTGCCTGGATTTGAATCCCAGTTCTGCTACCTGCTAGCCACATGTCCTTGGGAAAGTCACTGAACCTTACTTCTTTATTTGTAAAACCAAGATATCACAGTAGTTCATAGGATTATTTCAACAATTAAGTGAGAGTCCCTGGTACATGGTAAACATCTCCCAAATAGTCACCACTGCTCCTAACACCCAGCTAGGTATTCAAAACCAACCACCACAAACAAGTTTGCTGTATATTTTACTACAATACAGTTTCATTGGGGAAAAAAAAAAAAAAAAAGCAGCAGCAACCACTAACCACTCTCTCTGCTGGCCCCACATCCGTTCCCAAGCACAGGCTTCCCCTTCATGCCCTGCTCCAGGGACAAAGAGAGGGGTGGGGTAGAGATGAAGGCCCTCCTAGGTCAGGCCCAGGCCCTTTCTGAGAACACAGTGCACCAACCAACAAGGAACGCAGAAGCTTCCTAGAAGACAGAGCCCAGTGCTGCTGCCGTGTGGTTGGCAAGCCCTGGGGCCATCTCCTCCCCTAGCCCCCCTAGTCCCCGCTCCGGGCCCCACAGCTGACGCACTAGCTGCTTCCCAGTTCCTGGAGACCTGTGGATCCAGGGTCACCAGGGGCACCTTCTGGGCCTGCCACCTGCTGCTTTTCACCTGGGCCTTGCGGATCACCCCCATCTGAAGGGGCCAACTCATCAGATCTGGGCTGGGAACAGCGGGCAGTGGGCACCGTGCCAGGGTCTGCCTGCCCGGGCTGGAGGGACTGAGGCAGCAAGCGCCAATGACAGTACCATTATGCACAGTGACCCTTCATAAAGTGTTTGCTATGTGTGTACCAGGTTCTGGGTGGGGGAGGTCCAAGGCTGAGATGTATCCACTGGCCCTATACCAACCTACCCTGACCCCTCCTTACTCCTGGGGAGGAGGTGGGCTCTTTCTTACCCCACTAGCTCTCCTTCTGCCCAAATGCCTGGCCCTGTTTGCTTTCATTTCTTGTACCTCTGTACCCTTCCTTTGCCCTAGAAAGACAGCGTGGGGCAGTGGTTGGGAGCGCGGGCTTTAGGGCCATGCTGCCTGGCTTTGAACCTAGACTCCTCTGCCCTCTCTTTGGCTATATGGCTCTGGCAAGCTCCTTCAACTTTCTGGGACTCAGTTTCCTTAACTGTAAAATGGGAATAATGGTACATGGTCAGAGGACTGTTGTGAGGACTAAGTCGTTTGTAAGATACTTAGGTCCATGTAAAATACGTAGTGCCTGGCACAGAGTAAACACTCAATAAAAGTGAGCTTTATTATTTTTCAGCTTAGAAACTTCATCTCAAACCCACTACCTCTACGTGGAATCCTCTGGGGTTTCTACCCTCCTGCTGGAGAGGTACACTCTGGATGACAGAACAGCAAGGCCAAACTGGGGGGCCTGAGTCCTGGCTCCAGAACCAGCCCTGCCTCCTTGTTTGACCTGGGTCGAAACCCTCCCCTCTTGTTTGTAAAAGGAGGGCACATGGGGAGATGAAGGTCACAGGATAGAGCTGATATGGGGGTCTGACACCTTTGAGAATCTGGTGAAAATAATGGCTACACCCCCCTTAGAACATCCAGGTAGATGTATTCACAGGACTTTTCAGACAATTTCAATGAGATTCACATACTCTTACCCTCACTTGCCACAACGGATGACCATATGAACAGTTCAGCCCAGGAGTTTACAGAATGTTTCAAACTCCTATAAATCTGGGGCACTGCCACCAGGATTTTGGCTGTTTTTTAAGATCACTGGTGGCCTAATGCCAATCCTGAGAATTCTTAGTACACATGGGTGAGGGCAGGCCACCAGGGCACGAGTTAAGGGACACATCCCAAGGCACCCCGGTCTCTGTCACCAGGCTGCTGCCCACACTGGAAAAGGGGGGCACCCTCCAGCAATGCGTGCCTCCTGCCACCACCTCCCCACCCCCAGCACTTCCTCTTCCTGTTTTGGCCTGCTGCCCCGGAACCTGAAACCAGAGAGGGGACAAGCAGGAGAGCCCGCTGCTTGGCTGCCCCAGGTCCACTGGCTAAATTTACTCACTCACTGGAAATGTCCAGGCTTATCAGGTACATCAGGCTCTGAGCTGAGCACTCGGGGGACGTACACAGGTAACCAATCTGTTCCCTTACAGAGCAGATGGTGTCGCCCCATCTATATAGCCGTGAAGAATGAACTGGTTCCTCCATTTACAAAGCTGGTAGTGACCCTGGACAAGTATATCAACCTCTCTGTGCCACATCTATAAAACAGGGGCCCATTTATGGTCGTTATAAGCATTCAATGAGCTGAAGAATATAAAGCTCTTAGAACAGGACCTGGCATATAGTAAGCTTAATAAAGTGTCAATGATTATGAGCAAGATCATTATTATTCTTTTACAAATGAGGAAACAGTCTCAGAGAGGTGAGGTCAGCTGTCCCAGAGGTTGTAACTGGTACTAAGTGGGAGCTCTGAATTCCAGTCTACTTGGCTCTAAAGCCCATGTGCAAAGGGGATCATAAACGCACTTTTCTCATGTGGGTGCTGCTACAGTTCTCTCTAAATTCACACCCTGGAATCCCAACCCCCAATGTGATGGTACTAGGAGGTGGGGCCTTGGGAGGTGATTAGAACACGAGGGTGGAGCCCTCCGAGCAGGATTCGTGCCCTTAAAAAAAGAGCCCGGAGAGCCCCCTGCCCCTCCTGGGATGGGAGGGCACAGGTGAGTAGACAGCAGCTGGGAGTCAGGAAGCCAGTCCCTCAAAAGATTCTGAATCTGCCGACACCTTGATCTTGGACTTCCAGCCTCCAAAAGTGTGAGTAAATAAATGTCTGCTGTTTATAAGCCACCCCGTCCGTCATTCTGTTGCAGCAGCCCAGATGGACTAAGACAGTCGCTGAGGGGACCAATGGATGAAGTCTTGACATGTAAGCATTTAACACAGGGCCAGACCACAGGAGGTGCTCAATCAATTTTAGTTGAAAAGAAAAGCAGGGGGCTTGAGGCAGAAGAGCAATAGCCCAGGGGTGTCTGGCCGGCTCAGTTGGTAGAAAATGAGGCTCTGAACCTTGGGGTTGTGAGTTCGAGACCCATGATGTGTGTAGAAATTGCTTAAATAAATAAAATTTAAAAAAAGAAAAAGATGAACAGCCCCTGGGTACCATCAGCTCAGGCTGGAGAGAACTGACCCCATGAGCCAAGGTTCTGCCCTCTGGGGTGGGTAAGGAAGTTGGATGCCCACTCTGGGCCTCATCTGCCCCAGCTCCGAACCTGGGGCATAAGGAGAAAGTGTGCCCCAAACCACACAGGGCCCGATGGGTACCTCGGCAGGACAGAGAAGACCCTTTCATACCATTTGTCACACTCACAGGATCCAGGACCAGAAATCACAGCTACTGGGACATACCTGGCTTGGGGACACCAGAACCCACGAGCCCTCCCTGAGGTCTTGAGCTGGGGAAAGGCTGGGCACAGCAAAGCCTGAAACGCCGGGCACTCCAAGGAAGAGGAAAGGCCTTCCTGCCAAGCTCTGGAAGAAACTCCATCACCCTCACCAGCCCCGACAATTCCTGGGACTTTGACCATACGGGCCGGCTGTATGTACACCGGGGACCAAGTTCAGTGCCATGGGGCTGCGGAAAGGAATAATGTGGAGAAGCAACAGATGGCATGCACCTTGGATCCTGGATAATGGATAAAAAAACCATTCACAGGAATACGAGCCACTGTTTTTCCAGAATGCTTCCCTCTTGGGAAATCCCCCCACAGACAGAGTAAAGTCAAGGGGGCCTTGCGGAATCTGGCAGGCGACTCCCAGGGCCCCAGCTGAGTCCCAGAGAGATCAGATCAGATCAGATTGCAAGCAGCTTCGCAAGGTAAATATAGCCAGAATGCTGGGCCCATTAACCCAAAATAAACAGCTCCCAGCCAGCCAAGGGCCTGCTTGAACCTGGCCACATGGGGCCTAAAGGGATAGGAAGGACAAGAGATTGCCAGCCCCACCGCACACTGGTCCATGGACCCCGCACAGGGGCCACTAGGACACCAATTTTTAAGCATGAGCCAAGAAGAGGACCACGTGATTCTGCAAAGGGTGGGGCCTGGCTGGCCTTGCCAGGCATCTGCCTGCTACGCCGAATGCCAACTAGCTCTCCTCACTCCTGCTGGGCTCCATGGAGACCCCTGCCACCTGGAAGTCCAGGCCCTTCCGAGGCAGCCCTCCCATGCCTGGCCAGCCCCCAACGGCCACAGTTGGGAGACCCAACTTTTTTCCAAGCCTGGGCTTCATTGTTCACTCTTTCAGGAGGGTGGGTGGCCCCAGCCTGGAACACAAGGGCTGCCAAGCAGTCACCCAGGGTCACCCAGAGCTGTCTGAGCCTGCCGGCCCTACCTCAAATGCAAACCATCTATTAAGAGAGGATCGAGGCCTAGTCTAGTGGTTTACAAACTCTTCTGACCACTACAGTCCAGTACTCCAAATGTTTCTATAAATAGATACACATTTATAACAGAAACAAAAGTTTCCCCAAACAATACTTCTTAAAGGACGCTGATAGAGCCTATCCTTACAACAAGCAATGCACGCTGCTCTTTAGTTCCGTTCTAATTTCATTAAAAAAAAAAAAAAAAAGCTGGTTGCAATTCACTAAATTTATGTCATAAGCCAAATAGTTGGACCCTGTAGGTTCTGGGGAGGACAGGCCTAGGCTTTCTGGGTGTCTAGCTAATTCCAGCTTCCTCAGGCTTTACCTTCCAAGTCAGCCCCGCTCTGGGGCCTCCCGGGTGAGGACAGGGCCACTCGCCCATTGGTGGGAAATAGGTCTTGAGAGCTTACTATGTGCCTGGACCATCTTGGAGAGCGCAGGAAGGAGGGCAAAATCTCTGCCCAGGGAGGAGGTGGCAGGCCCTGAACATTTAGGCAAATAAGTATTTTCAGACTGTGACAAGTGTCCTTCCATCCACGCTCCCCCCACCACCGCACTTACCAAACATGTCCTAAAGGCAGAATTACCGGAAGACTTGTTCCCTTCCCTCTACTCTGATTTCCCTGTTTCCCCAGCATTTAGTACTTGTCCCTCCAGGGGTCAAAACACTGTTGAAGAAATAAATGAAGGTAAGACCCTGTCTCTGACATCTCTGGGGGATCATCCTCGGCGATCCATTGCGGAGGCCATACTAGAACTTCCAATGACATTCATTTATTATTTAGCTCCTCCTTTCAACTTTTTTTGTATTTTTATGTGTTCATAATACACATATTAAGGCATATCTCATTCATAAGGATACCGATACTGAAGCTACCACTAACATTTTTTTCGAGGGGTATGCACTCAAAAATGTGGATGCTGCTTAGACCAGGGTTTGGCAAACTGTGGCCTCTAGACTGCAGTTTTTGTAAATAAAGTTTTATTGGCACACAACCAAACCCATTCATTTCCCTATCCTCTGTGGCTGTTTTTGAGCTAAAATGGATGAACTGAGGGGCACCTGGGTGGCTCAGTCAGTTAAGCATCTGCCTTTGGCTCAGGTGGTGATCCCAGGGTCCTGGGATGGAGTCCCGCATCGGGCTCCTTGCTTAGCGGGGAGCCTGCTTCTCCCTCTGCCTGCCACTCCCCCTGCTTGTGCTCTCTTGCTCTCTCCCTATCTGACAAATAAATAAAATCTTTAAAAAAAAATAAAAAATAAATGGCAGAATTGAGTAGTTTACCACCAAGACTGTGTGGCCTGTAAAGCTGACAATATTTACTATCTGGCCCTTTATAGAAAAAGGTGTCTGATTTCTGGATTAGACCAATGCTCAAAAACCAAAGAGGGCTGGCTGTCAAATCCCAGTCTCACAAGATTCTCCTCTGAAGAAGCGTCTGTGGTCCTACCAGTCTCTGACATTCCTTCTGGGGAGTATATTAAAGGCTACCTAAGGGGCCTGGCGGCCTCAGTCAGTAGAACGTATGACTCTTGATCTCAGGGTTGTGGGTTCGAGCCCCAAGTTGGGTATAGAAATTACTTTTAAGTAATTTTAAATAAAGTTTATGAAAGCCTACCCAGAAGACCCATTACAGAGAAACCTGCTGGCTTCTGCTTAGAACCTTCTCAGTTCTACTTCTCCAAGAGACCCCACCCCAACTCCAAACACTGATTTCCATCATGCCACCTTGGGAAACCCTAGAGTTCTCCTCTGCCAGCCCTGAACCCAACAACCAGCAGAACTCAACAGGGTTCCCAGCTGAAAATTTCAGAAATTCATGAAAGGCACTTGTGAAGTTTTACAAAAAGCTTCTCAGCTGGCAGGGAGCTCCCTCCCCTTGGGGCATTCGACAAATTCCATCTATGAACAGCCTGGAGTGCAAAACCCCACATCTGGAAGGATTCAAAGGCCCAGCTATCAACCAGCTACAGCAGCCAGAGGGTGGTTAAGTAGAAATGGCGCCAAGTCAGACCTACCAGTCCTTGAAGTCTACTAGCCGGGTATCTTAACCTCCATGTTTCTATGAGACTTAGGTATTTTTAGCTTTTGTTTTTTGTTCTGTTTTAAAGATCTTATTTATTTGCCAGAGAGAGAGCACAAGCAGGGGGAGTGGCAGGCAGAGGGAGAGGGATAAGCAGACTCTCCAATCAGCAGGGAGCCCTATTTGGGGCTCAATCCCAGGACCCCAGGATCACGACCTGAGCTGAAGGCAGACGCTCACCCGACTGAACCACCCAGGAGCCCCTTAGTTTTTGGTTTTGTTTTTATTATTTTTTTTTTTTTAAAGATTTTATTTATTTATTTATTCAACAGAGATAGAGACAGCCAGCGAGAGAGGGAACACAAGCAGGGAGTGGGAGAGGAAGAAGCAGGCTCACAGTGGAGGAGCCTGATGTGGGGGCTCGATCCCATAATGCCAGGATCACGCCCTGAGCCGAAGGCAGACGCTCAACCGCTGTGCCACCCAGGCGCCCCTGGTTTTGTTTTTAAAGATTTTATTTATTTATTTGAAAGAGAGACAGAGAGAGCACGAGTGGGGGGAGGGGCTGAGGGAGAGGGAGAAGCAGATTCCCCGCTGAGCGCAGAGCACCCCCATCTCCCCAGATCATGACCTGAGCTGAAGTTGACGCTTAACCGACTGAGCCACCCAGGTGCCCCCAACCTTAGATTTTCTATCTATAGTACATACCTTTAAGAGTTGATCTGAGGATTAAATAAGAATGAAGAAAAGGGCCCAGGCTCATGCCTGGAAGTTAGTAAATAGTAACATCATCAAGATTATTCTAGAATTCATCACATAACTTGCACTGCTCCCTACTGCCTACATAAGAGTTCAGACTTTTGAAACAGTCAGTCAAGGCCCTCCCTGTAACATCTTCCCTGACTAGATTCACCTTTCTCAACAGCTCCTTCCACACCTTTAACTCCAGCTACACCAGCCCCGCTGCCTTTCCTTGAGACCCTAAATTTCTCGTCTTTCTAACTTTATTCCCAACACTTCCTCTGATCAGAGGGCTCTTCCCCAAGCCATAACTCTACCAGCTCAAGGTTTAGCTGGAATCATATCCTTCTAAATCAGTTAACCCTTTTAAAGCAGTCCCATGAGAACAAGGGTGAGCGGGATTCCTGAAAACCTGGGCCAGGTGCATTCTAAGTGCTTTGCAAATACTAACTCAAAGAATCTTCACTCCAACCTTATGAGGTAGGTACTACTATTATCCCCATTTTACAGGTAAGGAAGGCCCAGAGACATTTAAATAACTTTCCCAGGATCTCACGGTTGGTTGTAAGTGGTAGAGCTGGAATTTGAACCAAGCTGTCCGGCTCGAGTCCTTGTTCTTAATTTGCTCGGTCATACTGGAGCCTCCCAGCTCTGTCCTCCCTACCACTCTCGTAAGTCCTCTTCCACAGCAGTGGGGCTACCCCAGGGTCACAGTCTCTGCAGCTAACCAGCCAAGTAACCTTGGGCAAGTTATTCACTTGGGACAAGCCCCTACCCTCACCAGGTTGTGTGAAGATACAACAGATGGTCAAGTTAAACACTTAGCACAACGTCTGGCCTATAGCAAGAGCCCGATCAACACAAACAATGATCACTATTCGTAATTAGCACTGTGAGGAGCAACACCAATTTCTCACTCATTTCCATGCCCCCTGAACTCTGAACATATCCCCAGAGGCTCAGTGTCTCAGGATTTCAGCTCTTCCCTCCAAGTCATTTTCACAGAAATTCCAAGCCAATTTCTGAACCCGCTCTGGAACCTGGGAACAAAAGGGTGCTGGCGGGCAGAGAACTTGAGGAGGCAGATAATCCAAAAATAATTGATCCCAGGTCGTGGAAAGCATTTTGTTTACGGCAGCAGGCTGGCCTTCCCAATTATCTTCTGCTTAGGCTAACGTTACAGCCTGCCCTCCCCAGCAAACCAAGACTGCCAGTGGGCTCACCATAGTCCGGCAGGACACAGGGTCGGGCCGAGGGGGCTGGCTCTCACGGAGATAAACTGAGGCACAGATGACCCCGGTCACAGCCCACGAGGGTACCCTCGGTGCAAGAAGCACCTGCAGGATGCGAATCATGTGCTACATCCAAGGCCCCTGGTTGTGGAGTCTGGATGCTAAGCGCAGCAAAGGCCTGTTGTTTCTAGAAATGCTGTCAGGAGTGGGACTCTTGTCTGCGACTAGACAGGGTCCAGCTAAGATGTTTATATGATCAGATCCTGAAAATTCCTCCACCTCTTGTGTGCCCAGGCGGGACTCATAATGAATCCTCACCCAAGTCCATGGCACAGCAGGATATGTCTCCCCTTTGTCCACATTGACGAAACTGGCTCCAGGGCATAGAGCCGCTTATCTGAGAGCCCACAGCCTATCTCCCCAGCATATCAGCGCATCCCGCCAGGCCTTTCCCGGGAGTCTCTCAATCCCCTCCAGGCTCTTAGGAGACCCTCCCTCAATCTCACCTGCTGAACAGGTGAGCCTGGCAGCCTTGCCAACTCTCCTACTCTTGGAGATCAGAGGTCACACAGTGCCTCTCTGGTTTTCCAGGTCTTTAGGAAGGAAGCCCTCTGGGGGCAGGAAGTTGGTTGTGCTGACTCACGGGCCAAGGGAGAGTAGTCCAGGAAACTCGCTCACTCTGTTTCCATGGTGCTCAGTCCTGTGGCACCCCTTTCTCTCAGAGGCTCACTCACAAAGCTGAGTGTATGTAGTGGGGGGTGGGATACAGGTAGAGCTGCCTGCCTCTCGGATCTATCTTCACCCTAACTCCAGTTCTCCCACAGATTTATAGACTCACAGCAAAGACAGTTACTGTCTTGTAACGGCTTCCCCAGAACGGAGGCTGTGATGGGGTTCAGCTCCTCCCTGCCAGAGGAACTTTGGGGAGTTCATCTGAGGAGCCAGGAAGCCTTCTCCACCCTGACCAGGGAAAATAAAGGTCCCCAAGATACACTCTGGGTGAGCCAAGGCCCACCCAATGCCACCTGCCTCCTGACTTCCTGCAGTTTCTAGCAGGAGGAAGAGGAAGGTGCCATCTGATTAGGAGGCTGGCTTCTCGAGGACAAAGAGGACTCCAGAGGCCAGGAAAGTGCAACCCATCAGATCTTCACTTCTCCGGGAGTGGGAAGGGGCCTGGGCAGCTATGAATTTATGACCCCAAGAAAAAGGGGAACAGGTGTGCCACCATCTTAAACCCAGAGCACAGCTGTGAAAAGCTAATGGTGTCAGTCCCTGCCCCCAAAACTGCAACATTTTATTCTGCTTAACTTTCCTGCTCTCTCATTTCCTAGGAGACCTGGTCCCAACATGTCCCTGGCTGGACACTGACCAGAACTCCACACCACAAAAGGCGTAAGTGCCCAAGACAGTTCTGGATGCCGGCAAACTCAGGTTCAAATCCTGCTCTAGCAGAAAGTCCTGTGGCAAAACCACCTCAGAAGGTGGTTGAGGAGTTAGTGTGGAAGTTTAGGGAACCTAAACAATGCCTAGTACAGGGTGAGTGATTGGTAAACAGTCAGCTAGTCTTAGAGCTTCTTCAGGCAAAGGCAGACTGGTCTCTAAGGATTTAGGACTGACAGAACAGAATTCCATCATATGACCTAAACCAAAACTAGTGTGCCACTCCCTTACACAAACACACACACATTCTCTCATCCCCTCTCAAGGGCTTCCTCAATTTAATTCTTAAAGTCAGAGATACTTCTAAGTAGCAGCCTTCATTTACTGATTCAGAAATTAAGACCCAGAGAGAAAAATGTATCTGAGGTCACACAGGCAGCTCACACAGGAGGGCTCTTCCCCACCCCCAATCATCTGGCTTTTTCACTGAGGCCCACTGTGCTCTGGGCCCGCTCAGGGCTTCTAAAAGTTCAGGCTCCACTGCGTCGGCCCACTTGTTTGTAGAACACAGGGAGAGTACCAGACACACTCCCAAGAAAACACGAGGGTGCAGCCACTCCCTCCCTCAAGGCCAAGGGCTTAGCTCACTTACTGGGGAGGCAGGAGTGCCCTGGGCTAGAGACGTTGGAAGAGGAGGGCAGACCCCACTCACACAGGCTGATGTCACACTGTGATCACCACGAATTGTTCTGCAGGCCCTGCTGTGGAAGACTCCAGGCCTGAAGGCACCCTTAGGACCACTTCTTGGCCTAACCTGCAGCCTCACGCACCCAACCCCTCAAAGGCTTCTCACTCCAGCCCAGCCTGGCATAGGAAGACGAAACGATGCCTGAGCCCCCAATCAACTAAAAGTCCAATCAAGAGGAACATGTCCCACCCTCCTCCCCCACACCCAATGACTCAGTGGCAAGTTTCTGGAGAAGAAACTGAGGGTGGAGAATAGTTGTCAAAACCCTAGGCTGAGGCTCTCGGAAAATGCAGTGGGAGAATGAGTGTCAGGAAATCCCCTCTACTAAGTGATAAAAGGACATGGCCAATGCCTTTTGGCCTCAAGTGTGGGGTCTCAAGAAAGACAGCTCAGGGGTCCTACTCCTCCTCCCCACCTCCTGACACCTGCTCCCACGGAGATCAGACCCTTTATGTCCTTCCTTTGCCTCTGAACATATGTGGGACTGTCTTCTTAGAGACTTACTTCGAAGATCCTGTTTCTCTCCACTTGCTGCATGCATCAAAGTTACCCATCTGAAGGCACCTGAGCCCCCCACCCCTGGACATTTGTCTGACACCCAGTCTCCCACACCAGATGTCACTTGTCGCCCACCTCTGCTCAGAGCCTGTACGTCTGGCCCCCTCCAGCGTCCACGACACCTTTCTCCCAGATCTTCCCCGCACCCCCTCCCCGCCCGGCCTGCCCAGCCTGCTCCCGGTAGGCCCCGTCGGGGCTGTGGGCAGGAGTGTCAGGAGGACAGGAGAGAGGGCAGGGTAGGGAGGCCCGAGCTCACCATTGCGAAGCCAGAGAGCAGAGCAGAGGTCCGGCTGGAGGCTTTGAGCTTGGCGCGGCTCAAGTAGAGCTTGCGCCAGGACAGCGCCTGCATCGAGTGCTCGTTGAGGCTCATCACCTCGGAGTAACTCTGCCCGATCCAGTCCGGGTAGGTGACGGCGGCTGGCGGTGGCGGCGACCCCGGGGGCTCCCCGTCCCCGCTGCGGCGGCGGCTCCGGCGGCTGCCGCTGGTGGTGCTGCCGCCGCTGAGGGGAAGCTCCGGGCTGTTGCTGTTCGGGGGCGGGGCGGGCTCCGGATGCATGGAGCACGGTGCAAAGGCGCGGGCCGGCGCGGGCTCCTGCGAAGGCAGCGGCCCCCACCCTCCGCCGCACCTCCGCCTCCGCCTGAGGCAGCCGCCGCCTGCCCCCCGCGCGGGCCGGGCCTTACTCGGCCGGCCGCCGAGGACGAGAAGGAGGTCGAGGAAGCGGCTGCAGCCCCAGCTCGCAGGCCCGCCGCGCCGCTTGCAAAAGCCCGGGGCCGCCCCGACGCGAGCCTGCGCGCTAGCCAGCGTCCAAGATCCGTGGCCCGGACTCTCCGCGCGGACCACGATTGGCCGCCGCCTCGGGTCGATTAGCATGCGGCCCGGCCCATTCCTGACACCCCGCCCACGAGGAGATGGGCGGTGCAGGAGCGAGTCATGTGACTCATATCCTCGGACGGCACCGCCCACCGTCTCTGGCGATGCTCTGTGAACGCTCGCGCCTCTTCCTGGAAGATCTCCAGGACCCTAGGGCCTCGCTGCTCTCCTGCTGCCCGCGCCTTCCATCTCCTCAGCTGCTCTGATGGCCCTTAGCCCGGAGCTCGGGCTCCTGGGTCGGGACGCCTGAGGTCACCTCTTGGCGCCTTCTGAGGGCCATTCCCCCTTAGAACTGTGTGGCGCAAGGTCTGGGGGGAAAAAGGAGGCTGAGATCTAGACTTCGTTCAGTCTGTACTTACTGAGCAACCACCTGGTGCCAACACTGTTCTGATCGCTGAGGGGGGCGTGGTGATCAAGATCCCCAGGACAAAATCCCCTCTTTCGTGGAGCTTACATTCGAGAGGGGAGACACACAAACACCAAGGAGTAAATTATAATGGTTCAGGTGATAAATGTATGGAGAAAATAAAACAGGGTAGAGGGGGTGAGTAGTGCAGGGGTTGCAATTTGTAAAGATTTATTTGTTTGAGAGAGAGAGAGAGTCCCAAGCGGACTCTGAGCTGAGCGTGGAGCCTGACAGGGGCCTCGATCTCAAGACCCTGAGTTCACCACCCCATGGAAATGAAGAGTCAGATGCCTAAGGGACTGGGCCACCCAGGGGCACCGTGGGGGTTGTAATTTTAATTTTAGAGTGCTCTGGGCAGGAATTTTTTTATCTGTTTTGTTCAAATTGTTCACTTAATGGTTCACCAGCGTCTGGTGTGTAATAACCCGGTTGGCACCCAATATTTGAATGAATGAATGCTCAAACCCATTCAGCAAGTGTTTACTGAGCACCTATTAAGTGCGAGGCTAAGGGATTCCGGGAAAATGGTAACCTTCATGGACTCTTATATTTTAGTGGGGACAATAGGCAATAAATAAATAAGTTTACATTTTTCTGACTTGCTCACATCTGAGATGAGACCTGAGCCAGCGATGCAAAGAGCCAGGAACCTGCCTTCCAGGGGAAGGAAACGGTAAGTGCAGAGACCCTGAAGTAGCAATATCTGGCTGCTGGAGCATTAGGACGGCAACTTAGCTGGGCAACAGTGGAGGGCAGAGGTGAGGTGGGGTTACAGTACTAGGCTTAGGACTGTCCCTTAGGATGTGAGCTCTAGGGGGTCAGGGACATTTACGTCAGTTTCACAACTCTACCAGTATCTAGAATAGCGCTTGGCACATAGGCGGCGTTCAGTAAGCATCTGTTGAATGAATAAGTGTGGGAGAGACGGGAATGAGTGAAGCTCATAATTAGCCCAGTCACATCACAAGCATGAGGCATTCCAGTCAGCCACGGAGAAATTTATTAACTCTTGTTACCACTAGAGAGCGCCCCTTCACTCCCCCACATTATGGGATAAACCTGAAGGCCCCTTCCTCCCCAAAGTCCCTGGGATTCTTCAGAGGTCTTTCCAGGAGTTTTCATGAAGTCTAGGAAAAGTTGGAATTTCCAATCTCCCTTCACTGAGCTTGTTTCTTGGATGGCCTTTGTACTTGTTACTCCTTCTACTTAACCAACTGTGTTCAAATACCACCTCCAAAGACCTTCCCTTTCTGTCTAAAGTGTTTCCCATTTCATGTTCTATCACCTCACCCTATTTTGTTCTTTTGTAGTTCTGTTTACTACAATATCTGAAATCACCTAATTTATTTATGTATTGACTTGTTTGTCCATGACCCCCCACCCCAGCCAATGAGAGCAAGTCCGTATCCTTTTAAATCCTTTCTTCAACAACCAATGGACTCTCATGGGCACACCGGACACTCCCCAAAAAAGCATGTTCAATGAATAAGATAATGAGATGTGTCTGGGTCCAAAAATTGGGCGCACACAACATTTGGAAGCTGATGGGGACTGAGGGAGACCAGGTCTGAAAGGGGAAGAGTTTGGAAGCTGGAAGGAGAGATTTGCTGATTTAGAAGGAACAATGGGATCTAGGAGTGGCAGCTCAGCAGGGGGCTTTGGGGCTGGGAAGCAGCCAAGTTTCCTTTCTCCAACTCCTCCATCACGCCCCTCCCCCCCTTCTAATTCTCTGGGGTTTGAGTCCTACCATGTGCACGGAGCAGAAAAAATCAAAATATTATCCAGACTTGGAGGGGAGGCATCTGGACAATTCCTGCTTCCGGCCCTAAGTCCTAGAGCCAGAAAGGGCCTGTGGTTAGTAACCTTTTCCCACCCTTGTTAGAACCAGCTGGGACCTGAGATGCACCAACTCCATCCCAAACTAACCTTAGTGGAGGGTCTGTTTTGGAACCCCAGCTGCCCATCCCCGCAGTGCTCCAAACACCATGTATGGCTCCCTCTAGTGGCCAGGGAGGTGTGCTCTCAGCCTTTGCGGGTTATATCCAAAAAAGCCAAATAGAATTTTTCAGTGAATTCTGTGCATGAGTGTATACAGATCCAACTGAAAGGGTTGGTTGCTGCAACCCGCCCCATCACTGTGGCTAATGGGCACAGCCCAGGGCTGACCAAAGATGGCCTGAGCTGCCTTTGGAGATTGGTAGCAAGCTCTCCATAACATAGGGTGAAAAAAAGTTGACACTTAAGTAGTACTTACCAGGGGTCCCTGGGGGGCTCAGTTGGTGAAGCATCTGCCTTCGGCTAGGGTCATGATCCCAGGGTCCTGGGATAGAGCCCCACATTGGGCTTCCTCCTCAGTGGGGAGTCTGCTTCTCCCTCTGCCTTCCACCCTGCCTGCTTGTGCTCCTGCTCTCTCTCTCTCTCTCTCTGTGTCAAATAAATAAATAAATAAACTTTTTTTTTTTAATCTAGAGAGAGAGCACACAAGCACAAGCAGGGGGAAATTTTATTATATTGAATATATTATATTCAACTCTGGAATTTCTTACAACAACCCATGGTATTAATACCACCTTTTTACAGATGGAAACGTGCAGAAAACCAGTAAGTAGTACTACAGGACATTAAACCCAGTTGGTGAGTCTCCAGAATCTGGGGCTTAACCACCACCAAAGTCACACCTGCCCCTGCATCTCCGGAGGTATTTTGTTAAAATGCGAGTTACTAAAACCCACCCAAGCAGTTTAGTTTTAGCAAGTTCTTCAGGCAAAGTTTGAGAACCACTGAACTAGATGGGCCTTAGTTTTTAAGTACTTTCAGTCTTTACAATTGGTTTTACCGATGTTCCTTGGTCACTCAGTTGCAGTGTGACCTCGGGCAAATTACTTAACCTCTCTGAGCCCCCAGTCGTCTTAGCAAAAATGGAGATATTACAAATACCTATTCATGGACCCTGAATTTGGACACCTAGTCACTTTCCACAGGCAGATTTTTAAGAGGGATAAATGAGATGTCCAGCTGAAGAGGAACCCTCCTGCCCCTTCTTGTCTAATAAGCCCTCAAAGAATTGTCCACTTTCATTTCAGTTTATTTATTTATTTATTTATTACGTAGGCTCCATGTCCAATGTGGGGCCAGAACTCACAACCCTGAGATTGAGGGTCACATGCTCTACCAACTGAGCCAGCCAGGCACTTCTTATTTCATTTTAAAAAGAGAATATTGGGGCCCCTCATGGTCACTTGCTTTTGTTCACTTCCTTCTCTCATCTATGCCTCCCCCTCTGACTGATCTAAGACTTAAAACCCCTAAATTAGGGGCACCTGGAAGGCTCAGTCAGGAGAGGGTGTGTCTCTTAATCCAGGGGTCCTCAGTTGGAGCCACACATTGGCTGTAGAGATTACTAAAAATAAACAAATAAACTTAAAAAAAACCCCACCCTAAATTAAAAATAAAAACAGCCCCCATTTCTTGAGCTCATGCCTCTACAGAGCAGTGCTTGAATACCTCTGATAATGGGAAGCTTACTCCTTCGAGAAGCCATGCATTTCTGTATTGGTTATTTTTAACAATTCAAAAGTTTTCCTTGTATGGAGCTGGAGCCAGTATAGTCCTCCCTGTGGCTCCCACTATGTGCCACAGAATGGGTGAGATCCCTCTGCCACCCAGCCCAGATCTGGCTCTGCAAGACATCTGGAAGGCAGCTCCCGTGAATGATCCCGAAGGCTTTCAGAATCAAAGAACTGGGTGAAGGAAGCTGAAAACAAAGTTAGGTAACTGTCAGCAAACAGGTTGCACAACTCAGAATTAGGATTTGTGGACTCCGGTGTTGATCTCCAAATAATTCTCTGAGCCTGGAGCTCAGAGGCTGTATTGGGGAGTCCCTGCTCTGCCTTCCTGGTCCCCAGTTCCTGGGCTTGTGGGGCTCACTCTTCTCCCTGGTCAGAAGTCATTGCTGGGTCCATGTGTTTGTGCCTATGCCTTTTATGGGTAGTGCTTTTTATGTCCGGGCTAAGAAATCATTTCCAACCCCAAGGTCATGAAGATATTTACCTATGTTTTAAAACTTTAAAACATAAGTAAATAAATCTTAAAAATAAAAAATTAGAAGACGCAGATTTTTAACAAGATGTAGAGGTTTTGTTGTATGTTTAGGCACGTGATCCATCTCACGCTGATTTTTGAGGGAAATAAGGTTTCCCTATTAAAATACATGGATGCAGACACCTGGGTGACTCAGTGGTTTGAGTGCCCACTCTTGATTTCAGCTCAGGTCATGATCTCTGGGTCATGAGATAGAGCCTCCATCGGGCTCTGGACTCGGAGTGGAGTTTGCTTGTCCCTCTCCCTCCCCCATCTTGCATGCGTGCGTGTGCACATGCTCTCTCTGTCTCTCAAATAAATAAAGTCTTAAAAAAAAACGCATGAACAGATTTGTTGAAAACTAAGTAACTATGCGTGAAGTTCTGTTTCTGGCCCTCCACTTCTATCCCATCACTCTCTTTGTCTGTTCTTATGCCAGTATATCCTGTCTTGATTATTCTAGCTTTAAAATAAGTCTTGAGGGACATCTGGGTGGCTGAGTCAGGTAAGTGTCCCACTCTTTTTTTTTTTTTTAAGATTTTATTTATTTGAGAGAGAGTGAGAGAAATCACAGAAGGAGAGGGAGAAGCAGACTTGCTGCTGAGCAGAGAGCAGGATGCGGGGCTCGATCCCAGGACCCCAAGATTATGACCTGAGCCGAAGGCAGCTGCTTAACCCGGTGAGCCACCCAGGCACCACAAGCACCCCACTCTTGATCTCAGCTCAGGTCTTGATCTCAGGGTTTTAAGTTCCAGCCTCACATTGGACTCTACAGTGGGAGTCCAAAAAAGAAAGACTTTTTCTTTTTCTTTTCTTTTTTCTTTTCTTTTCCTTTCTTTTCTTTTCCCTTCCTCCCTCCCTCCCTCCCTCCCTTCCTTCCTTCCTTCCTTTTTCTTCCTTCCTTTCTTTCTTTCTTTTAGGCTCCATGCTGAGTGTGGAGCCCAATGCGGGGCTGGAACTTAATGACTCTGAGATCAAGACCTGAGCTGAGATCAAGACTGGGTTGCTGGGGCACATCGGTGGCTGAGTTGGTTAAGCCTCTGACTCGGTTTCTGCTCAGGTCATGATCTCAGGGTCCTGGAATCCAGCTCCAAGTTGGACTCCCTGCTCAGCGGGGAGTTTTGCTTGTCTGCCTCTCTCTGCCTCTCTCCCTGCTCATGTGTGTGCTCTCTCTCTCTCTCTCAAATAAATAAATCTTACAAAAAAAAAAAAAAAGAGGGGGATGCTTACCTGACTGAGCCTCCCAGATGTCCAAATAAAGTAAGTCTTGAGGGGCGCCTGGGTGGCACAGCGGTTAAGCGTCTGCCTTCAGCTCAGGGCGTGATCCCGGTGTTATGGGTTCGAGCCCCACATCAGGCTCCTTGCTGTGAGCCTGCTTCTTCCTTTCCCACTCCCCCCACTTGTGTTCCCTCTCTCGCTGGCTGTCTCTCTCTGTCAAATAAAGAAATAAAATCTTTAAAAAAAAAAAAAAAGTAAGTCTTGAAGTCAAGTAAATTAAGTCTTTCAACTTTGTTCTCCTTTTTCAAAACTGGTGTGGCGACATGAGGTGCTTTATATCTCAATATATTTTGGAGTAAAATGGGATAAATTTGTAAGTGCATACATGATTTGGGACTCACTGCATCTCTTAAATGGGCAGGGTGTCAGCAGGATTAAACATCTTCTTGTATGACCTAACATCCTCTGTTAGGAAAACAGGACCAACCAGGCCACGCTCTAGAGACTGAGTGAGCACCTGAAGATCGGGGGGACTGTTATGAGTGAATTATGTTCCTGCAGAAATATATGTTGCCCCCCCAAAAAAAGAAGAAAGAAAGAAAAAAAGATATGTTGCAGTCCTAACTCCCAGTACCACAGAATGTGATCTTATTTGGAGATAGGGTCTTTACAGAGGTAATCAAGTTAAAATGAGGTCCTAATCCAATATGACTGGTATCCTTATAAAATGGGGAAATTAGGACACACACAGAAGGGGGTAAGATGATGTGGAGAGATGCAGGGAGAAGACAGCCATCTGTAAGTCAAGGAATGCCTGAGGTAACCAGAAGCTAGGAGAGAGGCCTGGAACAGAACCTTCCGTAGAGTCTTCAGAGAGAACATGCCCTTCTGACACCTAGGCTTCCAATTGCTTTCTTTTTTTTTTTTTTTTAACATTTTATTTATTTATTTGACAGAGAAAGAGACAGCCAGAGAGAGAGAGGGAACACAAGCAGGGGGAGTGGGAGAGGAAGAAGCAGGCTCACAGCGGAGGAGCCTGATATGGGGCTCCATCCCATAACGCTGGGATCACGGCCTGAACCGAAGGCAGACGCTTAACGACTGCACCACCCAGGCGCCCCTCTACGTCTAATTTCTGGCCCTCAGACCTGGGACGCAACACATTTCTGTTGTTCTCAGTCATCCAGGACACAGTACTTAGTCACAGCACCCTAGGAACCTAACATAAGTACCCTGGAGTGAACGGAGGTGGGGTTTCTAGTCAGCCAAGGTCGTTGAGTTCCGATGGGTTTGTCAGGGGGCTGCAAGTGTGTTCAAGATGTCAACAGAGGTTAAAGCTAGAGGACACCTGGATCTGAACCCCAGCTTCGTCAGTTTATGACTGTGCAATGCACTTTGGGCAAGCACCCCAACCTCTCTGGGTCCCGTCTGTCAAATGGGAATAGCAATGGGACTTGGCAGAAAGCGTTGTTCCACGAAAGACCCTTTGTCTGGCAGTTAGCATGATGCTCAGTAAACTGTGGTTACTATTTTTCCTCTTGTGGGATGTGCTGTTCTCGATGGGAGGGGATCGTCTCATTGCAAATCCAATGAATTGGCTAATCTGTGAGTATTGATGGAAGGCAGAATATCAGTGAGAATCCAGCTGGGAAAAACAGACGCCAGAGGTGGGGAATCTATGGCAGTGGGAGAGGAGACATGTGAAATGCAGCTGCTGTTGGAGATATTACCTGAGGCCGAGAGAGAGAGAAGGAGAAATACCCTGGCTGCTCCCTTCCTCCCACCCACATGGCTCGTCTCGCTGCCTCCCGCTGGCCAATCTGGGACTCAGTTGATGTGGCAGCTTGCTGGTGTTGGCAAAGCGGAAGAAGGGCAAGGAATGGAGTTGAGGGCAGACAGGCCCAGGCGCAGCACCAGGCAGCGGGGCTTATATTTCATTTCGGTGAGCCTGATTCCCCTTCTAGAAAGTGGGGATAATGGTAGTATCTATGCACAGACTAGTTGAGTGCATACAGTAAGATCACGCGAGTTAACAGTTGAGCCCAGTGCCTGGCACATAGTAGGGAATACCATATAAATGTGAAGAACAGACCAGCTAGCCGTTTTCTGCGCAGACAATGGCAGGAGGGAAGAGGGCAGAGGCCTGGGAATAAATTCAAGGTACAGGAGCAATCCTGGTGCTGGTGGTATTTTTATCTCAGACTCGTGCCCATCTGTCCCCTCTCCATTCTAAGCTGGTGACTCTGTCAGTCTTCTTTTAGAAACCCTGAGTCAGGGCTGACCACACCGAGTTCAGGGGAGTTGGGAATTTGGTCTCCACGCTCCTTCAAAAGGATTTCAAATCCTCTTGACTTCTAGCTGATGTCTCTGCCTCCAACTGCTGCCAAACCTTCCTGGCCTCCCCCAGTCCAGGGCCGAACCATCTCCAGGATCTCTCTTTGTATAATTAAAAAGAAAAATAGAACAGCCGATGTTGCCAAACATGTATTTAAAGTGACACCCAGAGTTCAGGGAGTGAAAAATAAAAATGTTTGAGGTTTAGATTAAAAGTCTCCATGCTCAGCTGTCTCCTGACCCTGGGATTTCTCCTCAGCCTGACCGCCTTTAATCCCCTGCCCTGGCTTGTAAAAGCCTTTTAGACTGAAGGCATTTATTTCCCAGAGAAGTGTTCCAGCCTAATCATGTAAAAATGCCCAGCATCCCAGGAACAGCCTGTCAAGTGCAATGTGGTTCTGTGAGGCCCCAGAGAGAGTGGGGAAGTTGGGGGGTGATGAGTCCTTGCTTTCCTTCACTGTGCCCTTCCCCCATCACATCTAATCCATCAGAAAACCCAGTGGACCATAGTCCTTCATCTTAAAACCTGAGCTCTCCTGTGCAGGGGCATCCCTTTCATCTTTCCCAGGCCCCCACCATCACTGGCTTAAAAGTCTGCGGGAACCTGCTGCCTGGTGTCTCTGTTTCTATTCTTGATCCTCCCAAAGCCATTCTGTAACAGCAACCAGAAAAAATCTAAAACAAATCTGATCCTGTCCCTTGTCTGGTTGATTAGTTTCCTACTGCAGCAAGTTACCACAAATCTCGTGGCTTAAAACCATACAAATTTATTCTCTTCCAGTTCTGGAGGTCGGAAGTCCAAACTGAATCGGAAGGGGCTGAGATTAGGTGCTGGCAGGGTGCTGGTTCCTTCTGGAAGCTCTGAGGGGAAGTGCATTTCCCTGCCTTTTCCAGCATCTAGTGGCTGCCTGGATTCCTTGGCTTGTGGTGCCTTCCTCCTTCTTCAAAGTACCATTTGTCCAATCTCTTCTGTTGCCACCACTTCTTTTGTCTCTGACCCTCCTGTCTGCCTCTGATCAGGACTCCTGTGTTTACATTGGGTCTATCTGGATCATCTAGGGTAATGTCCCCATTTCCAGACTCCAGACTTGATCACATCTGCGAAGCCCCTTCTGCCATATGCAGTATCATAGTCATAAATTCCAGGGATTAGGATGTGGACATCTTTGGAGGTTCATTATTCAGGCTACCACAATGCTTAAAGCCCTCCAATGGCTTTGCATCTGAGTTAGAATAAAACCCAAACTCCTTACCCTTCATGCGAACTCCTTATCTGATCTAGCCCCTTCCTAGTTCTCCCTACCCTCCCCTGGGCTCACTCGCTTCTTAATGTTCTTTCCACAGGCCAAGTCCATTCTTGCCACGAGGCCTCTGCACATGCTGTGCCCTCTGCCTAAATGCTTTTCCTCCAGATCTTCACAGGGCTGGCTGCTTTGTCCCTTCAGATGTCAGCTCCAATGTTACCTTCTCAGAGAGTTCTCTGCCTGATTAATCTGCCTCACCCATTCCTCCCTGCAGTCTCTCAGGTCCCTTGGGTTTACTTAATGTCACCTGGATTTACTTATTATTACCTGTTTTTTTTTGAAATTTATTATTTATTTATTTTTAAATTTATTTATCAACTTACTGTCTTTCTCTCCCATCAGAAAATGAGCAAATGAGAGAAAAACACTTCCTTTCTTTGTTCACTGCTGTATCCCCAGTGACTGGTATTCAGTAGATCCTTGATAAATGCTTGTTGAACGGATGAATGGAGGGATGATGGTCTGGGCATCCAATTTGGTCTCTGAGCTTCAGTGTCCAGGATTCAGGCTCAGGATGGAGGTAGGTCAGACAGGCAGGGAAGGTGCAACGTTTAATGAATACTTCCTGTGTGCCAGGCCCTGTGCTAGTCCTTCCTTCATGCAATTCAACATTTATTGAACACCTGCTGTGTGCCGGACCTGGTGCAAATTATTTATTCACACATTATTTATTCAAGTCAAGGAGCATTTACTGAGTGTCTACTGAATGCTAGGCAATGTACATTTATCAAACACCTATTGTATACCAGCTGTCTGAAATCAGTGCTTGGGTACACAGTAGTTCAATAAATACTCAAATCAATGAATGTCCTCAAGGAGCCCCTAGTCTTCCTGCTAAAAAGGCCTGTAAATAAATAACTCTAACACACAAAGATAAGGCAATAATGTGGGTGTGTTCAGAATGCAGAGCGCGCCCCTTATCACCTTGTACTGGCAGGTACCTTTCTCAGAGTCTTATCTCCTTAGCTGGGAACCAGCTCTTTGAAGGTCGGGGGTAGACTCGCCTGTCACTCACCTGCCTCTCCATCCGCTGGGCACCTGGGAAGGACCTGGCCAGCAGCACACGCTCAGTCAGTGCCTGTTATCTGGTTCCTGCGCTTCCCCCTACGGACAGTTGTTCCTTCATTCACGCGCCAGGCAAGAGGGCAACAGCTGTGTCTCAGCCCTTGCGCTGCTGGCTGGGAGCCAGGAGCCGGGAGCCTCCGACAGGCTGCCCACCCTCCATCTGGCCTGATGATTCCAGCTTTAAATGAAGGATTTGGTCCTCCTCCCTTGGGATAACCCTTTAACTGAACTTCTATGGAATCTATTCTTATAAAAATTCAGGCAATGGATAGAAATTGTTAAAGACTCAGTTCACCACAGTCAGGAGGCTTTGCCTGATCCGACACTTCTTTTTGGTTTTAGATACATACAGCATAAAATTACAATTTTGATTATTTTATTTATTTAGAGAGGGAGAGAGGGAAGGGGGCGAAGGGCAGAGACCGAGAGGGAGAATCTCAAGCAGGCTCCACACCCAGCGTGAGCCTGACACAGGGCTTGATTCCATGACCCTGAGATCATGACCTGAGCTGAAATCAAGAGTCAGATGCTTAACTGACTGAGCCACCCAGGTGCCCCTTTATTATTTTAATTTTTAAGTAGACTGTACGCCAAACGTGGGGATTGAACTGACTCTGAGATCAAGAGTTGCATGCTCTAATGACTGAGCCAGTCAGGCGCCCCCCCACCCTTCTTCACTATTTTCAAGTGTATAGTTCAAGGGCATTAAGTACATTCACGCCGTTATGCAGCCATCACTACCATCCTTCCTTTTTTATTATTTTTTTAAGATTTTATTTATTTATTTGACAGAGAGCGTGAGAGAGTCAAGCAGAGGGAGCTGCAGGCAGAGGGAGAAGCAGACTCCCTGCTGAGCAGGGAGCCCGATGCGGGACTCGAACCCAGGACCCTGGGATCATGACCTGAGCCAAAGGCAGATGCCTAACTGACTGAGCCACCCAGGCGCCCCGTCCTTTTTTTTTTTTTTTTTAAGTAATCTTTACCCCCAACGTGGGGCTCAATCTCATGACCCAAGGTCATGACCCAAGCAGAAACCGAGAGTTGGATGCTCAACTGACTGAGCCATCCAGGCGCCCCTATTTGGGTCTTATATTTAATAATCAGTTTGTTTAGAACATTTACAAACATAACTTTAATAATGTACTAATTACTTTGGTGAGAAATGGCAAATACAGTGTTTGTCATAGTAAAACCAAGTCTTTAAATCACTTTTTGGAGTTACTGTCATGCAAAGTAATAAAGAGAGTGCCACTGTGAGCAAGTTTAATAATAAAGAATATTATGCAGTCCTAAGCTCTAAAAATAGGAAATAAACATATATATAATTTAGAAATAATTATATATTATTATCATGTTCGACTTAAGAAAAAAAACTTCACCACTTTTATAGCAGCTTTATTCACAATAGCCAAAAGGTAGAAACAACCCAAATATCAATCAGCAGATGAATGGAAAAACAAAACGTGCTATATACATACTATGGATTATTATTTAGCCTTAAAAAAGAAGGAAATTCTGACCCACGCTATACTATGAAAGGACACTGAAGACATTATGTAAAGTGAGAGAGGCCAGACACAAAAGGACAAGTATGGTATTATTCCACTTATATGAAATCCCTGGAGTAGCATATTCATGGAGATGGAAAATAGAAAAGTGGATGCCAAGGGCCAGCTGGAGAGGGAATTTGGGGGAGTTGTTTACTCATTAGGTGCAGGGTTTCTGTCTGGGATTGGTAGAGGCTGGATATGTTTTCCCAAAAACAACTCTTATGGTGAAGCCCTAACCCCTCCGCCACCAGTAATGGTGTTTGGAGGCGGAACCTTTGGGAGGTGATTAGGTTTACATTAGAGGTCAGGAAGCGAGCCTAGGAGGCTCAGTTAAGCATCTGCCTTCCACTCAGGTCATTATCCTGTGACTCCCTGCTCAGTGGGGAGTCTGCTTCTCCTTCTGCCCCTCCCCTTCTCGTTCTCTCTCTCTCTGAAATTAAAAAAACAAAAACAAAAACAATACCCATTAGAGGTCAGGAGAGTGGAACCCTCTTGATGGGATTAGTGCCCTTATAAAGCTCCCATCCCTCATGTGAGGTTACAGTGAGGAGATGACCATCTATGAGGAAGAGGGCCCTCACCGGACACCAAATCTGCCGGCACCTTGACCTTAAACTTCCCAGCTTCCAGAAGTGTAATAAATAAACGCCTGATGGTTAAGCCATCCGTGTATTTTGTTATCGAAGCCCAAGCTAATTAAGACCGGGATGAGGGAAAGTTTCTAGAGTTGGATGGTGGTGATGGTTGCCTAACAACGTGAATGTGATTGCACCTAACGCCACTGAACTGTACCCTTAAAAATGATTTAAATGGGGGCTCCTGGCTGGCTTGGTCAACTCTTGATCTCAGGGCTGTGGGTTCAAGCCCCATGCTGGGTGTAGAGATTACTTAAAAATAAAATCTTTACAGCACCTGGGTGGCTCAGTTGGTTAAGCATCCATCCCACTCTTGATTTTGGCTCAGGGTGGTGAGATTGAGCCCTGCATTGGGCTCTGTGCTGGGCATAGAGCCTGCTTAAGATTCTCTCTCTCCCTCTCCAGCTGCCCCCCCATGTATATGTGCTCTCTCTCTCTCCCTCTCTAAAATGAATAAATAAATAAAATCTTAGGGGCGCCTGGGTGGCTCAGTTGTTAAGCATCTGCCTTCGGCTCAGGTCATGATCCCAGGGGCCTGGGATGGAGCCCCGCATTGGGCTCCCTGCTCAGTGGGAAGCCTGCTTCTCCCTCTCCTTCTGCCCCTGCTTGTGTTCCCTTCTCTCGCTGTGTTTCTGTCAAGTAAATAAATAAAATCTTTTTAAAAAATCTTAAAAAGACAATTTAAATGATATATCCATGCTATATGTATTTGCTGCAATTGTGAAGAGTTCTATATTTATTTATTTATTATTTATTAATTTATTTTGTGAGCAAAACGATAGAAGTTTATTTAGTGAAGATACAGAAAAAGCTCTCAAGAGTGAAAGGGGTCCTGACAAGGTTGTCTTATTTATTTTTTTTAAGTTTTACTTTTATTTATTTGAGAGAGAGAGAGCCCACACATGAGCAGAGGGAGAGGGAGAAGCAGGCTCCCTGCTGAGCAGGGAGTCCAATGTGGGGCTCCATCCCTGAGATCACGGCCCCAGCTGAAGGCAAACGCTTAACCAGGGGTCCCAGTACTACGCTAACTTTTGATTCAGACTGTTTTCTGAGGAAAACATATTCTGCAATTTTTCCATTCTCCTGTTGATGAACAGTTGGGTTGTTTCACGTTTTTTTGAGATTGCATACAACGCAGGAAGGGCTGACATCCTCGTTCGTGCCTCCCAGTGCACTCATGGCTGTTTCTCTAGAATGTTCCTAGAACTGGAACTGCGGGATCATAGGTTGCACACTCCTTCATCTTCACCATATATTGCCCACTTTATTTCCAAAGTGCCGACTTACTTTTCCAGTTTATTTCTCCCTTGGCCCCCGCCCTCAGCTCACTGTACTGGGGTCATCCAGGCCTTCTTTCAGTTCCTTTAGCACATATGCTCCCCCATCACGAGACCTTTGCATCTGCTATTTTTTCTGCTGAGAACACTTCCCCTACCCTCAGCCTAGCTAAGACCTGTTCTTTCCGCAGTGCTCAGCTCTATGCTGAGAGCCGCTCCCTGACTTCCTCCTCAAGCCCAGACCAGATCAACCCCATCCTCTTCATGCCCACATTATACATCCCAGAGTCTCATATACGTCTCTGTTGTGCTACACTTATTAGCTGCAATGTTCCATCTATCTGTGCAACTACTGGCACAAAGTCTGTCAACTCTGCTAAGTTTCACTAGCCTGAAAGGAGTAGCCACCATGCTTGTTTAAGCTTATTGCCGCATCTCCAGCATCCAAAACTGTGCCTGGCACATAGTAGGCCATTGGCATTAATATTCTCGTAGCTCTTCTATGCTCTCACTTACATCTGAGTCCAGAATGTGAATTTTCCATCATGTCTCAGTATACCTACTGCAGGCCAAAATCATGACAATGTAAAACACAATCTCTTTCCTTAAGGAGCTCACAGATGAAGGTCAATAAATATTTATTGATCCTGCTGGTCCCAGACATATCTGAGTGCTTAGCGATGGTTTCATTGACTTAGACGTCACCTCTAGTGTACTACTATAATGAGTAATGATGATCATTGTTTATTGAGCATTTATTACGTGCCAGACACTCTATTAAATGCTTTAGAGTTACTATCTTATCCTAGCCTCACATCCTACCAGGGAGGCACTATTATTACCTCCATTTTACAGGTGAGGAAACAGCCTTAGAAAAGTGAACTCACTGGTTCCAGATCACACAGCTAGTAAGCAGTGCAGAGGGGATTTCTCAGCCAGACTGCCAACATCCTACCATGATGCTAAATTTCTCCTGCCCCAATTATACCGCTTTCAGTTAGATTCCAGAGACGGAGTACTTCATCATAGTAATAAATTAGCAATATCTACCATTATGGGACACTTACTGAGCTCCAATCACTTTACATCCATCCATTCATTTATTCAACAAATATTTATTGAGAGCCTCGTGGGCCAAGCTCTATTTGACATGTGTGGGGTTACAGAGGTGGACAAAAAAGATTAAAATTGCTGCTTTGTGGACGTCATCCTAGTGGGAGGAGAACAACAACAATAAATAAATAAAATATATGATAGATGCTACCAGTGCTACAGAGAAAACGAAAGCAGAAAAGGGAACTATGGCACGTAATGACTGGGGTTTCTGTGGTCTCATTTCCTTCTCCCAAACATCTATTATTTTCCCATCATAGAAATGATAATGAGATTCACTTGGTGAAGTCACTTACCCACAGGCACACCGCTCCTAGGCTGAGAAGTCAGGACTCTGGAAGGGGTGAGGCTCCTATTCTTGCCGTGTGCCTCCGGAGTGCCTAGGATTGTGGTAAACAAAAGGAGCATCCAACTTGCTTCCAAGAGTTTCGGATCGGGCAGGCGGGTAAGTTCACCCAGGTGAGTGGAGGACTCACAAGATTATGCTTTCCTGTCCTTGCCCTGCCCAGGACAGACATTAAGCATGATCCCCTGCGGGAGGTGCGGATGCAGAGGCTGATGCCAAGGCTCAGGCTGACGAATGGATTCCAGAGTTCGGGAGCAGAAGTCTACGGCAGGCTAGGTCATTCTGGGGCTGCTGTTGACTCAGAGGCCTACCAGGCCCTGCCCTGCCCTCACAGCCCGCTCTGTGCCCCGCCCCCTTCCGCCCTGGGTCTTGGGACTCCTGGCCATTAAGCTGCGAGACCAAGTGGCCAGTGATAAGCCCCTGCCTCGCTCCGGGGAAGCCAAGCTCACATGCAAATAGCGGCCTCCCAGACAAGGGGGTCTGCGGCGAGGACGCACCGTGCGCGGTTACAGGCCTCAGCTGCGGGCGATGACAGCTGGCTGCCTCCCCGAGACTCAGTTTCGGCCCAGCAGATCTCGTGGAGGCGATGCAGTCTGGGAAAGAGTAGGGAAGAGCCTGGGCTTTGGAGCTAGAAAGGTGTAGAGCACCACCTCCCCCAGGCACATCACATTGTCTGTTGCACTTTAAGAAGGCCTCTTCGAATCTTTGCATCTTCTCCAGAGAGGTACACTGGAAATACACATATTTTGGAGTTTGAGGAATTCATTCATTTGACAAATGTTTGTTGAGTGTATTTTATGAGCCAGGCCCCAGGGGCTGAGCATAAGCAGTGAACAAGCCCAAGGTCATTTTTCTCAGGGACTTTTCCTTTTATTTCTTTAATTTTTTTTTTTTTTTTAAGGAATCTCTAAGCCCAAAGTGGGGCTCGAACTCCTTATCCTGAGATCAAGAGTCCCATGCTCTACTGACTGAGCTAGCCAGGTGCCCCAGGGACTTTTCCTTTTAAAGAGAGAGCCAGATAATAGACTGTTAACATTTGAATATTTTATTATAGCTGTGAGAAGTATTCTGAATGAGAAAGAGTTTTGCACTAGGGTAAACTGGGCAAACTCGCCTGCTCTCAATTTGTAAGGGGTGGTCTCAGATTTCTCTCCTTGGGCGGTGGTAAAAGCCAACCGTCCATCCCGCTTCAGAATATCCTAGCCTCACCAGGGAGAAAGGTCTAGTCATGGCCATGAATAGATGCTATGGGGTGAAGAGAAGACTTTCCTACAAAGGCTGTGCTGTGTATGAATCTAGGGGGCACTCAATACGTAACTGGTGAATTAATGAAGGTCATTTCAACCAGGGTTAAAAAGCCACTGATTCCATCTGCAAAGGATGTTATAATGGCTAGCTAGGAAAAGAGAAAATCTCAGTACTGTTACTCCTAGATCTCTGGAATGGTGAGGAATTTGGGGACCAAGGGAGGCACAGTAGGGATGTGGGACTTTCATTAGACAGGTAATTTTTTTTTTTTAAGTGGTCTCCATACCCAATGTAGGTCTTGAACTCACCACCCTGAGATCAAGAGTCACATGGTCTGCTGACTGAGCCCACCAGGTACCATTAGACATGTACTTTTAAACTGGGTGCTGGCACTGTGCTAGGTAGGAAATACATCCATGAGGCACACAGGGTCCCTACGCTCCCAGGGCTCCCGGTGCGCTGAGAGCACAGGCAGCAATAAGATAATATGATAGGCATTATGAGGGGGGTAGGAAAAAGAAGACATCAAAGCTGATTCCAAGAGGGTGAGAGCTATGGAGAAGGAGGGCTGGGAGGAGACACTGCTCTGGGTGGAAGGATCAGCATATGCAAAAGTCTGGAGGAGAGAAAGCAGGTTTATTCAAAGAACTCAAAATAGTTGAGCGCGGTCAGACTTTGAAGGCTTGTTGGGGAGAGAACTGATGTTGGAGAGAAGAGCAGGGATATTCCACCCACGTTAGGCAGCCTTCCCCTTGGAGGAAAACATTTCCCAGATCCGGAACTAGTTAAGGTTATGAAGTCCAGGATGTCGACTTCATTTTATGGAAAACACAGCATTTACCAGCCACCCTGTTATAGAACACTGGTTCATTCCATCCTCACAGATCTCTTAGATGTTTGACATGATGGCCCCCATTTTACAGATGGGATTAACTGAGGCTCAGTGTGGGCACCTTGTCCAAGGTCGGAGAGCTCACCAGATCTGGGAATTTACAATGTTCCTTTATGTAGATGCCTGTGTTCTAGCAGTTCCTTTTTACCTGTGGTACTGCGTGTGAAAGCTTTTTGGTAACAGAGCCATGTCCACACGAGGCATCATTGTTACCTCTGGCAGAGCGTCTGGCTCCGTCCAGTTCTGCCTGTAGCACGCAGGGAGCCCAGGCAGGGGCAGTAATGAAAGCCAAAAGGCCCAGTGGCCTCTCTTAAAACTCCCTCGTGTCTATTCTGGTTCCCTCGGGGGGGGGGTACTTCCAGATATTATCTTCTGCTACATAGAGAGTTTGATTCTCAGAAGTTGCAAGACGTGGGAGGTTTAAAAAAAAAAAATCGGCAGCATCAACAACGACAAAAAGGCCCGCAGCAGCCTCAACACAAAAGGTTTGAATTTTGAACAAAGGGCAGGGTGAGACTCGAAAGTAAATGCTGACACATCCTCTCTCCAGCTGTGAACTGGGGGTCTGAGGGCTGCTGCAAAGGTCATCGGTCTCTACATCTTTGGGGCAGGAAATGCAATTCAATCCTCTCAGTGACTGATTGCTTTGCAAGATTAATGGAATCGTCTCCAACACTGGTCTCTGTTCTGACAGCACAAAAAGTGAGTCAAACTTCTCCCCTCTCCCTAAGCAACGTCGGCTGATTCCCCATTTTAAAAGTTCAAAACTTTTTCTCCAGGAAATTTGTCTCTGGGGTGTTCCTTTGTGCGGCGAAACTCTACCTGCTGGGGTGAGATCCAAAGGTGACGCTTGAAGGTCTGAGGACCTTTTAGGCTTTTCATCTGTTCCTACTTCATCTTTCAAAATAAAATTGTTAAGGGCAAAATCGTTCCTGAAAGGGTTAACTGCCAGCCCTGCTGTCCGGCCCTCAAGGACCGGCAGCCAATGACAATTTAGCATGATGAAGTAATGCCTGGGTTTTGATTTCCATTGGCTCACACACTTGTCCCTCAATCGAAAGATGCAAGTTTTGAAAGTATCTTTGAACTTTTATGACTCTCCTCCTGGAGTTAACCCCTTAATTAACTCACCTGTTATTTCCAAGTTTCCTTCGGATCCCCGGGAAGATGCAGAACTTTAGACCCAAAGTCTTCCCCAAGTGCCTGAAGCCAGACACTCAGGCTGTATGTAAGCTGCACTTTCAAATTCTGATACTTCCATCTACACAGGACCAGTAAAAAATTAAAATTAAAAAAAAAAAAGAAAGAAGAAAAAAAGAAAGGTCTTTGGGAACTCCAGTCACTTTAACAGAAAAAAGCATGGTCTGTTGTTCCTCAAAGTATTTTTTAAATTGCAAACGTAATACAAAATATGACAAAAAATCTAGGATTTGGCAAAGCTAGGAGGTCAATTTACAAGTCCTTGGTATATTTGGTATATTTACTTTCGATGCCTTTCTTTATGCTTGAAATATTTGATAAATTTAAAAGGGCAAATAATACCTGAGACGGTCTCTATATAACCTCCTCAAAATTTTCTCCCTCCTCAGAAGTGATCAAACGTAATGGTTTGCTGGTCCACTGAAGCTCTTCTTTCTCCTCCTCCTCCTCCTCCTTAACTTAAATGGGATCACAACATATACATTATTCTGACTTGTTTCTTAACCAATCTCGAACTTCTTTCTGAATCATGACTTTCAGATTTATCTCATCCTTACCTAATATTTTAGAATAAAGCAGTTCTATAGATTGTATATGGAAAAATCTCCAAGATCATATTAAGTGAAAAAGGAAAGGAAAGGACGGTGAGTATATTTGTGTGACATAATCATAACAGAAAATATATAGACGTGTGTAAATGCATAAACTATGTCTGAGAGGATACCCAAGAGACATGCTAACAAGTTTTCTGGGGATGGGAGTGTGAAGGAGAGAAACTGGGCAGGTGGACAGGAATGGGGAAGAAAGACTTAAACCAATTTTTTTTTAAAGATTTTATTTTATTTATTTTTTTAAAAGATTTTATTTATTTATTTGACAGAGATAGAGACAGCCAGCGAGAGGGGGAATACAAGGGGAGTGGGAGAGGAAGAAGCAGGCTCACAGCAGAGGAGCCTGATGTGGGGCTCGATCCCATAACGCCGGGATCACGCCCTGAGCCGAAGGAAGACGCTTAACCGCTGTGCCACCCAGGCGCCCCTAAGATTTTATTTTTAAATCATCTCTACACCCAGTGTGAGGCTCGAACTAATAACCTGGAGATCAAGAGTCGCGAGCTCTACCGACGGAGTCCTGAGACCTGAAGCAATTTTAAAACAATTTTTAAGTTGTGGAATATTTCATAAGTACAATAGAATTTGTAAAATTTTAAAGTACATTTTAAAGAATTACATTCAGGTGCCCACCATCCAGATTAAGAGACAAAAAATCACCAGCACCTTTCTCTGTTCACATTCTCTGACTCAGCATGGAGTCACTTCTGTTGGCACCGGCACCCGTTGTGTTAATCACTCTTTTGCTTTTATTTATGCCTTACTTCTTATGTATATATACCAAAACACTACTTCCTTGGTTTAGATTTGACTGATTTTGAACTTTATAGCCTTAAAAAGGATGAATAAAATGAAATTCCTGTTTGGCTAGGGTGATACAGGTACACAGTACAAAATTCAAAAGGTACTACACCTTAGAAAATGAAATTGTCTATAATGTCCCACGTCAGGCAACTCTAATGCATACTTGTGTTAAAAAATGTCACACCATACCAAAGAATACATTTGCTTCTTTTCCTGGTTCTTTTCCCCATATTTTGATTCTATTTCTTTCCAAAGAAAACCCTGTACGTACAGAGGAATAAATGAAGATACAAATTTGTCCCCTTTGGTTGATGTAAGTGATCGGCACAATTTAGTATAAGTATTCCACACCTTGTTCTGTGTTGTGGTTTTGTTTTGTTTTGTTTTTTTAGATTTTATTTATTTATTTGGGAGAGAGAGAGAGCATAAGCAGAGGGACGCACAGAGGGAGAAGCAGACTCCCGGCTGAACAGGGAGCTGGATGCGGGGCTCAGTCCCAGGACCCCGAGACCATGACCGGAACTGAAGGCAGACGCTTAACTGACTGAGCCACCCAGGTACCTCTGTTTTGTGTTAACTTAAGGATATCATGAAATCATCCTGCATCAGTATATACAGAACTACCTTATTCTTCTTGATGCTTTGATAACATTTCAATGGACAAATGGTCCAAGAATTATGTAATCAGTTCCCCAACTTTTGGATCGTTTTCAGTCTTTTTCTCTTGCAAACAGGGCTACAATGGATTGCATCTCTGTTTTTGTTTCTATCAGCAGGATATATATCAGGAAGTGGTTACCCATTTCTAAGGCTTCCTGCCCCATCACCAATTATCTGTCCTTGAGAAGTGTATTTGTCAGATCTGGGCAGGTGGGACAGTCTTACATCTAACTGGTATCCCCAGGTCCCTACAGTGCTATGCTCTTGGCAGGCACTCAGAGTAAGTGGTTTAAGGACTAACACTCCAAACATTCACATTGTACTACCAGATGGCCCTTCAAGGAAACCTTTGCAGACAATCCCTGTCCCCTTCCCCCGCTCATCATTCCAATACTTCATTTTCTCAGGGTCTCTTCACTCATTCCATAAATATTTCCACAAGGTTGATTATAGAGACACAGTGCCAAATCAGACTCTGAGATATATGTAGTCCGGTAGGTAAGTTAAGACAAATTCTGGAAAACACTGTAAGGTTCCACTGTCCAATAACCTAGACACTAACATACACCTATTTAAATTTTAATTAAAATTAAATAAAATTTAACATTCATTTCCTTGATCTCACTACCCACATTTCAAGTGCTCAACAGCTACATGTGGACAGCGCGGACATAGAAAACTTCCATGACCATGTCCTAGGGGAGAGCCCCCCACAGGGAGGCACAGTGAGTGGTAAAGCCCGTGAGCTCTGGATTCCTACAAGCCCTGGGTGCAAATCCTGTCTCTGTTATTTTACAGCTGTAAAATTTGGGCAAGTAATGTGACCTCTCTTTGAGCAGCATAAGCCATAGAGGTGGGGAATTCTAGACCCTCTCTCATTAGGGCTTTGGGGAAGACTCCAGGAAATAACAAACATTAAGTGGCTTTGCTTAAAGACATAGTAAGCACTAAAAAAATCAGGAGCTCTTATAAATTATGTATGAGTATGAGAACAGCTTCAGTTTCTAACAGGTTTTAAACTCTTGGGGATTCCTAACTCCCTTGAGAGTTGTCTGTCCACTCCCCGTCCAGGCTGGAGTATGTCTACAATCAGAGCTGGTTCTTCTGTACCCCCTCTGTCTTAAAGCACAGAGCTGCTCAATCAACCTTTGCTGAATGAAGAAATGAATGAATGGGGCCAACACAGCCAGACTTGACTGGTCTTTTGTAAGAATGAGAAGGAGGGTCCGGGAAGTCATTATTACTAAGTTTCAAATACTACTGGCCTGATATTTTTTTTTTCCTACAAGAAATAGTACCCCTCTTGGAGAAGCACCTTAATCCTCCCTCCCCTCTCTCACCTACTGCCCACTCCTCCGGGACAATTAGCCAATACTAGGAGCTCAAGGGTCTTGGCCCTTCCCCCTTTGGCCCAAAATAACCTCCTCCCCCCCTTTGAGCAAATGCCTGGAATTCTTTCAACAGGAGGACAAAGCCTTTCATCTGCCAATTACTGATAAAGGAAAAATGCAAATATCGCTGGGGAAGGTGATCCATCAAGGGCCCAACATTTATTGAGTGACCACTTAGGACCAGGTGGTAGGGTAGGCATTCTGGGGGAGTCTGAGGGGAACAACCCCCACCCCCCGCCCGTTTGGCCCATTCTTCTCTCTGGTCTGTAGTTTCCTCACGGTTTGTAAAGGAAAGGGATTAAATTAGGTGACTACTCAACCCCTTCCCACTCTGACAGGCCAGGAACTCACCAATAGGGTGATATATGGACTTAACTGGTTTTGCACCGAGGTTCTTGCCATCAGATCTTTTCTTGACACCAGCCTTTGGGGACACCGTGAGGCCACATGGGAGAGAGAAGTGTCTCTGGGAGGAAAGAATTAGGATCAAGCATTCTATTTTGGTTTTGCCTTATTGCACTTAACTTTCTTTTCATGACCCTTCCAGCCCAGACGCCCTCCTTTGAATATGTTCATTTCATTATGTGGGAACAAGGAAGGTGGTCTGTATCCAGAAAGGCCTGTGATGGCGGAACCAGGCTCCAGTTTGAGCCCTGGCAACTACACTTACAAGCTTGTGGCCTTGGGTGAATGGCTTCGCCTTTCTGAGACTCAGTTTCCTTATTTGTAACATGAGGAATAACAAGACTATTACCCTTCAAGGGGTCTTCTGAGAAGAGAGAGGAGCAAATAAGTTGGCCCCCGGTTCTTGACAGAGGCTGAGCGCAAAACCCTTCTCATTCCCACCAAGCTAACCTGGGCTATTTCAGTTTGGAAATAAATTTTGATATTTGCCATCTAGTGGACTGGGATTAAAACAAACTTCAAAGAACAGTTTTTAGGGGTGGGTGGAAAAGAATACAGAAAGACAGGACAGGAAACGTGAAGGTGAGTGAGGGGGAAGCTGTCTCTTAGGGTGACCATTACAGAGCTGATGGTTCATATCCGATCTCTGATGGGGAAGCCACTTCCTCTCCACCCGTCTGAGTGGAGTGTTGACTAGGGAGGATACTGGCTTGGTGCAAGGAATCACCCCGACTGATCATGTCTCTAAGCCTCGGTTTCTCTATCCGCAACACGACCCGCTTCAAATATTCTACACGCTTGATGGCAGAAATAAAAATATGTTGTTTTTTTTGGCAAAGCCTGCTCTGAGCATCTATGTTCCTTTACTGGAGCTGTGTCCTGTCGTCTTCCCCTCCTGATTGTTACCCCAAAGAGCAGGCCCAGTTGGACTGGAGGAAATGTTTAGGGCCAGCTTTTCCCATAATCAAAGTTGACCTGACTGTTGTTCATCATGGAATTACAGGATGGCACCTTTAGGATTTCCACTTCTGGGGGTGGTCACAGCCAACCAGGTACACTGAGGGAAAGCATGAGAGAGCCTGCACTTCTGTCAAGAATTCCTCCAGGACTCATCAAGGGGCGCCATCAAAGTGCCCCGAGCCCCATCCCAGAGCGCCTTGCACCTTTCCACCGACTTTTCTCCTATAAACGGCCAAGAAAGGCTTACCCTTCGCCTGCTTGCCAGCTGCGTTAGGAGGCGCCAGATCCGATTCTCTCGGTATTTCACTCCTGAGCATCTATTTCCTTCTCTTGGCGAGCGCAGGGACCTTTAAAAACTGTCCAACTTCTGTTCCAGGGCTCGTCGCCTAGTGAAGGACTCCACAGACGCGGGCAGGATGAATGAATGAAAGGCAACGTCTTCCGGTCAGCTCGGGTCTGAAAAGGCTCTGGTCTGGCTGTATTTCCTGTACCTGCGTGTGTGGGTCCATATCTTTGAGTCCGGGAGTTTGAAAGTTATGCAGTCCGTACAGGTATGGAGCTGCGCTAATTTCTTCCAGAGTCCCCAAATGCCTCCTCCATTTGGCAGGTCCTCATATGGGGGTTTGGAGAGTATTGCCCCCCCCCCAAAAAAAACAAGACATGCAGCAGAAAATAAAAAAACCCAATTATATATACAAAGCGCTTTGAATTTGGGTCGGCCACGTAGGTAATGGGGTGGGGTGGATGAAGGAAGAGGAAGAGGGGTGGCCCGTGGGGGCCGTGGGCAATGGGGGCAGGGATTGAGGTGGGGGGTCGTTTTTGGGGGTGCCAGGCCTCGGGGGCTTTCTAGCCAGCAAGCTCGGCTTGCATTTCCGCGCCTCCCGCTGAGGCCAGCCGTGCAAATCTGCACCTCCCTCCCCACCCCCTCCTCCTTCCCTCCCTCCCTGCCCCGCCATCTCCGGGATGCGCCCGCTGCCTGCAACTCAGCCCTCCAAAAGTCAGCTCTGCGCACAACTCCCGGGCGGCGGCGGCGCCTGCGTGCAAGGCGCACTCGTGACCCAACAACAAAACAGCGATGCCAGGGCGCTAACGGCGCCCGGTGCCTCCCGGGCGCCCTCCCCGCCCCACACCTCCTCGGGCAGCCGCCCTCGCCCCCCCCATCCCGGGCCGAGTGCCCCCTCCACTAGCCGGGCCGCGGGCTCAGAGCGCGATCGGCAACAATGTTTACGTTCCGGGGATTATGACGTCGACGCCTCCCCCCCCACAACTGCTGAAAATGGTTTCCTAGGACTTTGCAAACGGATCTGCTTAAGTGTTGGTGCAAAACTTTGTAGATCTCGGCTGTGGCTTGCTTTATTTATTTATTTTTTGGTTTGTTTTCTTTGGTCTTCCCTCCTTCCCCCCTCCGCCAAAATGCAGGGGGCAGGAGTGTTGACAATTAATTGGTGAACTCTCCTAAAAAAATGGAGGCAGAGAAAGACTCTGGAAGAAGATTGGTGTGTAGCTTTTTTTTTTTTTTCCAAATCTGTATCTGGTAATGATAGATCTATTTTTTTTGTTGTTGTTGTTTCTTGCTGCCTTTTCTTTCCTTTTCTGTATTTTGCAAGAGGACCGGAAAAAATATAATAAATTGCATGCAAAAGGAAGCAAGCAGCTTACTCCTCCAGTCCCTTGTGAGGCTGAGTCTCAGACACTTAAGTGGGGAGGTGGTAGCGGGGAAAGGCGTGGAGAGAGGCTGAGCGGGCTCGGGGTTCGCCCGGAATCTGGGGGGCTGCAGGGCCCGGCGCTGGGCGGTTGAGGGAGGAGGCAGGGGATGCGGGGAGTGGTGGGGGAGTCTCCTTAGGAAGTGAGTGTGCGCGCGCGCTTGTGGGGAGATGAGGCAGCTGCTGGTGCGTTTTGGGGTCTCCGATGGGAGCTTTGTGGCGGGCCGTCTGCCTCTCCCCCTCCCAAGCCCCGAACTCCCCCTCCACCTCTTCTTCTAGCATTGGCGGGCGGTCGGCGGGGGCGGCTGGGGTCTCAGCCCTTCCATTTCAGCTTTCCAGCTTCCCGAGTAGCTCGGGGGCGGCTCCAGTCTTAGAAATGCCGCCGGCCCCCGGTTTCGGCTTCCCAGCTCTGCCGCCGCGGCCGCCCGGGCTGCTGTTAGCGCCGAGCAGGGCGCTGCGGCGGCTCCTCCCGGGGCCTACAAATGCCCCGCCAACCCGTGCGCGGAGCCCCCCTTCGCGGGTTACATAACCGGGCTCCCGGCCGAGTGGGCAAAACTCAATACCTGTCGGGGGTGGGGGGCAAGGGAGAGCCCCCCGATGTCCTTTCCACGGCCTCCAAAGATGCAGGAGGGGAGTGTCCTGTGTAGGGCACAGCCGGACCCCGGGGGTGCGGGCCCCTCTCGTTATCCTGATTTTCAGCATCTTTGGCATTTGCGCAAAGTTGCTCGGGTCGCAATGGTGGGGTGCGGTGGGCGCGCGACTCCTGCACCTGCTTGAGCTGGGCCTAGGGTAAAAGGCGACCCCCAGTTCCCCCAATAATGCCTCGGGCTCTCTGGTTTGGGTCCCCGCAGCGTCCGATTGACCGCCAGAGATACGACGAGAACGAGGACTTGTCGGACGTGGAGGAGATCGTCAGCGTCCGCGGCTTCAGCCTGGAGGAGAAGCTGCGCAGTCAGCTGTACCAGGGGGACTTCGTGCACGCCATGGAGGGCAAAGGTGAGGCGCCCCCTCCTCGGGCCGCCCTCCGCTCCGCGGGCCGAGCGCACGTGGGGAGGGAGCTGCCGGTGGCTGGGTTCGTATTTCGCGCCCGCGTCCCCCATTCCAGGGGATCCGGTGACGAAACGAGGCCGAGCACTGGGGGGGTGGGGTGGGGTGGCGAAGGAGGAGGGCAGGCGGGAACGGGGGCCGGGCGTGGGCCTAGACCCGGCCTGCGCCCACAGCCGGCCCCAGGGTGGGCAGAGCCAGGGGACCGGCGGTTTGAGGGACCTGGGGACTGACGGGTGGACCTAGGGAGGGCGGGTGCGCGGCATTCTACCCCTCCCAGAACCAGCCCAGCTCCTTGTGCTGCTTGAGGTGCGGCTGCGTGACTGGGAGAGGGGCTGGGGTGCCCCTGGGGCATTGGGATGAGGACCCCCGTAGGCCTGAAGCCTCCCAAACCCTGTCCCATTTCGGGCCCTGCCAGTTAGGAGCTGGTGCTGGGGATGCTCTGGTTACTGAATGATGCCGTCTCAGCCCTTGGGGTCTGCGGAACCCCGTAACCTTCTGGTCTCTGCCAGATTTGAGCAGGCGCTGGATGAGTTCAGAGCTGTTGGATGGAGCCCCCACTTATGCCGGAGGCCTCTGGCCCTTCAGCTTTGACAGTTTGAAGTAGGGACGGGGGGTAAGAGAGTTTTGCCCCCTGAGGCTTCAGGCTGAGATCCCTGACCCTTGTAGTTTGAAGTGAAGTTATAGGATACCCTTCTGGGGAACAAAGTCTATTCTCAGCCTGAGACTTTGAGAGCTCTGTCCCTTGTAGGCCCTGCCAGTTTAGAGAAGTTGGAGAAGCCTCTGGGGTTTTGGGGTGCCACCCCGGTCTGAGACCTTCAGGCCCTGACCCTAGTATTAGGAAGGTGTCTGGTGGTGTCCTGCCAACAGTGGGGTGATGCTCTAGCTTGGGTCTGAGGCCTCCAGAGGCCGTGTGTGACCTGTGGTTCTGCCTATGGGTTTGGGGTTTTGGAGATGCCCCTGCCTACTAGGTATTTTCCCTGTGCTCTCTGGGGTTTCTAAGTTGGTTTTCTTTCCCCTCTTAGGTATTCAAGTTTCCTTTATAATATGCCATTTTCATTTCGTTGACTCCCCCTGTTCCCCTTGGAAAACGTTCCATCCCTCAGTGAGCTGATAACAGGGGCAGTGCCTTCCCCTCCAGGTTCTGGTTGAGTGGCTGGGGCTGTAGGTTAGCTCCCAGAAAAGACAGTCCTGGCTTTGCATTTTTGAAGTTTGTCTTTTGTGCCCACTGCTTCCTGGGGGTGTTGGCCTTCAGTGGTAGGGGGGTAGTTGTTGGGGGAGGGAAGAAGAAATTTCTTCCAGCCTGCCAGGTCTTAAGAGCATTGCACACTGCGGCAGGCAGACAGTCTGAGGGGCTAGTCTCAACTACATTTAAATTTCCTTAGCACCAATGGGATTTTAATTCCTTTCGTTTCTTTCCCATTTTCCTGAGTTTGGTGGATCCTATGAGAAAACAACATGAAACCCCTTTCTAGTCATTTGTGAGGAATTCCCAGCCCAAGATCTGAGTGTTTTCTCAAGCTCATTTGAGGAAGTTGAAGCTGAGGAGAGTGGGGGTGGGGGGCAGGCTAGGGGTGTGGGTGTGGGTGTATAGGGGGTGGATTCCAGCCAGGGAGAGCCCTTAAATCTGCTGTCCGGGCTCTTTTCAAAGGAGAGGGTCCCAGCGATTTGGTAGTTAATTCAGATCTGGCCCCAAAACTTCGAGGGAGGAGCTGAAAAACAGAAGGAGCCCTGAGCCTGGATTCAAAATAGAAGCTTCTTAAACTTCTCTGCCTTTAAATCCTTAGGAATCCCCATTCACTGTGAGCCCCTGGGGATCTGAGCTGCTAAGGTCAGGGCTTTCCCCAGCTCTGGTTTTGTTCTCTTCCTCTGCTCTGAGCAAAGTTGCCTGGCCTCCTCCCCCACCAAGCTGCCCCAGTGAACTGTTTCCCTGGAGCAGGGGCTCCCGTGGCCTGTGGTCCCTCCTATCTCTCCTCCGGGTGGCCAGGGAGGGCTTGAGGCCTTGTGGATTGCTTTGGCTCACCTGAAGATTTGGGGATGTGATGGTTTATCTCAGCCTCCCTCAACTCCATATTTAGGGGTAAGGTTGGGTCAGATCCCCTGGTTTTGGAACTCGAGGAACATAGAAACGAAGGCCGCTTTCATTCTGCAGCGCTTTCGAGAAGGGGTTTGGGGGGTCTACACTAGACAAACCTGAGATGGAGCCCTACCTTGTGAATTTGCTTTGGGCCTCACTGTGCCCCCTTCACACTGCCTTCACCTGGGGGTGGTGGGAGCGTCCCGGTCAGTTATCCAGGGGAAACGAGGATGGCAGTAGCTGGAGCAGAATTACACTAGTAAGACAACAAAGCTGTGCCCAGTTCTCTAGTTATTTTGGCACCAAATACACAGTTTCCAGGGAAACCAGCTTTTTCCCCCCTCCCCTTCACTATGCAGGATATTACAATAAGATCTTCCCTGATGCTCAGCTACAATGAGAACCCTCCTCCCAGCCTCCTCTCTGGGGCTTCAGATCCTCCCAGGTGGTATTCTTCAGTTCTGCACTGCCTTTACTTTCTGAGCTCAGCTTGGGGTGCATTTTTCTGTCCCTCTTTCTCAGCCATGGCTGGGGCCTTTTCTGTGCCGGGCTCTTTCATGAGTCTCCCTCCCCACCCTCCCTGGCCTTGGGCTGTTCATTGACAAGTTCTGACCCGTGGGGCATGCAGGGAATGACTGAGTGGGCAGAGGAGCTGATAGTTGGCACGGGCTTGGCCTGCTGCATTTCCTTGTCATTGAACAGGGAGCTCTTGCCCTGGAGCTGGAGCCTGAATCTGGTATAACTGCGTGCTCTCCTCCAACCGATGGATCGTGGCTCATCTGCTCCTTCATGACTTAACTGACCTGTTTTAATTCCAATATCCAAACAGATTTCAACTATGAGTACGTGCAGAGAGAAGCTCTCAGGGTTCCCCTGATATTTCGAGAAAAGGATGGACTGGGGATTAAGTAAGTTGCCGAAACGAATTGCTTCTTCCCATGCCTCTCTCCCTAACGTAGTTGACAGTTTGGGATAGATTGCTTCTACCCTTTTCCCCACCTCTCATCACAGAGAAGGAGCTTTCTTCATTATCCAGGGATAATGTCTCTTTGTTCAAGGCCTGACAAAGGGGAAAAACTCTCGAAAGATTGGTCTTTCTCAGAGAATTTGGGCAGAGAGGACAGAGGGTACTAAAACAGTGTTGATTTCTTTCCCTGACCCACCCCAGTTAGGTGCAATGACTTCCTAAGGAGAGTTGTGCACCCCTCCCAAGTTAGGAAACTGAGGCAGGGCCTGAGCTGTGAAGGGATTGGCCCGTCTCTAAGCCCAGAGGCAGGGCACCTAGATACATATTTTTCTACTCAGACTCCCACTGTGTGGGAAATTGGCTCTTTTCTGTGGAGGGCATGTTTCCTAGGATGCTAGCCTCCAAGTTTTCTCTTTCATTGCCTGCCCCAGCACCTGCCTCCCCCACTGTGTCTTGTTTGGTTTACATTCTCTTAGAGATCTGTCAGAGCTCCAGGTGGGGTGGGGGAGAGATCCGGGAGGAAGGCTGGAAGAACAGGTTTCCGCCCCTTGGGCAGGGGTGGAGAGGAGGCTGCTGGTATCATCCCAGCTTGCCTGTCTCCAGCCTCTACTGCCAGGCTTGCTCAAGAGTCTCATTCCTAGGGTAGAAATCAAACCTTTGACATCACTGTTAATTAACAGTGAAGGTCACCACAGTCATTACGGCTGGTGTTACCAAATCCCTGGAATTGGAATGATGTGTGTCTTTTTTTTCCCCTTTGAACTTAAAGGGATCCCTGCAACCCTCCATACAACTCCTTTTATGGAGAGTATTTGCTAGAGGAAGAGACAAAGAGAGAGCTGTCTACCCTAAAAGAAAGCAGGTGTTCGAATGCCCAGCTCTGGGACTTACCCTCAACACCATGATTCAGTCTTCCCCTGAAAAGTGGGGTGGATAGTGGATGTCCCATCTTTCCTGCAGCAGTGCTGAGTTCATATTGGGGAGAGTGAGGGGGTTGGTTTGCCTACTGGGGTGAGGAAAGGACTCAGTGGTTGGAGAGGGACCCTCCCTTGGGGCATTGACGGGTCTATCACTCTCCCTCTGGATTATCTCATTTTGGGTTCCCAAACTGAGAGCAAAGGAACCCTCTTAGAAAAATGGCCCTCCCCTGCCCCCAGAGTTGGGTCACATTCTGTTGATTCTGGCTTCTCAGCAAATGCCTGTACTCCTCTTTTTCCAGGATGCCTGACCCTGATTTCACAGTCCGAGATGTCAAACTACTGGTGGGTAAGTTGCTTGCTGTGTGTGCAGCTCAGAGATGCCAAAAGTAGGGAGGACAAGGGGCAGGAGGTCTTCACCACCCTCCTGTTTAGATTTTTAACTGCCCCTGAAAAGAAAGTCCCGGTGGGAAGAGGCAGGAGCAGGTGTGAGCTGTAACCGTCTCATTCTGCAGAACAGGTCAGATTGCAGAGTCATTAGAAGCTGTAGGTAAGGGTGTTTGCCAGCGCTCAGTTTTATGAGGCCGACTTGGACCCTAGCCTCCATGAGCAACACAATCTAAGATCTCTCCTTTGCGTTTGTTTGTGGGTTGCTGGGTAAACACTGGGTGCTTTGTGACCCCTCAAAGACTTTCAGACTTCCGAGGGGAGGGATCATTCTTCCTGCTTCCTCAGGGTTCTAGACAGGTCTAGGGTGGGGTTTGCTACCGAGTGCCCAGCAAATGCTTATTAACTCCCTGAGCAACGCAGAGCATAGCAGATCACTTAGTGCTCCGGACACCTGACCAGGTAGCAGGTGGCATTTCAGATGTTAAGGAAGTCCTTCAATAAATCCATTCTTCCCAGAGGTGTTTCTCGGTTAGCTCCTATGTGGCGGGCAAGTTCAGAGCTGTGAACAGGACAGGCAAGATCCCTCTCCTCTTGCTTGGAATGACACACAATAAAGAAGTAAACAGTTTTTAAAAATCTGTATCTTTTTGGAAGCTGATTAGGCCTATGAAGAAATAAAGCAGGATATTGGGATGGAGTGTGATGGGAGCTGTATTTATTTTATTTTTTTATTATTTATTTATTTTTTTGGGGGGGCACGGGGGTGCGTGTGTGCACACACAATGGTGGGGGAGGGGCAGAGGGAGAGGGAGAGAGGGACTCTTAAGCATGCTCCATGGCCAGGGCAGAGCCCTACTCAGGGCTCTATCTCATTACCCTGAGATCATGACCTGAGCCAAAATCAGGAGTAGATGCTTAACAGGATACCGACTGAGGCACCCAGGCACCCAGGCACCCCTGGGAACTGTATCTTAGATGGGGTGGTCAGAGAGGGCCTGGGGTGTGTGTGTGTGTGTGTGTGTGTGTGTGTGTGTGTGTGTACGTTTGGACAGAGACTTGACTGATGAGAAGCCAGCTGTGGGAAAGAACATGCCAGATTGAGGGACAGGCCAGGTCAAAGGCCAAGAAGTGGGGGAGGAGTAGAAGGAGTAAGGGGGAAAGAAGAAGGAGAGGGGAGAGGTCACAGGGCCAGGGCCACGTAGGGCCTTATAGGCCCTGGCAGGGAGTTTGGGTTTGACTCCTAGTGTGATGGGAAACCACTGGGGAGTTTTAAAGTAGGGCAAAGAGGGTAGCTATGGTGATCATTTTCTTTGGGAGAGGGTGAGAAATATTTTGGTTAATTGACATAAAATTCATACACCATAAAACTCACTACTTAACCATTTTCGCATGTACAGTTCAGTGCTTTGAGTACATTCACAGTGCAGTGCAGCCATCACCGCGATGTAGTTTCAGAACGTGGATCACCTGCAAGGTCAACCCCTGACCACCAGGGATGTGATTTTTGCATCTGTGGGTTTGTCTATTCTGGACGTTTTGTGTAAGTGGACTCACATACCAGGTGGCTTTTGTGACTGGCTCCTCTCACTCAGTATCCTGTTTTTGAAGTTCATCCGTGTTAAAACCGGGGCCTGTGCCTCATTCTCTTCTATGGATGAATAAGATTCCACTGGACGTGCATAGACCACATCTTGTTTATCCGTTCGTCAGGTGATGGACGTTTTGGTTGTTTCTGTTCGTCGTCTGTTATAAATAATGCTGCTATGAATACCGATGTATGAGTTTTTGTGTGAACATACGTTTTCATTTCTCTTGGGTCTATACCTAGGTAACTGGGTCATATGGTAACTATATTTAACCTGAGGAACTGCCAGACTTTTTCAAAGCAGCTGGCCATTTTGTATTCCCATTAGCAATGTACAGGGGCTCCCATTTCTCCACATCCTCGCCAGAACTCGTTACGGCCTGTCTTTTTGATGATCTCGTCCTAGTGGGCCTGAAGTGGTGTGATAGATTTAAGCATCATCAAAGCCGACTTTGGTGGCTGTGTGGATGGAGACAGCTGACCAGTGGTTGTGTCAGATATTCCAGCTAGAATAATTGATCCCAAACTGTGTGAACAGCTGCTCAGAAGGGAGGACCCATTGGCTACAAGGAGATGGTGCTGATGATAGGTAGAGAATCTCAGTTAATTGGCGAGGACTTGCTCAGGAGGTACATTTTGTTTTAAGCTGGATTCTAGAAATGCTGATGGAGGTGAACATCAGAGCAGAAGGCAGACTTTCCAACACTGTGCAGAAGATGGGATGATGGGCTCCTAAAATTAAGTCTTGGCACAACGATCCATTCCAGTGCCTCAGCCCTGCCCCAGCGCCTTTGCTGCTGGACAACCTGAGTTTGAGGGCCAGCTCTGCCAGTTGACTGATTTGGGGCAAGCCGCTTAATCAATGCCTCAGTTTTCACATCTGCAAAACGGGGCTAGTAGCAAAATCTGCCTCAAAAGAGGAGTCTATAAGAGCGTGAATGAAGGCTTAGCATTATGTTGGCTGACGGGTGCTTGGTGAATGGTCCCTGATGTTATTTGTCATAATGGCAGAACGTGGATCTGATGAGATTCTCTTTATGAGTAAGGATGAAAGCCAGACCCTCAAGTCTGAGGTTCAGGCAACATCAGAGTCTTCATAATGATGCTCTTGGCCCTTTCGAGGAACTTAAAAGCCCTTTGCTCTAGTCCTATGCCTCCTCCGTTCCTTGTGCCTCATTCTTCTGGTTGTTGAAGCAAGAGGTGGTGGACCTCTTGGTGGACCACCAATTGATGGTCCCGACATCCTCACAAGCTCTCAAAAAGTCTGGGATGGCAAAGAAAGTGGGGATCGTAATACCTGCACCCTATCTCTCTTGGCATTTCTGTGATGATCAAATGAATTGATGGGTATTGAAGTGGTTTGTAAAGGTACAGTGTGTTCTGGTATCTGGAGGGATGCAGTTAGCATGGGGCATTATTATGCCCATTTTAGTCTCTGAGAGTACACACAGGCTTCTGCGGAGCAGCGAAAGGGCACATACTTCCTAGTGGCATAAATGGCAAATGTAACTCAAGGGTGTGGGCTTCAAATACCTCTTGGTCTAGGTGTTCCAAGAAGATCTCGAGCGGTTGACACTTGTTTTTCCTTTCTGCTTCCCTCTTTTGCTTCCTCTTTCTGCTTCATTCTTGGGCAAGCTTCTCCCCATGGGGTGGCAAAGATGGGGAGCCAGCAGCTCCCCGCTTCTATCCTGCCAGCTCAGGTCCTCCCTTGCCACCCAGCTGTGATTCCATCAAGTGTCTCTGGATTGGCTGGGGCAGGTTTAGCACACCCCTGGTCCACTGCAGCACTGGCAAGTGAACTGGGAGTGGTGAAGGGGTGACACTCCAGGATTGCTGGACAGCATAAACATGCCCCTAACGGAAATGGGGGTTCTGCCTTGGAGAGCGGTGTATGTGGAAGGCCGGGCCAACCTGCAGTCAGTGTGGGATCTCTGCCTCTGTCTTCCAGACTCTTGCCCCCTCCCCAGGCCTCGAATCTTGGGAGGCAGCTATTCGAGAAGGGGCCGGCTATTGAGGCCGCAAGTTGGGGCTACGGAGTCTTCTCTAATGCCCTAAAATCGGGCTTTTCTCGATCAGCCCTGTTTATATGCCTTCTGGGAATTCAGGCACCTGGTCTCTGTTCTTAGCTCCTCGCCTTTAAAAACAAACAAAAAAAAGCACTTTCCATTTTTGGACACCGTACCCTTAAAATAAAAGCTTTTTATTGAAGTAGAATTTACATATAGAAAAGTGCACATATGGAGACCATTCAGCTTGATTAATTTCAACAGATTGAACATATTACGGTACCTGGCACCCAGAATCCGCCCCCGTGTTCCCATGCCGTCCCTGCCCTCCACTGTCGCCCTGACTTCTAACAGCGTGGATGAATTTTGCGTGCGTTCATTCTTGATGGCAGCAGATCCAGGCAGGTGTCCTCTTGTCATTTCTGCTGCTTTTGCTCGACTTGGTGTTTATAAGACATCCGGATTGTTGTGTGTAGTTGTTGATGGTTTATTTTCATTGCTATGCTTTTCTGTTATGTGACCATTTCACAACGCGTTTATTCGTTCTGTTAATAATGGGCTCTCGGGTAGCTGCCGGTTTAAGGCTCTGTGTCTCGTGTTGCTACGAACACTCTAGAACATGACTGTTGGTGAACTGAGGGCTGCATTTCTGGGGGCATATACCCGAGAGTGGAATTGCTTGGGTCACAGGGGATGCGTGTATGTTCATTTTAGGGACACCGTCAAGTCGTTGCCCACAGGGTTCCGATTGTGCCACGTCTTCACCAAGAGTTCGTGTTTCCGTCCTTCTCATTTTAGTCACGTTGCTGTGTTGGTTTATTACATGGTGGTTTTGGTTTACCTTTCTTTCCTGACTAATGAAATTGAGCTCCGTTGTTCGTATGTTTGTTTGCTAGTTGGATATACTCTTTTGTGAACTGTCTGATCAAGTCTTCTCTCCATTCTTTTGAGGGGTTGTCTCATATTGAGTGTAAGATGCATTATTTGCTAGGGCCGCTGCAAGGAAATACCATAGACTGGATGATTTAAACAGCAGAAATTTATTTGCTCACAATTCTGGAGCTAGAAGTCCAAGATCGAGGTCCTGTAGGGTTGGTTTCTCCACAGTCCTCTCTCCTTGGCTCGTCTTCTCCCTATGGCTTCATGTGGTCTTCCCTCTCACTTTCTGTGACCTAATCTCTTCGTATAATGACATCAGTCTTGTCGTATTAGGGCTTACCCTAAAGACCTTATTTTAACTTAATTACCTCTTTAAAGACTGTTCTCAAATATAATTACATTTTGAGGTCCTAGGGGTTAGGACCTCAACATAGAAATTTCAGGGGACACAATTTAGCTCATAACATAAAGTTTCTTGATATATTCTGGATACGATTATGCATTCCCAAATCACCTCTTACTTTGTGTGTTGGTTGCCTTTTCATACTCCTAAAGGTGTCTTTGAATGAACAGACATTCTTTATTTTAACATAGAGCATTTAGGTCTTTTTTTGTACTTGTTTTATATCTTGTTTAAGAAACATTTGCACACTTTTGAGTTGGAAGATGTTCATATGTTTTTTTCAAAAAAGCTTTATTGTTTGAACTTTCACACTGAGATCTGTAGTTTATCTGGAATTGACTTTTGTGTTTGGTACGAGGTAGGGGTCAAAATTCCTTTTTTCCTTTATGGATACCTAGTTGATCCCAGTACCGTTATTGAAAAAACACCCTCTACCACGGCACCGAAATATTGTCGTTGTCATAAATCAGGTGACTGCATTTGTGTGGGTGTGTTCCTGGATGCTCTAATGTAAGCAGCTCCCCCCATCCCACAACCAGTAGTCTCAATCCCACATCGTTCATTTAAGAAGATTGGGATATTTTCCCATCTGTGGGCTGGGAGTTGGGGGGATAGGGAGACTGGGAAAGAACTCTAGTTGCCTCTGAAGATGCTTTAAACCTTCTGAGAAAACCTATTCATAAAGTGTTGGGCGCCCACTCACTCTCCACCATTATGTCACTGAGGGCTCACGGCTATGGGGTCTTGCATATTATCTCTTCATTGTTTTTTTTTTAATATATTTATTTATTTATTTGAGAAAGAGCGAGAGGGAGAGCTTGAGCTGTGGGGAGGGGTGGAGGGAGAGAGAGAAGCAGGCTCCCTGATGTGGAACTCGATCCCCGGACCCCGAGATCATGACCTGAGCCAAAGGCAAACATTTAACTGACTGAGCCTCCCAGGCGCCCCTCTTTATTGCATTTCCTTCTAACGAGGATACCCAAGCTAACCGATGTTTTCTTTAACCCCTTTCCTTGAAAAATTCACGACAAGTCACCTCATTCACTATTCATTTATTCATCCAATTATGGTAATAATCACTTAACTTGTACTGTACGTTTACTGTATGACCTCATTTTGTCCTCACCAATAATCATATAAATTAAGTGTTGCTGTTCACTTTCCGATGGGGGCTCCGAGGCTCAGAGGGAACAACCCACAGGGGCTGTGGACGGGCGGTCGAGTTCGGACCTGAACCCGGCTCTGGGCGTTTCCTCCTGCTTCTGCTTCTTGACTTTCTCCTCCCTCATGTCCGTGTTGTGTCTGGTGGAGGAGACTCACTAGCCATGCGCGTGCCCTTGACAGGCTGTGCTTAGTAAATTCTCACTCCTTAGAAAACAACCATTTGCGGGGCGCGTCTGCCTTTGGCTCAGGGCGTGATCCCGGCGTTATGGGATCGAGCCCCACATCAGGCTCTTCCTCTATGAGCCTGCTTCTTCCTCTCCCACTCCCCCTGCTTGTGTTCCCTCTCTCGCTGGCTGTCTCTATCTCTGTCGAATAAATAAATAAAATCTTTAAAAAAAAAAAAAAAGAAAAAAAGAAAACAACCATTTGCTTCCAGACCTTTTTTTTTTAAAGTTGGCTTAAAATCAGAGACATTTTCCATTGTAAACCCTGGAAGAGTTCTTAGAATCCCTCTAGTCTTGCCTTCCCCTTTCACAGGTGGGGAAAACTGAGGCCTGGAGAGAAGTGCCTTGCGAGTTGTCCAGACAGCAGATGGCACATCACATTCAAACGTGGTTTTGAATGTCAGTGGTCGGGAGAAGGTGATGCTTGTAACGCAAACCCAGAGGAAAAGTAGACTTGCGTTGAGGGTGTGGATGGGCTCTGTTCTGTCCATGCTGAATGGAGCTCAGGAGAGAAATCCAGGTTGGACAGACGGGCCAGGAGGCATCCACCCGGTGGAACAGGTAGAGATGCCCGCAGGGGGAGGTGCAGGAAGTCAGGAGGGCCGAGGCTCCTGAGCCCTAAGGAAGGAGGGTTGCAGAGGGGTTCAGTTGTGTTCCTTTTTTTTTTTTCTCTTTAAGACCAACACCCAGCTCACTGGTTTTTTTGTCCTATTTCCCTTTTCCTGCAAAGCCAGTGTTCTGAAATCAAAATCTTGACTGTGTGTGGGTCTTGGGGAGCTAAACTTGCTTCTGCCCCCTGTTTGCCTGATAGGAATCACTCCCCTGTGGGGTAGCTCCTTAGGCTGGAGCTACTAGCCTTAGCTGCTGCTTCCTGAGATCTTATTATAAGTCAGGGACCTCTCCCGTATTATTTTGTCTGATCCATGTAAAACTGCATTTCCCACTATCCCCATTCCATTGATGTCACATTGAGGCTCAGAGTGACTTGTCCACAGTCAAAACAGCTAGTGTGTGGAATTGCTGAGATTTATGCCCGTATCTGTTTGACCAAGGAGCTGTTCTCGTAACTTCTGCACAGAACCGTGGGTGGCTCTCAGTGTCCTGTAATCCAGACCTCTTTGTTGTTTTTGGCTCAGGTGTCTTTTGGGTTTTCTTGGCTGATTGGGTTTAACTGTGCTTTGTTAGTCTGGGTTTGTATCTTCTTCTGTTCATCCGTCTGTGAGGGTCAGGCAGGGTCTTGAACCCAGGGCACAGAGGACATCCTGGCACTGGATGTTTGCTGGGGATAATTTTTTGAAGGGTCAGAGGTGAGGAGCTAGGAGATAACAGTGCTTAGGGAGAACCTGGGGACCTTTGCAAGCATGTTATTTCACAGTGAGGAAACTGAGGGCTAGACCCGGGAAAAGTGGTGTGGAGACTCTCTGCCCTGGGCCTTCCCCTCTCTCCCTCGCACCTTTGGTTCTGGACAACATCCTTGATAGGACTCCTGCTTCTAAGTTTACAAGGTACTTTCAGTCAATGTATGGGCAGGCCCTATTATCTCCACCTTACAGATGAGGAAACGGAGACCCAGAAAACTTTAGGGCTGTACTACCCAAGGCCTCACTGCCAGGAGATAGCAGAGTGAGCTTTGAACTGTGGCCAGCGCTTTTGCGAATAAACACCACCTCTGTGAAATGGATGAGGAGATACTTTCAAGGTGCGGAATAAAAAACCAATCCAGAAACTTGAGGATGATAGAGAGGGACAGTGGTGGGCACTCTCCGAAGAGCGGGTTCAGGCGGAGTTTGGGGTCAGCACCCATGTGTGTTTTATATTAGTGTTCAAGGTGACTTTCAGCAGCCTCTTCCCGGCTCCGAGCCCATGGTTCTTGGAGCTGACGGATGGGGCCTTCAAAGCAAGGGCCATGGGGCCACGGATTAATTTCTGCAGCTGGAATTTGTTGGATGTGTGTGTAGCCTGTGAGCCCAGAGAACCAATGAGCTGGGGGGAGGCAAGAAGAAGGGAGGGGGGCTGAGCTGCTGGCCTACTTAGGAATGCCAGGCACTGCTCAATGTGGAAAATTTCTCCTGTAACCCATTGACTTCAGGAGCCTGAGAGTTCCAGGGCTCTGGGTCCCTTGCAGGATCCAAAGGGCAGCTTGTCCCTGTCACCTGCTCCAGGGATGGCTGCTCCCCAGAGCGTGGAGGGCCGCATTCCATTCTTAGCGCTGATCTGTCCCTTCTGTCCCTTGGGGGCACATGCCTCCTCCCTGAGCTTCCTGCTCAGACACCTGGCACTTAAGCCCAGCTCTCCTTTGCCATCAGTGGCAGACCAGACTGGGAACCTGAGAAGATGGAGGGCTGATTCTTAATCTCCCAGCTCAGACTGAAAAGGACTGGCAGGCCCCAGTGTCCCCAGTGACCCCTGGGGCAAGTCTCTGGGTCTCCTCCCCCACTGACTTCTTCCCAGTTCACGTTTAAGGGATCTGATCGGAGTATTTGAGAACTAGGCTAAAAATCAGTGTGTCAGTCGTGGAAGAAGACTTTTTTTAGGAGACCTCCTGGAAGAGGTCTTTTTTAGGAAAAAGACCTAACCCAGCGGTTTTCAAAGGGAAATCCCCTGGAATCCGGATCTGGGTTCTGAGCTCCACCTCCCCTCCCCCCCGTCCTGCTTCAGCCTGAGCTGCCTGTTTTTATTTATGCCTTTGGCTCTTGTCAAAGCTTCTGTTTGATGAAAGAGTTCTATGGAGGTAAAAACAGAAGTATAAAGGTCAGTTCTTCCTGGTTTTGCACACGAGGCAACTGAGGCCTGGAGCAGGGTCAATGAGGGTTTCTGGGACTGGAACTCAGTCCAGGGCTCTTGGCACTGTCCTGGGTGCCCCGGAGGCACCCACTGCTCATTGCGTGGCCTCCTGTGGGCTGTCACTGACCGAGGAACAAACAAGCCAGGCACCAGCGTGGTTCTTCCAGCGAGAATAAAAGACCCTGTTGTGGGGCTGTGTCTTCAGGGTTAAACTCAAAGTGCCTGAGAACACCTACGGGGCAGGCAAAAGAGCTCCCTTTCCCTGTCTGTCTGGTTGGGACACCTCCTCATCTCCCAGACCAGCTCAGTGGCTGGTGGTGAAGCGTGTTGCAGACCCTACCATGTGCCAGGCATTGTGTTGGGCTCTCTTGCATCAACAGGGGGCAAATAAACACCCTCCAAGTCTAGAAAGGGTAAATGAGGCCTCTGAAGCCACGTATTTATAAAAATACTTTTTGCTGAAGAGAAGTTTAAAAAGTAATGAGTAGACAGAATAATAATGAATTCCCATGAACCCGTCACCCAGCCCGAACTCCTACCCCTTCCATACCTCCATCCACTTCCTATCCTCCTGCGATGTTTCAGGCATATCTAGGCATCATACCATTTCATCCGTAAAGTTTTCGGTATATAGTTCTGAATGAGAAGGGATTTTTTAAAGAAGATTTTATTTATTTATTTGACTGAGTAAAAGACAGCATGAGAGGGGTGAGGGTCAGGGAAAAGCAGACTCCCCACTGTGCAAGGGATCCTGATGCAGGACTCGATCCCTGGACTCCAGGATCGTGACCTGGCTCAAGGCAGTCACTTAACCAGCTGAGCCACCCAGGCGCCCAGGATTTTTAAAACCATAGTCACAATAGTGTTATCACACCTAATCTTTTAAAATCAATAATTCCTTAAAATGAGTAAATATCACAGGGGCGCCTGGGTGGCTCAGTCGTTAGGCATCTGCCTTCGGCTTAGGGCGTGATCCCATGGTTCTGGGATCGAGCGCCGCATTAGGCTCCCTGCTCTGCTGGGAGCCTGCTTCTTCCTCTCCCACTCCCCCTGCTTGTGTTCCCTCTCTTGCTGGCTGTCTCTCTGTCTGTCAAATAAATAAATAAAATCTTAAAAAAAAAAATGAGCCAACTGGCTGGCTCAGTTGGTAGAGCATGCAACTCTTGAACTTGGGGTTGTGAGTTCAAGCCCCATGCTGAGCATGGAACTTACTTAAAAAAGAAAAAAAAATTTTTTTTAAATAAAAGAAGTGAATAAATATCCACATTTACTGTGCAAATGTCCAATTTCGTGTTAGCATACATGTTACTTCTTTTTTCTTTTCTTTTGCCAGTTCTGTGAGTCAGAATGTAAATACCTTCCTTATTCTGTGATTGGTTGTGATGACTTTTAAGTCTCTTATATTCTCTGGGCCCTCCCACCATCCCCAGCCAATCTGAAGCTGGATTCTTTGACCTGTAGGGTTTTCCCATTGTCTGGATTTTGCCAGTAGCACTCCCTTGGAGTGGTTTGTGTTCCTCTGTCCTCTGTAGTTTCTGTAAGTTGGCCGTTGGATGTAGATGCTTGATCAGATTCAGAGACTATCTTTCTCTTGGCATAAAAATGCACTCATTCATTCATTCATTCATTCATTCATTCATTCATTCATTCATTCTTCCTAGCAAGACTACTTCATTGATGATGTTCTGTTCTTCCATCAGGAGGCACATAATGTCAGGTCATCTCTCTCTCTCTCTCTCTCTGTCTGATGTAGCAGGTATTGATGTTTGATGTGTAACTTCCTTACTGTGTTAGGGGCTGCAAAGTGGCGGTGGTCTCATTTGATCGTCCTTTGTCATTTGTTGGCTGGAATACACCTGGAGAGACACTCCCCCCAACTGCTGTTTGTTTCAGGGCTGGCGCTTCTCTCAGACTCGTAAACCAGTGGTCTCGTCGACCAACCTCATTCTGCCTCCCTAGGAAGTGTGTTCTCATTTCTGCACCTCTCGCTGCCACCTGGGGGCTGGAACCCAGCAGAGTCTAATTTTCCGGGTTCTGGTATGTTTGTGTTTTCTTGGGGGTTTATGTTTATGGAGCCCAGGCACCGAAAAGATCTGACTTCCCTTCCCCTTCCCTTTCTTCCCGCTTCTACCCTCCCATAGACTGTGGCTTCCAGGACACCTGGGGAGCTGGACGGAGCTCCCTGCGCACCAAGAAAGCTATTCTTAGAACCAAGTGTCTCAGCCTTCCGCTCCAGATATAGTCACTCAGTCTCTCCCCCCTCGGGCCTCTTCCCTGCACACACTTACTCCCCTGTCAGCCCCAGCTGTTCCTCACCCCTCTGACCACTCCAGGCCTTGATTTCCCTTTTCATCTGGGCACTGGGCAGGCTGAGGTGGGGTCGTCTGGGGATGTGCACCTGGCTAAGAGTGGAGGGAAACGAGGGTGCGTCGAGAGCCCTGGGGATTGTGCTGGAAGCCTGGTTTGTGTTCAAAAAAGAAAGAACAGGCCTCTCTCACCCACATCCTTCTGTGTTCAGCAACAGTTGTCCCACCGGTGGGGCTTCTGACTGCTCAGGATTTCCAGATGCTTTCTTTCCAGGTTGGGGGCTTCATCTTCCCTAGCGTGGAGAGGATTATACATATCCACCTCCAGGCACCCCCCCAGGTCATTTCTGCAGTTCAACTGTCATTTATATGTGAGGTCATATGTCACATGCTAGGAAGAACGTAAGATCGAAAAACACCCAGCGTTATTTTTTCATTCCACAAATATTTACTGAGCTCCTGCTATGTGCCAGGCTCTATTCTAGATCCATGGATTAGAGTAGTGAGCAAGACAGACAAGACTCTTGCCCTCACGATGCTTACAGTGTAGTGGGGGGAGAGACGAGAAACAAGCTGACAGAGATCTCGGATGAAGTGGTATGATGTCACCTGTGGATGTCATTTTCTCTTTGCGAAGCTTCTTGTTAACCGCACGGTTTAGTTACACAGCGTGTCTGTCCTGTAACACCTTGTACTAGGCCCGGTGGGGGAGGCCAGGGGTGGGGTAGCCCTTCTCTGCCTTCAGGGATATTTATGGAGCCCTGTGGGGTTACCCAGGCAGCCTTCTTTTTTTTTTTTTTTTGACATTTCTCTTTTTTTTTTTTTTTTAGATTTTTATTTATTTATCTGACAGAGATAGAGACAGCCAGTGAGAGAGGGAACACAATCAGGGGGAGTGGGAGAGGAAGAAGCAGGCTCACAGCAGAGGAGCCTGATGTGGGGCTCGATCCCATAACGCCGGGATCACGCCCTGAGCCGAAGGCAGACGCTAAACCGCTGTGCCACCCAGGCGCCCCTCCCAGGCAGCCTTCTTGTTTGCCGGGGCTGCCACAGCACCACAACCCAACGTGGCTTAGAGCTGCAGAAATGTATTCTCTCACAGCTCTGGAGTCCGCAAGTCTGAAATCAAGGTGTTGGCAGGGCTGGGCTTCCTCGGAAGGCTCTAGGTGAGAATTCCTCGGAGCCTCCTCCAGCTTCTGGTAGCTGCTGGCTTCTCTGATGTCTGTTGGCTTCTGGCTACATGGTTCCATCGTTTGCCACCATCTTCATGTGGCTGTATTCCCTGTGTGTGTCTCTGTCCATGTTCCCTTGTCTTATGACACCGGGATTGGCGAAGGGCCCCACCTTCATCCACTGACCCCATTTTAGCTTGATCACTACTGCAAAGACCCCATTTCCAGATAGGGCCTTTTCATAGGTGTCTGGGGTTAGGACTTGAATGTCTCTTTTGGGGGACACAGTTCAACCACAAGAGCCCTCGAGGTAAGCCGATAAGTGGAATAGAGGGAAGTAAAGTCAGGCCCCGGAGAGGAGGGAGCCAACTACGAGCTGTGCCGTCTATGCCTCCAAACATTTTATATGGGTCACCTCAGTTGACTCCATAGTTTTGGGTTTTTTGTTTGTTTTTGATTTTATCTTTTTTTTTTCAATATTTATTTATGTAGAGAGGGAGAGCACAAGCGGGGGAGGGGCAGAGAGAGAAGCAGACTCCCCACTGAGCAGGGATCCCAACATGGGGCTCCATCCCAGGACCCTTAGATCATGACCTGAGCCACAGGCAGATGCTTAATTGACTGAGCCACCCAGAGGCCCCAAATTTACCCAGTTTTAAGGGGATTTTTTAGAACTAGATTTGGGCTAGTTTTTTGGTTTTTGTTTTTTTTAATCTTTTTATTTTAGTCTTTGATTTGGGTTGTATATAAGTTGGCATCACATAAAACCAACTTTATAGAATAGATGTGATGACCTACCATTTTAGGGTTGTCAACATTGTACATTTGTTAATTTATTTCTATTTATTTTTTAAAGATTTTATTTATTATTTGAGAGAGTGTAAGAGCAAGAGAGATCACAGAGCTCTGGAGAGGGAGACGCGGACTCACTGCTGAGCAGGGAGCCCGACATGGGGCTGTATCCTAGGACCCTGGGATCGGGACCCGAGCTGAAGGCAGAGGCGTAACCACCTGAACCCCTCAGGTGCTCCAAAATTGTACATTTATTGTACATTAGTTTCATTGTGTAAGTTTGGTAATCAGGTTAATGAGTCAGAAATATTCTGAAAGAGAAGGGGTTTATATAGACAATCTTGTCATTTTAAAGATTTTATTTATTTACTTGAGAGAGAGCAAGAGCTGGGGGGAGGGGCAGAGGGAGAGGGAGAAGCAGTCTCCCCGCTGAGCAGGGAGCCCGACATTGGGGCTCAATCACAGGACCCTGAGATCATGACCTGAGCCAAAGGCAGATGCTTAACCGACTGAGCCACGCAGGCTCCCCTACAGTCTTGTCGTTTTAGATCGGTAGGGCCGGGAAGCTGTGGCTTGCTTGCAAATCTTTAACTTCTGTGCACCGAGATGCCACGCATGTTTGGTACCCTTAAAAACCTTTCATTTGCCTCTAGCATTAATTGTCTGAATATTGAAAATAATTTTTTAAATGAAAAGAAATGTTTTGGTTTTTTTTTTTTTTTTTTCACAACTGTGTTTTGAGGTAGATGGTCTTATCTCTGTGTTGCCAATGAGGACGATGGAGTACTTTGCCTAAAGATCTTATGCTATGGAGAAAGACCAGAACCTGAAACATGAGTCCTTTGATCCGCTTTGGTACGTGGAATGTATTATATATGCTGAGAAGTTTAAAGAAGAATTATAAAATGAGCGTCTGCCGCCAGGTTCCCGTGTGACCCTCTGTGGTGTTGTATTGGTTTCTGGGGCTGCCATAACATGGTACCACAAACTGAGTAGCTTAAAACTACAGAACTTCTTTCAGTTTCAGAAGCCGAAGTCCAAAACAGAGGCGGTGACTGCATGAGTTCCTTCCTTCTGGAGGCTCTGAAGGAAACTCGTGCCTCGCCTCTTCCAGCTTTCAGTGACTTCAGGCATTTCAACAGCTTGTAGGCACTCTTTGCTTCCAGTTTTCACTTGACCTTGACCTTCTTCTAAGGGCACTAGTGATTGGATTTAGGGCCCACCCTCGGTCCAGGATGATCTCATCTTGAGATCCTTACATTAATTACCTCTCTAAAGACCCTTTTCCCAAATAAGGTCCAATACTAAGGTTCTGGGTAAATCTTTTGGTGGGTCACCATCCCGCTACGTTCCAGAATTGTGTTTATTTCCCGGGCTCTCTCTAGCGTTTCCCACCTGCATCCCCAAGCCCTAACTAAGTTGTGAAGAACTGAGCCCATGCACATACCTAGCACCGAAAATCTCCCTACGGGGAGGGAAGGGCACTGTGGGGCAGTTTGTGAAGGCTTTGTGGAGAGAGGAGCTGGAACAGTCTGTGGCCCAAGCTCCCGATCCACGAGGAAGGGAGAGATTCTCACACAACAAACAATTAGGTAAAAGGAGAGAGAGTTCGTAAGAAATGAAGTTCATGTTCTTGTCAGATTACAGGAAGTATATGAGATTTAAAGTCATGTCTTCCATGGCTTTGAAAAATTATTTATTTATTTTTGAAGATTTATGTATTTATTTGAGAGCGAGAGCATGCGCGTGGCAGGGAATCTCCAGCCGACTCCTCGCTGAGCTTGGAGCCCGACCGCATGACACTGAGATCAGGACCTGAGCCAAAATCAAGAGCCACCTAGGCGCCCCAGAAAAGTAATTTATTGCGGTGAAATTCACATAACATAAAATTAATCATTTTAAGGTATATGATTCAGTGGCATTTAGTGCTTTCACAGTGTTGTGCAACCATTACTTCTCTGTTGGCTCTGAAACATTCTCATCACCCGAAAGGAAACCCCTACCCCTTAGCACTCCTCAGTTCCTGCCTCCCAGCCCCTGGCACCCACTAATCTACTTCTAGTCTCTATGGATTTACCGATTCCGGACATGTTCTGTAAATGGCTTCATGCAGCACGTGACCATGGGTGACTGGCTTCTTTCACTTGGCATCACGTTTTGGCATCATGTTTTTGAGGTCCATCCATGTTGTATCGTGGGTCAGTACTCCATTCCTTTTTATGGCTAAATAATTTACATTTATTTATTTATTTATTTTTAAAGATTTTATTTATTTATTTGTCAGAGAGAGAGCACAAGCAGGGGGAGCGGAAGGCCTAGGGAGAGGGAGAAGCAGGCTCTCCGCTGAGCAGGGAGCCCCACGTGGGGCTCGGTCCCAGGACCCTGGGATCATGACCTGAGCCGAAGGCAGACACTTTACTGACTGAGCCACCCAGGCGCCCCCATTTACATTTTTTTAAAGTTATTATTTTAATTCCAATTAACACGCAGTGTTATATTAGCCTCAGGTGTACAATGTAGTAATTCAATATAATTTACATTTTTTAATGTTTGTTTTTTAAGTTGGTAGGGAACTTTATTTTTAAGTAATCTCTGCACCCAAGGTGGGACTCGAACTCATGACCCCGAGATCAAGAGTTGCACTCTGCTGGTTGAGCCCGCCAGGCACCCCCAGTTGAGACTCCTTAAAGAGAAAGTTACTTTTGGAAAAACGAACTTCGTTGGTCATTTAGTGCCTGAATTTTGTGTTTAATAACATCTTTATTGAGATATAATTCATATACCATATAATTCAGCTATTTAAAATGTCTTGTTCAGTGGGGGCGCCTGGGTGGCTCAGTTGTTAAGCATCTGCCTTTGGCTCAGGTCATGATCCAGGGTCCTGGGATCGAGCCCCATGTCGGGCTCCCTGCTCAGCGGGGAGCCTGCTTTCCCTCTCCCACTTCCCCCGCTTGTGTTCTCTCTCTCGCTGTCTCTCTCTGTCAAATAAATAAATAAAATCTTTAAAAATAAATAAATACAATAAAATGTCTGATTCAGTGGTTTTTTTTTTTTTTTTT
>NC_048229.1:7215750-7220854 GCF_002007445.2 Ailuropoda melanoleuca
GGCTCGATCCCTTAACGCCGGGATCACGCCCTGAGCCGAAGGCAGACGCTTAACCGCTGTGCCACCCAGGCGCCCCTGATTCAGTGGTTTTTAATCTGTCCACAGAGTTGTGCAGACATTGCCCCAGTCAATTTTAGGACATTTTTATCACCCCCTCCCCCATAAAACCACACCCATTAGCCATCCTTATCATGTTTTAGGATCTTTTTTTTTTTTTTTTAAGATTTTATTTATTTATATGACAGGGGGAGAGACAGCCAGCGAGAGCAGGAACACAGCAGGGGGAGTGGGAGAGGAAGAAGCAGGCTTCCCAACGGAGGAGCCCGATGTGGGGCTCGATCCCAGGACTGTGGGATCACGCCCTGAGCCGAAGGCAGACTCCTAACGACGGAGCCACCCAGGCGCCCCCATGTTTTAGGATCTTTTTTTTTTTTTTTAAAGATTTATTTATTTATTTATTTATTCGACAGAGATAGAGACAGCCAGCGAGAGAGGGAACCACAAGCAGGGGGAGTGGGAGAGGAAGAAGCAGGCTCATAGCAGAGAAGCCTGATGTGGGGCTCGATCCCGTAACGCCGGGATCATGGCCTGAGCCGAAGGCAGACGCTTAACCGCTGTGCCACCCAGGCGCCACCCCCCCATGTTTTAGGATCTTAAGTAGCAGTCCATTGGACTGGCCGGCAGAGATTTGAGTGGTTCTGACTGACTTTCCATTGCTTCACTTTCTCCACCTGTAATTATACATGAGATTGGCCAGTTTGGTAACACTACCTGCCTGCGGGCATTTAATGGACGTGTTTCATGTGCATGATCTCATTTAAGGCTCAGATCAACCCCATGGGCTAGCTACTACTTTTGTCCCCAAGTCACAGACGGGGAAACTGATACTCAGAGAAGCTAAAAGGCCTGGGGCCCAGCTGGCATTTGAATCATAAAGTTTTACCTTCACTTTGTTGTACTGATAGGGGCACCTGGGCTCCACTTTTCTTTTCTTTCTTTTTTTTTTTTTAAAGATTTTATTTTTATTAAAGATTCTTTTTATTTATTTATTTATCCAGCAGAGATAGAGACAGCCAGAGAGAGAGGGAACACAAGCAGGGGGAGTGGGAGAGGAAGAAGCAGGCTCATAGAGGAGGAGCCTGACATGGGGCTCGATCCCATAACACCGGGATCACGCCCTGAGCCAAAGGCAGACGCTTAACCGCTGTGCCACCCAGGCGCCCCATGGGCTCCACTTTTCAACCCTGACTTGCATGAGCCTCTAGGGCTGTGATTCCCATCTACCTGCCCAGCAGTCCTTGTGCAGGGCCTTTGCAGATGGGACCTTGTGCCGGGTTAGGGAGGAGAGGCAGGGGGAGGTGGGAACCTGGCCGGAGAGGAGCGAGGGTTTGGGTACCTGTTCGCCTCTCACCTCCCCCACTGTCATAGCAGGTTTTCTGCCAATTGGGCTTCCCAGAAAAGCTGCGCAGAGCCCACCTGTTCCAGGAGCCCTGGTTAGGAAGGAGCCAGTGCTGTCCAGAGCTGGCCTGAATTTCCAACGAAGTTCAGGGATGCCCCCTGGTGGATCTGCGATCCCGACGCAAAAACAAAGCTGTTCTCCGTGTCTTCCCAGGATCTGTGTGGACAGGAGCCAGTCACAGAGGGCAGGATCTTTTTTTCCACCCTAGCATGTGATCTAGAGTCAGTATCGCATCGGGCAGGGGCAGGAGTTGCGGGGATAGGAACCTGGGCTGTGGATTAGATTGAATTGGCTTCAAATTCTAGTTCTGTTACTCGTTCACTGGGCATTTTGGGTCTAGTTAGTCGTCTAAGCCTCAGTTTCTCATCCATCAAATGAGTATAAGTGGAGTTCTACCGCACAGAACCACGGTTAGCTTAAGTTAACCTGCGTAGACAGCTTGCCTGTGCTGTGTAAACATTAGCTCTTCTAAATGGTAGAGTATGTTCTGGAGGACTTGAGCCAATCCCATCATCTTTAGGGCATTGGTTTCCTCTTTCATAAGACAGGGACAGTCCTACCTTACTTCTGGGGTTGTTGTAAAGAATTAGATAATGAATCCAAAAGATAGTAACAGCGAAGTTCTCATACGTGCATAAGGGGTTACTTTTATTACGCAGTTCCTGCGATGTGGAAGGCGCTGTGTATTTGTTCAACAAATATTGACCCAGGGCCTATTACAGGGCAAGCTCTGTGCACAGAGCTGGGTATATAGCACTGAACCAGATGGGAATATTACTCACATCAGCATGTAGGTTCCATGAGGATTTTGTCTAGTTCAAGGGTTGGCAAACTTTCCCTGTAAAGATCTAGAGAGTAAGTATTTTGGGTTTTGCTGGCTGTGCCATCTCCTGTCGGCTACGCAGCTCAGCTGATGGAGCGTGGAAGCAGCCAGAGACGTTATGTGAACCAGAGTGTGGCTGCGTGCTAATAAAACTTTATATGTGAGCCCAGAGATTTGAGTTTTGTATCATTTTCATATCACAAAGTAGTCTTCTTTTGATTTTTTCCCCCATCCTCCACCACTTAAAAATGTAAAAGCTGGGGCACCTGGGTTGCCCCTCGGTTAAGCGTGTGCTTTCAGCTTAATGATCTTGGGGTCCTGGGATCGAGCCCCACGTCAAGCTCTCTGCTCAGCAGGGAGTCTGCTTCTTCCTTTCCCTCTCCTGCTCCCCCGGCTTGTGCTCTCTTGCTCTCTCTGTCAAATTAAAAAACAAAACAAACAACACATAAAAACCATCTGCAGCTCAAGGGCGGTACAAAAATGGGTGGTGGGCCAGATTTGCCCTCCGGGCCATCCCTTGCTGGCCCCTGTTTGCTTAGTTTGCTCTTTGTTCTTGGAGTAGCTTTGAACAAGGGGATCACTTGCTTCTGGTTCTTCTATTTCTTTCCTCTGGTTTACACATTTCTCCTTCTCCTTCTTCTTTTTTTAAGTAGGCTTCATGGAGCCCCACACGGGGCTTGAACTCATGACTCTGAGATCAAGACCTGAGCTGAGATCAAGAGTCAGATGCTCAACCAACAGAGCCACCCACGGGCCTCTGGTTTACACATTTCTAAGTTTCCATGGACCATATATTTGTCATTGAGCTAATGGAGAATTGAGGTCTTTCCTTACCAGATGGCAGGCTTCTTATCCCAGTCATGATGCTTATTTTGTGTCCTGACAGGCAGGAGGTGGCAGTTTTCATCATAAATCACCATGGATTTGGCAAGCTGCTCTGTGTCTGTCTTTTCTCCTTTCACAACCCTTCCTCAGAACTTTGGTTGTTCCTTCGACATTGGCTGAAGTTCTGGAGTTCTTAATCCCATCTTACAAATGGGGAAGCAGAGTCCCCGGAAGGGTTGTGATTTCCTTGAAGCCTTGTTTTTTGTTTGTTTGTTTTTGTTTCTGAGAGAGAGAAAGAGAGCGAGGTGTGTGGGGGGGAGGGTCAAAGGGAGAGGGAGAGAGAAAATCTTAAGCAGACTGTATGCCCAACATAGAGCCCGAAGCAGGGCTTGATCTCATGACCCTGAGATCATGACCCGAGCTGAAATCAAGAGTCGGGTGCCCAAATGCGGGAGCCCCCCAGGCAGCCCACCTTGAACCTTCATTACTTGCTGGGGTCCTGGGGCTAGCACTGAATGCTCCTGTCCCCCAGTGCTGAGCTTGTTTCCTTCTCTCCGGGAAGCAGAGGGAGGCACGCAACTCGCTCCTTTTAGTCCAGTGGTCGTTCATATGAGAAGTCATGTGTCGCATGCTGTACAGGAGAGCCAACATTCATTTATCTGTTCCGTAAATAGGTACTGAGCTCCTACTACGTGCTAGGCTCTGCGTAGATACTTGCGGCAAAGCGGTGAACAAGACAGACAGGACTTCTGCCCTGGCGACAATTACAGAATAGTAGGGAAGAAAGACAACAAAGCAAACATATTTAGGAATTGTGATTAGTGCCAAGAAGTAATGGAGGGACCCATGCATTTATGCATCAGACGCTGGGCCAAGGAGCTCTGTGAGCATCATCGGGTTTAATCTGTGACCGTCATCTGATTTAATCCTCACAGCTAGCCTATGAAAGGAGATGGCAGGATGAAGACACAGGGGTTCAGAGAAGCCCAAGTAATTTTCCTGGCCCCGTAGACTAGGGAGGGAGACTACCAAACAGCTAATTTTCTCTGGAAATAAGGACTATCCTAGAGCTGTGAGTAAACAGAAAGGCCTTGAGGGCCATGCCAAGAGAATCTTCAGTAGGCATTGGGGAACATTGAAGGTTTGAAGGAGAGAGAGAGTGTCCATGGTGAGGTCTCTGTTTCAGAAACACGCTGGTAGCACCGTGGAGGATGGATAGGAGGGGGGAGCCTGGGGACCCTGTAGGAAGTTCTGGAGGGGTCTTGGAGCATAGAGTAGTAAGGGTGGACTGGACTGGCGTGGAGGCCGTGGTGGTGGAGGGAAGCAGGTGGATTGAAGAGAGATTCAGTAAGGAAAGCCAGCCGGACCCGATGATAGAGCAGACGTGGTCTACGGGTGAGGTGGGGTTTGTTGATGGGGATCCCAAGTGGGATGCGGCTCCTGAGCTGTCAGGAGCCAGCAGCGTGTGGATTCCGCCCCTAGGTAGCCGGCGGCTGGTGGACGTGATGGATGTGAACACGCAGAAGGGCACGGAGATGAGCATGTCCCAGTTTGTGCGGTACTACGAGACGCCTGAGGCCCAGCGGGACAAGCTGTACAACGTCATCAGCCTGGAGTTCAGCCACACCAAGCTGGAGCACCTGGTCAAGCGTCCGACTGTGGTAGGGCCCCCGGCTGCGGTCCCCTGCCCAACGCCTCCCCCCTTCTGTCCTTGCCTGGCTTCTCAGCCCAGGCCAGCCCCAGGGAAGGGCAGGTGGTGGGGGGGCAGGTGAGGGGGGCGCAGGTGGTAAGGGAGGGGATCAGGTGGTGAGGGAGCCCTGCAGAAGGGCACCCCCAGACAGGAAGTGGTGACGGTGGTCGGGCTTCCAGGTGGATCTGGTGGATTGGGTGGACAACATGTGGCCCCAGCATCTGAAGGACAAGCAGACAGAAGCCACGAATGCCATTGCCGAGATGAAGTACCCGAAAGTGAAGAAGTAAGACTGGCTGGCTGGTGG
>NC_048229.1:7220954-7247940 GCF_002007445.2 Ailuropoda melanoleuca
GGCGGGGGGTGGAGGTGTGTGTCTCAGCCCTGCGGGGTGCTGCTGGGATGTGAGGGATATGGGGGTCCTTGGCATGAGGAGCCTGGCATCTTACGGCCTTGGAACGCAGGAGCTCTGCCTTCCCCATCCAGATGGGCCTTCGGCCTCCCTGCCAGCTCTCCCCAGGGGCATGTGATCTGAGGGGGGGACAAAGAATGACAGGACCATCTCGGTGTGCGTGTACGTGCTTGTCATACCTTAATCTCCTCCTGCCAAGGGACAGCATGGCCTGGGAGCAGGTATCTTCAGAGAGACCTGCTCATTGTGGATACTTTGCTTCTGCTGAGGGCTGGGGAGGGGTCCGGTGTTCTTTTGCTCCTTGCTCTTGAGACCCAGGGCTTTTCCCAAACAAAGTGCAAGGGCTGCTTCCTCATCAAACACTCCGCAGACGATGTCTCCACGCGGCAGGTGGGCTCTGGGCTGGGAAGGCGGCCGCGTCTAATTGCAGGGACATCACTACATGTGACCAGTAAGTCCTGAGACCCATTGTTTAACTTGGGCAGAGGCACCTATGTTCCCCTCCACTTTCTAGAATTTCAGTAACGGACCCTTGGGACCCTTGGAGCTACCTTAGGGCTCTCACCATCTCAGGCTGTCTGTGTTTCTGTCTCCAGAACGGGAAGAAGGTGCTTGCTGGCTGTCCTGGGCAGGATTGCTGCTCTGGTCTTCCTAGAAGAGTTGGCCCTGGTGGCTCAGAATCCATTAGCGTCTCTCTGCTCAGCTCTGCTGCCAGGAGTGCCCCCAGGAGCTTGAAGGCTGTGAGCTGTTCATTCACTCCACCCTTCATTCAGGGCAGAGTGAATGCAGACTCGGTGCCAGGCTTTGTAAGGGAGGCCAGCGTGCTGGCCCTAGCTTCTCAAGGCTTTGCTTTCAAGCTCTCTCTTTCTTTAATTATTTCTCAGGCACTTTTCTTCCCCTGGAAGCTGAAGCGCCTTATATCCCTTGGATCTGGGCTACATCAAACACAAAGAATGGGCTCAAGGTGGAGAGGGTGGGAGGGTTTTCAGTTCTGTTCCTTTCCCATTCGATCACAGTAAAATTTCCAGAGCCCCTGGAATGGGGAAGTAAAAGATGAGCAAGACTAGGAGCCCTTACCCTCTGGAGAATGCGTCATAAAACACGGGATGAGGTGCGACTCATCCCAGGTAGAGGGAGACAGGCTCCCGGCAGGGGAACAGGGAGAGGAGGAACCCTTTTTGGCTGGTGGCATTGGAAGTCCTCTTGAAGGCGACATTGGACATGGGCTTTAAAGGATAGAGGAGATGGGAGGGATATGGGGAGGGACGGGGGTAGTGAAGTGCCGAGGGCCTTGAAGGAATCATGAGGGGAGAGCTGGAGGAAAGAGTGTGGGACTCAGAGGTTAGTTAGGGGCAGATCACAGCTCTCATTGATTGATTGGGTGATTGATTGATTAATTCATTCAGCATATGTATTAACCATCTGGTTGGTCCTGGGCACTGGACATACTGTGAGAAAACCAGATGAGCTCCCTGGCCTGATGGAGTTTATAGTCTCTCAGGAGACAGACGTTCATCCAACAATCAGAGAAACAGATGGAAATTTACAGCTGTGTTGGGCCCACATGGCAGAGATCCACATACTGCAGGTGCGTGTAGGGTACTCGTGGTCAGGGAAGGCAGGGCAGGTGTCCCCAAGATGGGGGTTACTTAGGAGAAGAGGCCTGGGAAGAGCTTTCCTGGCTGCGTGCAGAGAGCCTGGTGGGAAGGTTAGGAAGGGTGGGGAGAGGGGGACAGGTAGACCTGCGGAAGGAAGGTAGTGAGGCTGGAGCAGAGCAAGGGAAAGGGGCAGTGGGTGCAGGATGGTGGGTGGGCCAGACTGATCAGGGCCCGACATGCCATAGTGAAGGGTCTGGGTTTCTCCTCAGAGCAGTCAGAAACTCTGATTTTTCTTTTTTAAGATTTTATTTATTTATTTGACAGAGCAAGAGAGGGAGAGAGAGAGCGCAAGTAGGGGGAACAGCAGAGGGAGAGGGGGAAGCAGCCTCCCAGCTAAGCAAGAGCCTGATGTCGGGCTCGATCCCAGGACCCCGGGATCATGACCTGAGCCAAAGGCAGGTGCTCATCTGACTGAGCCACCCAGGCACTCTGAGATTTTTTTAAAAAGATTTATTTATTTATGAGAGACAGAGAGCATGCTCGAGCAGGGGAGGAGGGGAAGAAGGAGAGGGAGAAAGAGAATCTCAAGTAGACTCCTGCTGAGCATGGAGGCTGATGTGAGGCTTGATCCTAAGACCTTTGAGATCACGACCCGAGCCGAAATCAAGAGCCAGTCACTCAATGCGCCTATCTATGAGATTTTAAGCAGAGAAGGATATGTTCAGACTTACTTTCTGCAAGTTCTGTTGCTGTGTGGATTGCAGGAGGTGGGAGTGGAGTGATAGTAGAAACCGGTGCATCATCTCTACAAGGGCAGATGATGAGGCAGGAGGGAGCAGGGGGAAAATGGGACGTGTATCTAGGAAGGTAAAATAGATAGCACTGGGGGACACCGATTTCAAATACTTTGCCTCCTTTAGATGTTTGATACATTCTTCGCTTTATTGAAAAATTCCTCTAAATAGTTTAATTCTGTTAATACATTGAGAATCCTATCTACTTACCAAAAATAGGTTCACGTACAATTTTCTAGAACCACACGTCTTCAACACATTGGTTGGTTTGTGTGGCAGATATGTTTACAAACCCCGTCAGTGGCTGTGGGAACTTGTGATAGGATTTGAACCTTGTTAGGAAGTTGTCACCTTGGAAATAGTCCATTGGTTTGGCTGAAAAGAATGCTGATTTCAGTTAATCAGCAAGGTAAAAACCCCACAACAACGAAGTCCTCTGGGACCTTAGAGTGGTTCTGTGAAATTTAATTGAAATGACACTGTTTCTAGAAGTCAGAGATTCCATGCTGACAGGCCACGTGAATTGAGGTTTGCAAGAGGGAAGAGAGGAATGTTTTAGACCCATTACTGCCTTCTCTCTGGCTGTAGGATTTATGCAGTTTGATCATGGCGAGGGGTTCAGAATTTTAATGGGTTTTGGTTGAGATACTTAAGGCTAGGGGTGCGAGCATTTGTCAAGAGGTTGCCTGTAACCTTGTGGGAGACAAAGATGTAAAAGTTACATTAACGTATTAGTTTTTTTTTTTTTTAAGATTTTATTTATTTATTTGACAGAGAGAGACAGCGAGAGGGAACACAAGCAAGGGAGGTGTGAGAGGGAGAAGCAGGCTTCCCGCCAAGCAGGGAGCCCGATGCGGGGCTCCATCCCAGGACCCTGGGATCATGACCTGAGCCAAAGGCAGACGCTTAACAGCTGAGCCACCCAGGTGCCCCTTATTAGCATATTAGTTATCTGTTGCTGCCTTTACCAAGGGCCCATAAATGCAAGACCCTATTCTGAGTAGTTGGTAGGCTACAGCGAATAAAGCAAAGTCCCCATGCTCGGGGGGCTTATGTTTGGGTGGAGAAAAGAGATGGGCAAGCAAACAAGTGAGTCATAATTAAGGAGGTGATAAGCGTTGGGAAGAAACATAAAGCAAGATAAAGGGGGGTGGCACCTGGCTGACTCTTCATCTTGGGGTTGACTCTTGATCTTGGGGTTGTGAGTTCGAGTCCCATGTTGGGTGTAGAGATTAGTTTTTTTTAAAAAAGCAAGATAAAGGGAAAAGAGGATGACAGGGCAGGCTGAATGAATATCAGCTGCCCTGGACACTTCTGCCGTTGCCTTCTCTCCATCTCTACCCTGCAGGAATGTTTTTGCCTGTCCAGAATTAATTGTCTTGGAAAATTCCTTATAATCGGATAAACAGTGATAGCTATTTGGGAGTGCTCCTGTGTTAGTTGTTTATTGATGCATAATATTACCCTAAAATTTTATAGCTTAAAAAAAATTAAAGAAATCTTGGCAGCTTAAAGCAACAAACATTGCCTCCCAGCTTCTGTAGGTCAGGAATCTGGAAGTGTCTTACCTTGCTAGTTCTGGCTCAGAGTCACTAGTGAGCTTGTCTCAAGACTTAGGCCTAGGCTGCAGTCACTCGAAGGCTTGACTGGGGCTGGAGGGCCCACTTCCCAGATGGTGTGCTCCCATGGCTGTTGGCTAGAGGGCATCATTCTTCACCACATGGATCTCTCTTGAGGTTGCTTGAATGTCCTGTGACGTGGCAGCTGGTCCCCCTTGCCCCCCAAATGGTTGGAGAGAGAGCAAGGAAGAAGCCACAGTGCCTATGATGACCCAGTTTTGAAAGTCACATGCTGTTTACTTCTGCCATCTTCTTTTAATTAAAAGTGAGGCACTTGGTCTATCCACACTCAAGGGGAGGGGAATTTGGTTCTATCTCTGAAAGGGGGAGCCTCACAGACTTCCGTGGACATGTCTTAAAGCCTCCATAAATCTCCTAGGTCTATGACATGGGTATACCTTTCTCACTTAGCACCGCTGGGTATTATAATGCATTCCAGAAGGAAATTAGCAAGTCTCTTCTGTCCTCACATGTTGCTTGCAGAAATGAGTCTTGAGGCTTAATGGAGACAAGCTGTGAACTGACAGGCAGGGAAAGGAAGGGGACCCCACATAAAGCATATGTTTTGCCCCCAAATAATTGGGAGTCAGCTCCATTTTTCACTGTGTACTTTCTTGGGGTGGCAGGGAGAAGTGGGAAAAAATTGGGGGGTGCAAAGCTGAAACCCAGACAAGATAAAAATGGATGCTGGGATGAGCAAGTTTCAAGGCTGCCCCTGGAAGTCTCTGGTGGCCACAGAAAGTCTTTGCTCTCCTCTCAGGGACTCGGTTTCCCCTTCTACAAAGTGGGGACCCTGTCATCCCTGCCCCACCTCCCAACCGTGCTGTAGGGAAATGGAGCCTGTGGTAGATGTAAGATGTGGGTAGGACAAGATGTTTGTCCGTGTGGCCTCGTGTAGACGCAAGGCCTCCAGCTGCCATCGGAATCCTTGGCTTTTCAATCTTTTCTACCTCACATTTGCATTGGGCTTTTNCCCACCTCCCAACCGTGCTGTAGGGAAATGGAGCCTGTGGTAGATGTAAGATGTGGGTAGGACAAGATGTTTGTCCGTGTGGCCTCGTGTAGACGCAAGGTCTCCAGCTGCCATCGGAATCCTTGGCTTTTCAATCTTTTCTACCTCACATTTGCATTGGGCTTTTTTTTTTTTTAAGTTTTTTTATTTATTTGAGAGAGAGACTGAGAGAGAGAGCTCAAGCAGTGGGGAGGGAAGGGGCAGAGGGAGAGGAGAAGCAGACTCCCTGCCAAGCACGGAGACCTATGAGGGGCTCAATCCTAGGACCCTGGGATCATGACCTGAGCCAAAGCAGATGCTTAACTGACTGAGCACCCAGGCACCCCTGCATTGGGCTTTCATCTCGACAATGCTTATTTACTTTCGGCTCTCCCCAACTATGCTTGCTGGTGTTAGAAATGATCGTCTCTGTGTGGTATATCACACTGGGACATGGACCTAGAGAGGCTGCTGGTGTCGCACAGGGACAGAGCTGAGGGCCAGGCAGCACACCCCAGGCCTCGGGATTCCTGGCTTTTCCTCTCTACTTCCATACGAGAGGAACAGAGAGAGCCAGCCTTTTCTGTGCTGCGTGTATAGACACAGACACTGTGCTAGACACTTAGCACGCATATCTCAGCAGTCTTGGAAGTAGGTGTTCCTATTCTCATTTTACAGGCAAGGAAACTGCAGTTCATAGTGCTTCAATGCGGGTAACAGGTGTAGCAGTTGAGTGTAAGACAGTAGGGGCTGCTATGGCTGTGGATGATTTCAAAAATTCTTTAAAAAAAAAGAAAAACAAAACAAAACCCAGTGCTGGTCAAACCAAGCACATCTACGGCCTGGTTTGACCCCTTGAGGGCCACCAGTTAGAGGCCCCTGACTAGCTCACCAAATGGGGATGCTGAGTTCCAGGAGGGGGAAGGATTTAGTCCAACGTCACACAGTTGATCAGAATAATTACAGGGCNAAAAATTCTTTAAAAAAAAAGAAAAACAAAACAAAACCCAGTGCTGGTCAAACCAAGCACATCTACGGCCTGACTAGCTCACCAAATGGGGATGCTGAGTTCCAGGAGGGGGAAGGATTTAGTCCAATGTCACACAGTTGATCAGAATAATTACAGGGTTGTATTGCCGGTGCTATACTTAACACAGATGAATCTGATGTGATCCCTGCTGGGGCTTGAGCTGAGGCATTTGTGACCAAAAAAGTAATAATTTTCCCATGTGGATGGCCTGGTTCAGCTGTCAGGGCCTTCTCTTAGCTCATTTAGCTCTGTCTATATTTTGTGTGTGTCAAAAACCTTGCTCAGGGGGCACCTGGGTGGCTCAGTCTGTTAAGCATCCAGCTCTTGATTTCGGCTCAGGTCATCATTTCAGGGTCATGAGATCAAGCCCCACATTGGCTCTGTGCTGGGCATGGAGCCTGGTTGGGCTTCTCTTTCTCCCTCTCTTTTTGCCTCTCCCTGCTTCCTCTTTCAAAAAGCAAAACAAAAAAGTGCTTTAAAAAAACCTTTCTCAAGAACACCCACCAAATGACTGGTGCTCAAATCCAAGATGGGAGATGTTTTTTGTAATTATAATTTTTTCTCGTAAATAGGCGAACATATATATGGTGAAAAAAATCAACCAGTTCTAAAAAGGTCACGGTGCGATCTCATAGCAGGCTATTGGAGAGGTACTAATGGCTGGCTGGGCCATTCTGTAAATGACACTGGGAAGCGGCTCCCTGACCCAGGGCATTGACCACCGTGAAAGGGCTTCAATGTTCACTTCCCTAAAATGGGGATTATAGGGTTGTTTTAAAGGTGAAATGATATCATGCATGTAAACAATTATTAGCACTTGATAATTAGAGCCTATTAATATTGGTGGATAGCCCCAGTGGATGGGGTTTGGCAAAGAATGGAGAAGCTGGACTTCTGCCCCTACAGAGGGTATACCACTGTCTCCTGCTCCCTTGCGGTTTAGGGGAAGGGTGTGGGGACAGAATGGGAGGAGGGCTGTGGCCCTGGTGAGCATGCCCTGGAGGACTTCTGATTTGAGCTGGACCATCTCGTGCATCCGGAAGTCAGCGGTTGAGCTTGGCTGCAACCTGCAGACATTGCTGCTCTGAGAGTCTTGGGATTTGCCAGGTAGACGTGGGAGAAGGGCTGAGAAACTCTGAGCCAGGCTGGTTGGGTAAGCACCATCACTGACTGAAGTAGTGACCTGGGTGAGTCACGACCTCTGAGCCTCTGCTTTCTCATCTGTAAAACGGGGACAATCCTGGGAGTGACCTTGGAGGGTTGTGAAAATTGGATTAATTAATCACAGTCTTATAGTTCCAGGTACTGTGTTAACATGTATGTATCTCAGTGAATTCCCACAGTTATTCTATGATGTAGGTTTGCACAGCTACTAAGGGTTAGATAGGGGAAGGGGCAGCAAAGGAGCATCTTAGAATGCAGAGTTGAACTTCAGGTCACTTCTCTGCCATTAGGATGAGAAAACCGGCTCAAGGAGGGGAAGTAAGTTGCCCAAGGTCACACAGATAGTCTGTTTTAGAGCCAGAGCAGCATCCCTGCTCTCCCGAGCTGCCATACCTGGGATTTGACACTCCCTCCAAACCCTAGCCGTGCCCCGAAGGACACATTTAAGGAAGGTGGCTTTGCTGGATCGTCACCTCCAGTTGCAGGACGGCGCCCACACTCTCTGAAAACGGGGGCGCGGGTGTCCCTGAGGTCCCGCCTGTAGAGCTACCCTCGTGCCCCCACCCAGCCGGGGCGAGGGGGCGGCCGTGGGCGGCGGCGGCGTCCCCTGGCGCTGGCCGGCAAGCTTCCCTGTCGCCGCCGCGGCCTCCCTCCTCCTTCCTGGCGGCCGCCGCGCCGCGCGGGTGTTCAGTTTCAGCGCGGGGATGAGCGCAGGCTGCGCCCGGCTCCCCGAGGAAGGAAGGAAGAGAGAGGGCTGCACGGTCCTCGGTCGGGGCCTGCCAGCGCCGTGGAGGGGGCTCAGCTCCGGTCGCCGGGGCTGGGCGCGCGTCGATCCTGCGCTGCCGAAGGGGACGCCCGGGAGCCGCGCTGCCGCTGCCGCCGAGGGTAACCGCGGGCGCTCCGGGCGGGGGCCGGGCGGGCGTCCCTGCACTGCGCCCCGCGGGCCCGGGGCTGCCCGGGAGCCCCCGCTCCTACGGGGTGCGCCGGGGCGGGGTGTGGGTCACCTCCCGCCCGCGGGCTGCGCAGCCGGCGTCGCGGAGCAGCTCTTTGTGTCTCCCGGGGCTGCGTGTAAGTGTGTAGTGTGTGTGCGCGCGCGCTCGGCGCCTTCAGCCCCGTCACCCGGTGCCAGCTTTCCCCAGGTTACCCCCGCCAAGACCTTTGCCCCAGGGGATGCTGCCCGAGCTGCCGGGGGAGTTTCGCTAAGTTGGAGGGAAAAGGGCGGGGTGGGGTCGCCCGGCTTCCCCAGATCCCAGGCAGCGCCCCAAAGTTGGTGCTGCAGGTGCAGCGCCCCCTCCTACCACGCTCCTCCCCAGCCAGCCCGGGCCTTGGGAGGCGGGAACCCCCCAGAGGCTTAGTTCGGGGGCTCCTGATTCTCATCCCCCAACTTGGAGGGTGCACTCCTGTACGGAAGCCACCCCGGCGGTGGGTGGGGGGTATCTGTTGAGGGGCGCGGCTTTCTGGGCAAGGGGCAGCCGAGGCGGAAGCCAGGCTGGCTGGCCGGCTGGAAGAGCTTAGCGGCCGTGGCACCGAGCCGGGGTGCCCATGTGACTGCGGTGTGCTTTGGAAGAGGAAGCTGTAGAGGTCAGTGCAAAGGCGTCACGCCAGAGCGAGCGGGAGCAGGAGTGAGGGGGGAGACCCGGAATGAGCGCGGGGCGGGCGCGAGGGCGGGGGTGGCGGCAGCAGGGGCCCTGACAAAGCCGCCCTGTCACAGCCACCCTGGCCGCTCCAACGCATGCAGTTGCCCGGCGGGAGGGGCGGCCGGGCCTGGCGGCCAGGAAATGAGGGACATGGGAGGAGGGGCCTCTGTGGGAGAGGCGGGGCTGGAAGTGGCGCCCCCAAGCTCCGAAGGGCCTCAGAGGATGCTGGAGGGTGACTGGGAGGGCAGATCAGACGCAAGCACAACTTGGAGAACTTTCCTTGCACATAGCTGCGGCAGCTCCTAGTGATTGCGTGCACGCCTGCTGGGGAGGTTGGCGCTGGGGGACAGGAGGTTGGGGGGTGGTGACCCGTGTGGCCAGGCCAGCTTGGGGCCTGGTGCCCAAGGGCCAAGCTCCTCTCCTCTCTGCTGCGGGCACCTGGGTGGTTATCAAGCTGCAGACCAAAGGAAGCACATCTCCTTGCTCCACCCCACAAACACTTAAATTGTTTTCCCTAGACTGTTTTCTGCTGAGGCCTGAAGGGGGTGGAAACCAAGGTTAAATTAAAAAAAGAAAAGAAAAAAAAATCCAGACGAAGAGGTGGTTTTAGGAAAATGAGGACTAATATTTTGAAGTGGTGCTTGGAGAGGAGGCCGGTGTGGTCCGTGGGGGTGGGGTGGGTTAGGGCTTCACCCCCACTCCTCACCCCCAGTTCCTTGGAGAGAAGAGGGTCACTCGGGTCTTCAGAGTAGGGACCTGGCTGGGCCTGCTGGCTGGAGGCGGGAGGGTGCAGAGCCCCAGCCTGAGCTGGGACTTTAACAACCCCAGCGCCAGCCCCGCAGCCCGTGCCTGTCTTCGTGACAGGGCTGCGTCCTGTGCTGTCAACTACACCCCTCCGATGGGGTTGCTAGGCAGCGGGGCTCTGATGTGGGGGAAGGCCTTCTGATTTGTCAGCCTCCTGCAGACACATGGTTAAGGCTCCTTCCAGCCTATCCGGAGGAGGGACGCGGGGCACGCTGCCTGCATACTGCCGAGCCCCGGGTCCACCTGAATGTGAGGTGCAAAAGGCAGCTAGAGGGAGGGGGCACCTGGAGCCCACCAGCCTCCTAACCAGCTCAGCCCCACGCCCCCATTATCTCCACTGGGGCTTGCTGCTGCCTCCTCCCTGTCTGTCCCTGCCCCATTCCTCCCCTCTTCCCCAAACCATGGAAAAGCAAAATGCAGCGGGGAAAAGAGGTCAGTGGGGTAAGCATGTGTGTGTGGGCCTCTGGAGGTGCCAAGGTGCGTGAGCCGTGGGGAGGCTGCCCCATCCGTGCTGCTGGTGGCTCTTGTGGGAAGGGGTGGGAGGAAAAGAGGGGACCCTGGCAACCCTGTCTGCCAGGCCTGGACTTGGAAGCCTGCTCTGTCACCCCCCCCACCCCCTTTAAGCTCTGCCCACCCCTAGGAGGGCAGCATGTCAAGGGAGGAGGGAGGAGACTGGTGAGTTCCTGTAAGGAAGGGTGGGTTATCTGGCTGCTGCTAGAGCTCAGAAGGGGGGCTGCCGGCGGGTTCCTTCTCCTGAATGCACCTCCTTGCCCAAGCCTCTGAGGCCCAGGTTCTCCTCTCTGCCCATCTACCACCCCACCCCCAGTGTCCTCTCTTAATCCCTTCACTTTTTTTTAGCAGTTATATGGAGATAGAATTCACATACCATTCATTCATTTAAAGTGTACAATTCAGTGGTTCCCTATGTTTACAGAGTTGTGCATTCACAGTCAAATTCAGAACATTTTTATCACCCCAGAATGAAACCCTGTACCCATTAGCAGTCATTCCCCATCCCTCCCCCCCACCCCTGCCCTCAAGCCCTGGCCACCCCTCATCTACTCTGTCTCTGTAGGTTTGCCTACTCGGGCCGTTTCATATCCGTGGAATCCTACATGGTGATCTTTTGTGGCTGGTACCCCTGTACTTAGAGCTGCATTGCTCACTTCTCAGTCAGTTGCCTTGCTGTTTCACTTTCCCCGTGTAGTGCTCCATTAAGAATGTCCCATCCTGAAGGGGAGGGGGCTGATGCATGCTGACACATTTCTCTGAGGGCCATGCCAGCTCTGGGCTGGACCGTTGGTTGGCTCTCAGCAAACGCTTGTCGAGTGAAAGAAGAGATGAATGGGAACTGGTAACTGGCAAGCTTTGCAGGTGGTTTACAGTGGAATTCCAGGGGCCCAGCTGCTGCGGAGGGGACAGGGGTCTTGGGAGAACGGCAGGTACAGGCGCTGGGAGGGAGCAGAAAGGAAGCCTCTCCCTGGGGTGGGAGTGGGGGTGGGGCAAGAGCAGAAGCTGTCTGTGAGGAAGGAACCAAGTGGCCTGTGGGTTGCCAGCTCTCTCCTGGGGACCTGAAAACCCAGGTGCCTCCCCCAGCCTTGGGGGCAGGTGGCCAGTGCTTGAGATTCGTCATCCGATCACAGGGGCTTCCCCCAGGGGGAACTCCGATTAGAATTGGGTTTAAAAAGAAAAGAAAATTCCCCGGTGGTAGTATTTATAAAAGGACAGCAGGTCAGGCCCTTCGGAAGCTGTCTGTGCAGTCCTGTGATTCAGGCACTGAATTATTGTTCCTGCTCCCCTGCTTCTGTGCCACAGGTACTGTCTGATGAGCGTGAAAGGCTGTTTCACTGACTTCCACATCGACTTCGGAGGCACGTCTGTTTGGTACCATGTTTTCCGGGGTGGGAAGGTGAGTTGAGCCAAATCTCTTCAACTTCCGTACATTCCTGGCTGTTATTTCATGGAGGGGCTCGCTCGCCTAACCCTCCCCTCGCCTCCCCCCTCCCCAGCCCAGCCAGCTCCTGCCCTGCCCACTTTCAGGACCACCTCCCACTCTCTGTCTTCACCTGGAGGGAACATCCAGGTCAGCTTTTCTGCATCACACCTGGTTACCTGTTCATACCTGATCACCTAGTCCAGTGTTCTAAGCACCTCAGGCCAGATTAAAACTCTAGCCTTGGTTCCCAAGAACTCCTGGCATTCACTTTGCCCGCTGTGGTTTCCAGCCCCAGCACTGAGACCATTTAACTTAAAAGTCTAGTTGTCGGCACCACCTGCCTCCAAGAACATTTTATCTGAGGGACACGTCCCCCAGAGAGAGGAGGTGATGCGTGCGTTCAGGATGCTGCTGGTGCGTTCGCTTCTGAGCGCCCCGCACGGATGTGGGTGCTCCTTGAGCGGACACGTGCCGCCCTGCTCGTCTGGGTTTGTGTGTACGTTTGTTTTAACCAAACATGTTGGAAGAAATTCTGGGTAGGAAGTCATCCTGCTTGGTTCCAGATGTTTTTCCTCCCTCTCCAGAGTGAGCACAGGCTGGGTTTATTTATTGGACCATTTTATCATACAACTTAGGAAATTCCCTTCGTCTCCTTCCCTTACCTCCCCAACAAGCCTGCAGCTCAGGAGAAAGAATGTTCCACGCAGTCCAGGAACTCTAGCCACCCTGATGTTTTGGCAGAAATGGAGATTCCCTAAAGGCAGGCAAAGGGTGTCCCAGAAGGGCGACGCAGCCTCCCCGGCAGCCCAGAGACCCTTTGGGCCTGGTCCTGGAGGCGCTCCCCTGTCCTCCCTGCTCCCAGGCAGGTGGGGCTGTCTCCTTGGGTTGTGGCACAGCCTGGAAGGAATCCAGGACTTTCGCCCAGATCTTCAGCTGATTGCCTCCTTTTCCTCCCAAGATCTTTTGGCTGATTCCTCCAACCCTGCACAATTTGGCACTGTATGAGGAGTGGGTGCTGTCAGGCAAACAGAGTGACATCTTCCTGGGAGACCGCGTGGAGCGATGCCAAAGAATTGAGCTGAAACAGGGCTACACGTTTTTCATCCCTTCCGGTAGGTTCCAGCGAGCCTGGCGTCGGGCTCTCCCTCGGCCTGGCTCTCCCAGCGCTGGGAGAAGACTCCCACATCCCTGTGGCCTCAGCCAGGGTTTCGGGCCAAGTGACGGGGTTCTGTGGGCTGCGTGGCCATTGGCAGTCTCTGAGAGCACATCTAACCTGTGTCTCCCTGCCTGTGGGCTAGAATTCACTCCTGGGATAAAGCCTAGGGCCCTCCCTCGGGGGAAGCGTGAATGGCTTCCCCCAGGAAGTCCTGTGGAGATTTCTGTGTAGGGGATGACAGTGGTACTGTGGTGAGGGGGGTGGGTTTATCCCCTTGAAGGAGGAATTGGTTGGTTTCCCCAAGGAATGCAACGTATGGTAATGGCGGTTCCAGGCAGGTTGTGGGGAAGGGTGGACCCCAGGGTGGAGGGTCTTACAGGCATGCCTGAAAGCCTAGGGAATGGGCAGAGGGGAATGTAGCTTTGGGGAAGGACCCAATGTGGTAGCCTCCTTCCTGCAAAACAAGGTGAAATATAGTCAAGGTCAATGTCAGCTCTTGCACTTGGACTTACCCCCCACCCCCCGCCAAAAAATTAAGAAGAAAAGAGAAAAAGAAATTAAGGCTGCGAGTATAATAGAGGGCAGTAATTGAGAGCGCTGGCCCTGGAGCCAGACTGCACGACCTTAGTTTGAATTTCAGCTCTGGTGCTTACGAGCTATGACTTCACAGGAGTGAGTTAAGCTCTCTGTGCCTCAGTGTTCTTGTCTGTAAAATGGGAGTGAGAGTTCCCGGGGTGGTAGTGAGGACTGAGTGAGCTGAGACCTACATGCCTACAGCTCTTTCGTCATGGACTGAGGGCTTTTGGGCACTTATAGGCTAAGGCACCAGTGAGTATGACAGATGCCCTAGGGGTCAGCGAGTGCAGTCTTGGGCTGCATTAACAGTAACATTTTACCCAGGATAAGGGAGGTGACAGTCCCACTGTATAAAGTAAGGGTGTCAGGTCCCATATAGGAGGTCGTACTCCTTTTGGTCACTATACTTTGGAGAGTGAGTCGACCTGGAGATAGGAGTCTGGATGTCACATCAGGTGAGATGAATTTGAAGGAAGAAAGGTGGCTTTTACCCAGGGAAGTGAAGGTGTATGAGAACAGCAGTCAGCTAGTTGAAAGATCGTCTCCTGGAAGAAGAGGTACAGCCAAGTGGTGTTGGAATGACTTGCTCTCCTAGGTAGTGAGCTCCCTGTCACTGNGCGCCGGGGCGGGGTGTGGGTCACCTCCCGCCCGCGGGCTGCGCAGCCGGCGTCGCGGAGCAGCTCTTTGTGTCTCCCGGGGCTGCGTGTAAGTGTGTAGTGTGTGTGCGCGCGCGCTCGGCGCCTTCAGCCCCGTCACCCGGTGCCAGCTTTCCCCAGGTTACCCCCGCCAAGACCTTTGCCCCAGGGGATGCTGCCCGAGCTGCCGGGGGAGTTTCGCTAAGTTGGAGGGAAAAGGGCGGGGTGGGGTCGCCCGGCTTCCCCAGATCCCAGGCAGCGCCCCAAAGTTGGTGCTGCAGGTGCAGCGCCCCCTCCTACCACGCTCCTCCCCAGCCAGCCCGGGCCTTGGGAGGCGGGAACCCCCCAGAGGCTTAGTTCGGGGGCTCCTGATTCTCATCCCCCAACTTGGAGGGTGCACTCCTGTACGGAAGCCACCCCGGCGGTGGGTGGGGGGTATCTGTTGAGGGGCGCGGCTTTCTGGGCAAGGGGCAGCCGAGGCGGAAGCCAGGCTGGCTGGCCGGCTGGAAGAGCTTAGCGGCCGTGGCACCGAGCCGGGGTGCCCATGTGACTGCGGTGTGCTTTGGAAGAGGAAGCTGTAGAGGTCAGTGCAAAGGCGTCACGCCAGAGCGAGCGGGAGCAGGAGTGAGGGGGGAGACCCGGAATGAGCGCGGGGCGGGCGCGAGGGCGGGGGTGGCGGCAGCAGGGGCCCTGACAAAGCCGCCCTGTCACAGCCACCCTGGCCGCTCCAACGCATGCAGTTGCCCGGCGGGAGGGGCGGCTTGGCCTGGCGGCCAGGAAATGAGGGACATGGGAGGAGGGGCCTCTGTGGGAGAGGCGGGGCTGGAAGTGGCGCCCCCAAGCTCCGAAGGGCCTCAGAGGATGCTGGAGGGTGACTGGGAGGGCAGATCAGACGCAAGCACAACTTGGAGAACTTTCCTTGCACATAGCTGCGGCAGCTCCTAGTGATTGCGTGCACGCCTGCTGGGGAGGTTGGCGCTGGGGGACAGGAGGTTGGGGGGTGGTGACCCGTGTGGCCAGGCCAGCTTGGGGCCTGGTGCCCAAGGGCCAAGCTCCTCTCCTCTCTGCTGCGGGCACCTGGGTGGTTATCAAGCTGCAGACCAAAGGAAGCACATCTCCTTGCTCCACCCCACAAACACTTAAATTGTTTTCCCTAGACTGTTTTCTGCTGAGGCCTGAAGGGGGTGGAAACCAAGGTTAAATTAAAAAAAGAAAAGAAAAAAAAATCCAGACGAAGAGGTGGTTTTAGGAAAATGAGGACTAATATTTTGAAGTGGTGCTTGGAGAGGAGGCCGGTGTGGTCCGTGGGGGTGGGGTGGGTTAGGGCTTCACCCCCACTCCTCACCCCCAGTTCCTTGGAGAGAAGAGGGTCACTCGGGTCTTCAGAGTAGGGACCTGGCTGGGCCTGCTGGCTGGAGGCGGGAGGGTGCAGAGCCCCAGCCTGAGCTGGGACTTTAACAACCCCAGCGCCAGCCCCGCAGCCCGTGCCTGTCTTCGTGACAGGGCTGCGTCCTGTGCTGTCAACTACACCCCTCCGATGGGGTTGCTAGGCAGCGGGGCTCTGATGTGGGGGAAGGCCTTCTGATTTGTCAGCCTCCTGCAGACACATGGTTAAGGCTCCTTCCAGCCTATCCGGAGGAGGGACGCGGGGCACGCTGCCTGCATACTGCCGAGCCCCGGGTCCACCTGAATGTGAGGTGCAAAAGGCAGCTAGAGGGAGGGGGCACCTGGAGCCCACCAGCCTCCTAACCAGCTCAGCCCCACGCCCCCATTATCTCCACTGGGGCTTGCTGCTGCCTCCTCCCTGTCTGTCCCTGCCCCATTCCTCCCCTCTTCCCCAAACCATGGAAAAGCAAAATGCAGCGGGGAAAAGAGGTCAGTGGGGTAAGCATGTGTGTGTGGGCCTCTGGAGGTGCCAAGGTGCGTGAGCCGTGGGGAGGCTGCCCCATCCGTGCTGCTGGTGGCTCTTGTGGGAAGGGGTGGGAGGAAAAGAGGGGACCCTGGCAACCCTGTCTGCCAGGCCTGGACTTGGAAGCCTGCTCTGTCACCCCCCCCACCCCCTTTAAGCTCTGCCCACCCCTAGGAGGGCAGCATGTCAAGGGAGGAGGGAGGAGACTGGTGAGTTCCTGTAAGGAAGGGTGGGTTATCTGGCTGCTGCTAGAGCTCAGAAGGGGGGCTGCCGGCGGGTTCCTTCTCCTGAATGCACCTCCTTGCCCAAGCCTCTGAGGCCCAGGTTCTCCTCTCTGCCCATCTACCACCCCACCCCCAGTGTCCTCTCTTAATCCCTTCACTTTTTTTTAGCAGTTATATGGAGATAGAATTCACATACCATTCATTCATTTAAAGTGTACAATTCAGTGGTTCCCTATGTTTACAGAGTTGTGCATTCACAGTCAAATTCAGAACATTTTTATCACCCCAGAATGAAACCCTGTACCCATTAGCAGTCATTCCCCATCCCTCCCCCCCACCCCTGCCCTCAAGCCCTGGCCACCCCTCATCTACTCTGTCTCTGTAGGTTTGCCTACTCGGACCGTTTCATATCCGTGGAATCCTACATGGTGATCTTTTGTGGCTGGTACCCCTGTACTTAGAGCTGCATTGCTCACTTCTCAGTCAGTTGCCTTGCTGTTTCACTTTCCCCGTGTAGTGCTCCATTAAGAATGTCCCATCCTGAAGGGGAGGGGGCTGATGCATGCTGACACATTTCTCTGAGGGCCATGCCAGCTCTGGGCTGGACCGTTGGTTGGCTCTCAGCAAACGCTTGTCGAGTGAAAGAAGAGATGAATGGGAACTGGTAACTGGCAAGCTTTGCAGGTGGTTTACAGTGGAATTCCAGGGGCCCAGCTGCTGCGGAGGGGACAGGGGTCTTGGGAGAACGGCAGGTACAGGCGCTGGGAGGGAGCAGAAAGGAAGCCTCTCCCTGGGGTGGGAGTGGGGGTGGGGCAAGAGCAGAAGCTGTCTGTGAGGAAGGAACCAAGTGGCCTGTGGGTTGCCAGCTCTCTCCTGGGGACCTGAAAACCCAGGTGCCTCCCCCAGCCTTGGGGGCAGGTGGCCAGTGCTTGAGATTCGTCATCCGATCACAGGGGCTTCCCCCAGGGGGAACTCCGATTAGAATTGGGTTTAAAAAGAAAAGAAAATTCCCCGGTGGTAGTATTTATAAAAGGACAGCAGGTCAGGCCCTTCGGAAGCTGTCTGTGCAGTCCTGTGATTCAGGCACTGAATTATTGTTCCTGCTCCCCTGCTTCTGTGCCACAGGTACTGTCTGATGAGCGTGAAAGGCTGTTTCACTGACTTCCACATCGACTTCGGAGGCACGTCTGTTTGGTACCATGTTTTCCGGGGTGGGAAGGTGAGTTGAGCCAAATCTCTTCAACTTCCGTACATTCCTGGCTGTTATTTCATGGAGGGGCTCGCTCGCCTAACCCTCCCCTCGCCTCCCCCCTCCCCAGCCCAGCCAGCTCCTGCCCTGCCCACTTTCAGGACCACCTCCCACTCTCTGTCTTCACCTGGAGGGAACATCCAGGTCAGCTTTTCTGCATCACACCTGGTTACCTGTTCATACCTGATCACCTAGTCCAGTGTTCTAAGCACCTCAGGCCAGATTAAAACTCTAGCCTTGGTTCCCAAGAACTCCTGGCATTCACTTTGCCCGCTGTGGTTTCCAGCCCCAGCACTGAGACCATTTAACTTAAAAGTCTAGTTGTCGGCACCACCTGCCTCCAAGAACATTTTATCTGAGGGACAGACGTCCCCCAGAGAGAGGAGGTGATGCGTGCGTTCAGGATGCTGCTGGTGCGTTCGCTTCTGAGCGCCCCGCACGGATGTGGGTGCTCCTTGAGCGGACACGTGCCGCCCTGCTCGTCTGGGTTCGTGTGTGCGTTTGTTTTAACCAAACATGTTGGAAGAAATTCTGGGTAGGAAGTCATCCTGCTTGGTTCCAGATGTTTTTCCTCCCTCTCCAGAGTGAGCACAGGCTGGGTTTATTTATTGGACCATTTTATCATACAACTTAGGAAATTCCCTTCGTCTCCTTCCCTTACCTCCCCAACAAGCCTGCAGCTCAGGAGAAAGAATGTTCCACGCAGTCCAGGAACTCTAGCCACCCTGATGTTTTGGCAGAAATGGAGATTCCCTAAAGGCAGGCAAAGGGTGTCCCAGAAGGGCGACGCAGCCTCCCCGGCAGCCCAGAGACCCTTTGGGCCTGGTCCTGGAGGCGCTCCCCTGTCCTCCCTGCTCCCAGGCAGGTGGGGCTGTCTCCTTGGGTTGTGGCACAGCCTGGAAGGAATCCAGGACTTTCTCCCGGATCTTCAGCTGATTGCCTCCTTTTCCTCCCAAGATCTTTTGGCTGATTCCTCCAACCCTGCACAATTTGGCACTGTATGAGGAGTGGGTGCTGTCAGGCAAACAGAGTGACATCTTCCTGGGAGACCGCGTGGAGCGATGCCAAAGAATTGAGCTGAAACAGGGCTACACGTTTTTCATCCCTTCCGGTAGGTTCCAGCGAGCCTGGCGTCGGGCTCTCCCTCGGCCTGGCTCTCCCAGCGCTGGGAGAAGACTCCCACATCCCTGTGGCCTCAGCCAGGGTTTCGGGCCAAGTGACGGGGTTCTGTGGGCTGCGTGGCCATTGGCAGTCTCTGAGAGCACATCTAACCTGTGTCTCCCTGCCTGTGGGCTAGAATTCACTCCTGGGATAAAGCCTAGGGCCCTCCCTCGGGGGAAGCGTGAATGGCTTCCCCCAGGAAGTCCTGTGGAGATTTCTGTGTAGGGGATGACAGTGGTACTGTGGTGAGGGGGGTGGGTTTATCCCCTTGAAGGAGGAATTGGTTGGTTTCCCCAAGGAATGCAACGTATGGTAATGGCGGTTCCAGGCAGGTTGTGGGGAAGGGTGGACCCCAGGGTGGAGGGTCTTACAGGCATGCCTGAAAGCCTAGGGAATGGGCAGAGGGGAATGTAGCTTTGGGGAAGGACCCAATGTGGTAGCCTCCTTCCTGCAGAACAAGGTGAAATATAGTCAAGGTCAATGTCAGCTCTTGCACTTGGACTTACCCCCCACCCCCCGCCAAAAAATTAAGAAGAAAAGAGAAAAAGAAATTAAGGCTGCGAGTATAATAGAGGGCAGTAATTGAGAGCGCTGGCCCTGGAGCCAGACTGCACGACCTTAGTTTGAATTTCAGCTCTGGTGCTTACGAGCTATGACTTCACAGGAGTGAGTTAAGCTCTCTGTGCCTCAGTGTTCTTGTCTGTAAAATGGGAGTGAGAGTTCCCGGGGTGGTAGTGAGGACTGAGTGAGCTGAGACCTACATGCCTACAGCTCTTTCGTCATGGACTGAGGGCTTTTGGGCACTTATAGGCTAAGGCACCAGTGAGTATGACAGATGCCCTAGGGGTCAGCGAGTGCAGTCTTGGGCTGCATTAACAGTAACATTTTACCCAGGATAAGGANGGAGGTTGGCGCTGGGGGACAGGAGGTTGGGGGGTGGTGACCCGTGTGGCCAGGCCAGCTTGGGGCCTGGTGCCCAAGGGCCAAGCTCCTCTCCTCTCTGCTGCGGGCACCTGGGTGGTTATCAAGCTGCAGACCAAAGGAAGCACATCTCCTTGCTCCACCCCACAAACACTTAAATTGTTTTCCCTAGACTGTTTTCTGCTGAGGCCTGAAGGGGGTGGAAACCAAGGTTAAATTAAAAAAAGAAAAGAAAAAAAAATCCAGACGAAGAGGTGGTTTTAGGAAAATGAGGACTAATATTTTGAAGTGGTGCTTGGAGAGGAGGCCGGTGTGGTCCGTGGGGGTGGGGTGGGTTAGGGCTTCACCCCCACTCCTCACCCCCAGTTCCTTGGAGAGAAGAGGGTCACTCGGGTCTTCAGAGTAGGGACCTGGCTGGGCCTGCTGGCTGGAGGCGGGAGGGTGCAGAGCCCCAGCCTGAGCTGGGACTTTAACAACCCCAGCGCCAGCCCCGCAGCCCGTGCCTGTCTTCGTGACAGGGCTGCGTCCTGTGCTGTCAACTACACCCCTCCGATGGGGTTGCTAGGCAGCGGGGCTCTGATGTGGGGGAAGGCCTTCTGATTTGTCAGCCTCCTGCAGACACATGGTTAAGGCTCCTTCCAGCCTATCCGGAGGAGGGACGCGGGGCACGCTGCCTGCATACTGCCGAGCCCCGGGTCCACCTGAATGTGAGGTGCAAAAGGCAGCTAGAGGGAGGGGGCACCTGGAGCCCACCAGCCTCCTAACCAGCTCAGCCCCACGCCCCCATTATCTCCACTGGGGCTTGCTGCTGCCTCCTCCCTGTCTGTCCCTGCCCCATTCCTCCCCTCTTCCCCAAACCATGGAAAAGCAAAATGCAGCGGGGAAAAGAGGTCAGTGGGGTAAGCATGTGTGTGTGGGCCTCTGGAGGTGCCAAGGTGCGTGAGCCGTGGGGAGGCTGCCCCATCCGTGCTGCTGGTGGCTCTTGTGGGAAGGGGTGGGAGGAAAAGAGGGGACCCTGGCAACCCTGTCTGCCAGGCCTGGACTTGGAAGCCTGCTCTGTCACCCCCCCCACCCCCTTTAAGCTCTGCCCACCCCTAGGAGGGCAGCATGTCAAGGGAGGAGGGAGGAGACTGGTGAGTTCCTGTAAGGAAGGGTGGGTTATCTGGCTGCTGCTAGAGCTCAGAAGGGGGGCTGCCGGCGGGTTCCTTCTCCTGAATGCACCTCCTTGCCCAAGCCTCTGAGGCCCAGGTTCTCCTCTCTGCCCATCTACCACCCCACCCCCAGTGTCCTCTCTTAATCCCTTCACTTTTTTTTAGCAGTTATATGGAGATAGAATTCACATACCATTCATTCATTTAAAGTGTACAATTCAGTGGTTCCCTATGTTTACAGAGTTGTGCATTCACAGTCAAATTCAGAACATTTTTATCACCCCAGAATGAAACCCTGTACCCATTAGCAGTCATTCCCCATCCCTCCCCCCCACCCCTGCCCTCAAGCCCTGGCCACCCCTCATCTACTCTGTCTCTGTAGGTTTGCCTACTCGGACCGTTTCATATCCGTGGAATCCTACATGGTGATCTTTTGTGGCTGGTACCCCTGTACTTAGAGCTGCATTGCTCACTTCTCAGTCAGTTGCCTTGCTGTTTCACTTTCCCCGTGTAGTGCTCCATTAAGAATGTCCCATCCTGAAGGGGAGGGGGCTGATGCATGCTGACACATTTCTCTGAGGGCCATGCCAGCTCTGGGCTGGACCGTTGGTTGGCTCTCAGCAAACGCTTGTCGAGTGAAAGAAGAGATGAATGGGAACTGGTAACTGGCAAGCTTTGCAGGTGGTTTACAGTGGAATTCCAGGGGCCCAGCTGCTGCGGAGGGGACAGGGGTCTTGGGAGAACGGCAGGTACAGGCGCTGGGAGGGAGCAGAAAGGAAGCCTCTCCCTGGGGTGGGAGTGGGGGTGGGGCAAGAGCAGAAGCTGTCTGTGAGGAAGGAACCAAGTGGCCTGTGGGTTGCCAGCTCTCTCCTGGGGACCTGAAAACCCAGGTGCCTCCCCCAGCCTTGGGGGCAGGTGGCCAGTGCTTGAGATTCGTCATCCGATCACAGGGGCTTCCCCCAGGGGGAACTCCGATTAGAATTGGGTTTAAAAAGAAAAGAAAATTCCCCGGTGGTAGTATTTATAAAAGGACAGCAGGTCAGGCCCTTCGGAAGCTGTCTGTGCAGTCCTGTGATTCAGGCACTGAATTATTGTTCCTGCTCCCCTGCTTCTGTGCCACAGGTACTGTCTGATGAGCGTGAAAGGCTGTTTCACTGACTTCCACATCGACTTCGGAGGCACGTCTGTTTGGTACCATGTTTTCCGGGGTGGGAAGGTGAGTTGAGCCAAATCTCTTCAACTTCCGTACATTCCTGGCTGTTATTTCATGGAGGGGCTCGCTCGCCTAACCCTCCCCTCGCCTCCCCCCTCCCCAGCCCAGCCAGCTCCTGCCCTGCCCACTTTCAGGACCACCTCCCACTCTCTGTCTTCACCTGGAGGGAACATCCAGGTCAGCTTTTCTGCATCACACCTGGTTACCTGTTCATACCTGATCACCTAGTCCAGTGTTCTAAGCACCTCAGGCCAGATTAAAACTCTAGCCTTGGTTCCCAAGAACTCCTGGCATTCACTTTGCCCGCTGTGGTTTCCAGCCCCAGCACTGAGACCATTTAACTTAAAAGTCTAGTTGTCGGCACCACCTGCCTCCAAGAACATTTTATCTGAGGGACAGACGTCCCCCAGAGAGAGGAGGTGATGCGTGCGTTCAGGATGCTGCTGGTGCGTTCGCTTCTGAGCGCCCCGCACGGATGTGGGTGCTCCTTGAGCGGACACGTGCCGCCCTGCTCGTCTGGGTTCGTGTGTGCGTTTGTTTTAACCAAACATGTTGGAAGAAATTCTGGGTAGGAAGTCATCCTGCTTGGTTCCAGATGTTTTTCCTCCCTCTCCAGAGTGAGCACAGGCTGGGTTTATTTATTGGACCATTTTATCATACAACTTAGGAAATTCCCTTCGTCTCCTTCCCTTACCTCCCCAACAAGCCTGCAGCTCAGGAGAAAGAATGTTCCACGCAGTCCAGGAACTCTAGCCACCCTGATGTTTTGGCAGAAATGGAGATTCCCTAAAGGCAGGCAAAGGGTGTCCCAGAAGGGCGACGCAGCCTCCCCGGCAGCCCAGAGACCCTTTGGGCCTGGTCCTGGAGGCGCTCCCCTGTCCTCCCTGCTCCCAGGCAGGTGGGGCTGTCTCCTTGGGTTGTGGCACAGCCTGGAAGGAATCCAGGACTTTCGCCCAGATCTTCAGCTGATTGCCTCCTTTTCCTCCCAAGATCTTTTGGCTGATTCCTCCAACCCTGCACAATTTGGCACTGTATGAGGAGTGGGTGCTGTCAGGCAAACAGAGTGACATCTTCCTGGGAGACCGCGTGGAGCGATGCCAAAGAATTGAGCTGAAACAGGGCTACACGTTTTTCATCCCTTCCGGTAGGTTCCAGCGAGCCTGGCGTCGGGCTCTCCCTCGGCCTGGCTCTCCCAGCGCTGGGAGAAGACTCCCACATCCCTGTGGCCTCAGCCAGGGTTTCGGGCCAAGTGACGGGGTTCTGTGGGCTGCGTGGCCATTGGCAGTCTCTGAGAGCACATCTAACCTGTGTCTCCCTGCCTGTGGGCTAGAATTCACTCCTGGGATAAAGCCTAGGGCCCTCCCTCGGGGGAAGCGTGAATGGCTTCCCCCAGGAAGTCCTGTGGAGATTTCTGTGTAGGGGATGACAGTGGTACTGTGGTGAGGGGGGTGGGTTTATCCCCTTGAAGGAGGAATTGGTTGGTTTCCCCAAGGAATGCAACGTATGGTAATGGCGGTTCCAGGCAGGTTGTGGGGAAGGGTGGACCCCAGGGTGGAGGGTCTTACAGGCATGCCTGAAAGCCTAGGGAATGGGCAGAGGGGAATGTAGCTTTGGGGAAGGACCCAATGTGGTAGCCTCCTTCCTGCAGAACAAGGTGAAATATAGTCAAGGTCAATGTCAGCTCTTGCACTTGGACTTACCCCCCACCCCCCGCCAAAAAATTAAGAAGAAAAGAGAAAAAGAAATTAAGGCTGCGAGTATAATAGAGGGCAGTAATTGAGAGCGCTGGCCCTGGAGCCAGACTGCACGACCTTAGTTTGAATTTCAGCTCTGGTGCTTACGAGCTATGACTTCACAGGAGTGAGTTAAGCTCTCTGTGCCTCAGTGTTCTTGTCTGTAAAATGGGAGTGAGAGTTCCCGGGGTGGTAGTGAGGACTGAGTGAGCTGAGACCTACATGCCTACAGCTCTTTCGTNGACTGAGTGAGCTGAGACCTACATGCCTACAGCTCTTTCGTCATGGACTGAGGGCTTTTGGGCACTTATAGGCTAAGGCACCAGTGAGTATGACAGATGCCCTAGGGGTCAGCGAGTGCAGTCTTGGGCTGCATTAACAGTAACATTTTACCCAGGATAAGGAAGGTGACAGTCCCACTGTATAAAGTAAGGGTGTCAGGTCCCATATAGGAGGTCGTACTCCTTTTGGTCACTATACTTTGGAGAGTGAGTCGACCTGGAGATAGGAGTCTGGATGTCACATCAGGTGAGATGAATTTGAAGGAAGAAAGGTGGCTTTTACCCAGGGAAGTGAAGGTGTATGAGAACAGCAGTCAGCTAGTTGAAAGATCGTCTCCTGGAAGAAGAGGTACAGCCAAGTGGTGTTGGAATGACTTGCTCTCCTAGGTAGTGAGCTCCCTGTCACTGGATGTATACAAGTAGAGGCTTTATAAATGACTGTGCGAAGGAGCCTGCAGGGAATTTGCCACTGAGTGGGGGCTTGAACCTTAGGAGTATCCTTTGAAGCAACTAAGATCCATTGGATGGAGAAGCCGGTCACACTTAGGTTTCTCAGAGTTGGGTTGGAAGCTGGCCTAGAGTCTGGACATAGTGTCACATGAAGAGGGAGCTGTTACCGTAGCATCTCCCACCGAGGGGATGGGGCCTGCACACTTGAGCTGTTCTAGAAAGTTGGGCAGAAGGTAGAGATTTCACTATTAGGGAAATTGGGGATTTGGAAGTGGCAGGGTTTAGTGGGGGTGACTTTGTTACCATGGCCCCAGGTCCATCCTCAGACTTGGGGAGTGGTGGGGACCCCTGCTTGGGACAGGAATGGGTTGCAGTCAGTGGGCAGCGTTTGTGGTGTGTGCTGTGGCAGATGTGGCAGGGAGACCTCTCAAGTCTGTTCCGGCCAGTCTTTAGGTGTTGGAGGATTGGCCGTGGTGGACGCAAGGGAATTCTATAATGCCCTCGGCCTTGCTGCTGGCTCTCCTTGTGACCTTGGGCTGGTCTCTTCCTCTGTTTGTGCCTCAACTATCCCATCTCTACAGTGGGAGTGGGGTGGGGCTGAACTGTGGAACCCTCCAGGTCCCTCCCATCCTGGTCCTGCAGAGTGCAGGCCTCCTGACCTCCCTGGGAGGACGGACCTTCTTTTCTCAGGGCCTTCTGCAGAGCTGGGAGGTGGTTCTTCGCTCTCCCTCAGTCTGGGATGGGAGCGGTGTTCATTTTGGTGACTTAGTAAGTTGGAAAAGGTCTTGAGAAGCGGCGTCTGAGCCCCAGCAGGGGTGTGACTGTCTGCTGAAGGCAAGAGGAGGATTTGAACTGCAGCTAGCAGGTTGAGTTAGACCCCAGCAAAGACTCCTGGCCCTGAGGGTTGTGAGCAAGACACCAGGATGTTCGGAAAGTGAGAAAGGGACAGTTAGAATTTGTCACCTTCTCAGAGGCAGGGGGTGCATGTGATTACCAAGCCTTGATTTCTGCAGGGACCAATGAAATGGAAAAAAAAAAAAGTTAGGAGCTTGTAGTTACAAACTTGTAGTTTTGCTAAAGATGGGCGTTAAAAAAAAAAAAAAAAAGCAAGCCGGCATCTACTGTTGCTGACTTTCACAAATGGAAGATGATTCTGACACTAAAAACGTTGGAAGTCCGTAATTTCAGAATAAAGGACAGTTCTTTAAATTTGATAGTTTTGAGTTTATGACAATCTGTGCCTTCTTCATTTTCCTCTCTGTTGCCAGTGAAAACAGAAGGACTAGAGTTTCACAGTCACAGAAGTAGTTGGGCACCTGGGGATTCTTTCCCGCGTCCACATGCCCTGAGCTGTGGGCAGACACACAGCTGAGGGTTGGGGGGCATTGGAGTGTGGCTTTGGGTGGAGATGGAGAGCCCGCCTGGGGGAACAAGCCCTCTCTGCATGTAGGTTTTTCTTTTCTTTTCTTTTCTTTTTTTTTTTTTTTAAGATTTTATTTATTTATTTGACAGAGAGAGATATAGAGAGAGAGCACAAGCAGGGGCAGTGGCAGGCAGAGGGAGAAGCAAGCTCCCCACTGAGGAGGGAGCCTCATGCGGGGCTCGATCCCAGGACCCTGGGATCATGACCTGAGCCCCCCAGGCACCCCTGCATGTGGGTTTTTCTGTATCGGGAGCAGAGAATCTAATTCTGGCATTTCTCACTTCTGACTTGGGTTTTAGTCCCCACAGGGCGACCTTACACAGGTATCCTCCTATCTCATGCTGGCCTCATGTCTCCCTGTGGGTCATTCAGCAGATCTTCAACTCTGAAAGCTACCCGGGAGGCTGCTGGGTTGGGAAGGTTTTTAAATGTTGGCGTGTCTTTGTGACATGTGGTTTAACTCTTCTTGCGTCTGGGGTGAAGGGTGTGGGAACTGGCGGTGCTGCAGGGTTAGTGGTTCTCAGGCCTCATTCCTGGGTGGTCTGGGAAAGCTGCCTGGAAGAGGAAGACTTGAAGATGGCTGAGGGGGCGTCACGATCTGGAGAAAGGGGCCTGGGTTTGTCCTGCTGATGAGGCAGAGGCGGTGGGAATACAGTGGCCTCGACAGGCGCACAGTCAGGGTCAGGAGTGGCTGGCGGGTTACCCAGCTTCAGCCCGATTGTTAGGCGGATGGAAAGCTGGAGGTGGAAGTCATCCCCAAGGAATCGGAAGTCAGATGGACCCGGTGACATATTTTTCCTTCATGTGATGCCTGTGCCCAATGCCCTGACCACGTGGATGGGCTCAGCCTCCCCGCTGGCCGCACCAGCTTAGGTGAACTGTGGCTAATGGTAATAGTAACTCGCATTACTGAGCAACGAACATTTTACATATATTACTTACCTTCTTCATAAGCATGTGGGGAGACACTTATTTCCCCTCTGCCTTTTCTTTAAATAAAGAAGGTTCGTGGGGGCGCCTGCCTGGCTCAGTTGGTAAAGCATGCGACTCTTGATCTTGGGGTCGTGAGTTCGAGCCCCACATTGAGTGTAAAGATTACTTTAAAAAATTAAAAAATAATCTTAAAGAGGGGTGCCTGGGTGGCACACCGGTTAAGCGTCTGCCTTCGGCTCAGGGCGTGATCCCGGCGTTGTGGGGTCGAGCCTCACTCCCCCTGCTTGTGTTCCCTTTCTCGCTGGCTGTCTCTATCTCTGTCGAATAAATAAATAAAATCT